>NC_141052.1:37090378-37257878 GCF_041138505.1 Cibotium barometz
CAGGTTACAACTCCATCTTCGTGGTAGTTGATAGACTAACCAAAGTTGCCCATCTGACTCCAGTAAAAGAAACCTACACTGCAGTGGATGTGGCCAGAGTGTTCCTCAAGGAAATCTTCAGATTGTATGGCCTACCCAACCACCAGGAGAATAGTAAGTGATCAAGATCCCAAGTTCATGTCAAGATTCTCGACTGCATTTTTCGAAGCAGTAGGAACTTTGTTGGATCTCAGCACAGGTTACCACCCTGAGACCGATGGTCAAACTGAAACGGTGAACCAAGTAATCGAAGATATACTTCAGACATGCTGTGGGTGGCAAGGTACCAAAGAAGTGGGTAAGCTATCTGCACCTAGTCGAGTTTGCCTACAATGCTTCTTATCACCGAAGTATTGAGATGAGCCCTTTCAAAGCTCTATATGGACAAGATTGCTTAACTCCATTAACTTGGTCCGATCCATTGATTGGGGTCGAGATGTCCATACAGATGCTGGACGACATAGAGCAGAAGATGCAGTGAATTTGCAAAGATATAAAAGCTGTCCAAGATAGACAGAAGCAATATGCAGATAAGCAGAGGACAAACAGAAAATTCAAAGAAGCAGATATGGTCTTCATTCGAGTACGCCCCAAAAGAAGTTCTCTATCTCTTGGGAAGTACAAGAAGTTATCCCCCAGATATTGTGGACCATATCTGATTACAAAGAAAGTAGGTGACTTAGCCTATGAGCTTCTTCTGCCTCCTCAACTTGAAGTACATAATGTATTTCATGTCAGCCTTCTTAAAAAGTATATACCAAGCCTGAATCATGTGCTTGATGTGATGAAATCTTAACTTCTTCAACCCAAGGGCGACAGATGGAACTCTAACCTGAAGAAATCCTTGATGTTTGAGAAAAGGTTCTCAGGAATAGAATTCTGGGAGAATTATTGGTTAAATGGAAGTTCTATCCTTTTGAAGATGCCACCTAGGAGAAAGAAGCCAAACTATTGCGGGATTATCCCCAATTTGCGAGATGAGGACATCTCGCGTTTTTCAAGTGGGAGAGAATGTAAGATTCCTCCCTAGCCCCTCAAGATATCCACTACCTTCCCTTGTAATCAATTCCCTCTTCAGAATAATAAAAGATCTTGTTTCTACCTATTTTGGCTTAGAGAGAGAAAATATTCTAGAGAGAGGTTATTTAGATTTTAGATATTTTTGGATGGAAAAATATCTCTTCTTAAAATAAATTCCCCCAAAATAGAATTTCAAAAAGATTTTCAGAAGGTGCATTAGAAATAAATTATAATCTGTTCAAAGGCCTTATCCTAAGGGTCCAGATTTATTGAAAATTTTAAATTAAGATTCTGAGGGGCCAATCAAATTCATCCAAATGTATGGAGGAGATAAATTGAAGAAATAAAGAAAATCCCCCAAAAATGAGTAAATACTCACATAAGATACTAAAAAAATGAATTTTTGACACCTCAGAGTGGGGATTCCCTCTCATGAAGGAGGTGCTCCCCTAGAGCCAAAAACAGTGAATTTATTGATAATTCATTAGTTTTTTACCATTTCCTCTTCAAAAGAATTGGTGGCCACTCTTGTTGCAAACAAGAGTAGATCCCTCAAACCATCAAGCCAAAGGAAAGCTTACAGAAATTCATGTAAGCTAGAAATCCTACTTTTTCTGTATTTCTTTTATTGGCTTTCTAATTTTTGTTTTCTTTAAAATGAAAAATGATGTTATGCCTTGTTGGAAAAGCTTTCCCCCTCTCTTCATTCTTAAATCCAGCCTTTCTTTATCCTAGATAAGTAATCAAATTATTAGAAATAAACTTTTCATATTGTTTCTCTTTTAAAAGTGGAATTTGATTAGTTTAGAATGCTTTAAGGATAATTTTTAAGTAACTTGAGGATTAAAAATTTTCAAAAATGGTCAGCCAT
Source organism: Cibotium barometz (assembly GCF_041138505.1). Lineage (NCBI taxonomy): Eukaryota > Viridiplantae > Streptophyta > Polypodiopsida > Cyatheales > Cibotiaceae > Cibotium > Cibotium barometz. The sequence continues at coordinate 37,092,309 of NC_141052.1, forward strand.
ACAAAGGAGGTTATGGCAAAATTTTCTTAAATTTTGTGAAATAAGTTTTATCTTTTATTATTCAAAAAGAGTAATCCCCACCATTTGTGTATTCTAAAAGTGTTATTTTCATTCTAGGCATAGCAAAATGCATAGTAGAAATATTTTTATTATAAAAGTGTAATTTTCATTAAAATTTAAATTCTATGCATAGAAAGATGCATATTGGTTATTTTTTATTATAAAAGAGTGATTTTTATTAGATTAATATTCTATGCATAGAAAGATGCATATTGGTTATTTTATTTATTATAAAAGAGTGTTTTTTATTAGATTTAAATTCTATGCATAGAAAGATGCATATTGGAAATAAATTTTTTATTGTAAAAGTGTTACTTTCATCAATATTTTTTTAATGCATAAAATGATGCATAAAAGAATTTTTTTATTATAAAAGTGTTACTTTCACCAATATTGATTTTTATGCATAAAATGACGCATAAAAGAATTTTTTTAATTATAAAAGTGTTACCTTCACCAATATTGACTTTTATGCATAAAATGATGCATAAATCAAATTTTTTTAATTATAAAAGTGTTAATTTCACCAATATTGATTTTTATGCATAAAATGACGCATAAAAGGATTGTTTTATTATAAAAGTGTTACTTTCACCAATATTGATTTTTATGCATAAAATGATGCATAAAAGAATTTTTTTATTATAAAAGTGTTACCTTCACCAATATTGATTTTATGCATAAAATGATGCATAAAAAGAATTTTTTTTAATTATAAAAGTGTTACTTTCATCAAAATTGATTTTTTTACATAAATAGATGCATAAAAGGATTTTCTTTTATATAAAAGTGTTATTTCCATAGAAGTTGGATTTTATGCATAAATAGATGCATACAAAATTTTTATATCAAAATAAGAGTTCTCTTTAATCCTATGTTTAAATCCCATGAATTTTGGTAAATGAATAAGTAAATACTCTTTGAGAGAAAATTCTACCGTTTCATATTCTCTAGGATGGTAATAATGAGAAAATTCAAAAAAACTGTCAAAGTTAAAATTTTAGATAAATGATTAATTTATTTCTCATAGGAATTCTTGATTAGTTTTGAATTCAGTTAAGCAAATACTCAATGAATGAAATTCAGTAAAGTAATTCAATAAAGTAATTCAGTAAAGTAATAATTGAAATATTACCCCTTCGAGAAAGATAGCTCAGGGAGAACCTTTCCAGACTCAAACCCTGAATCAGACTATGACCAAGATTTAATCTCCTTCGTCAGTTTCAAGAAAAGATGATCTAAGGAGTTCAGGAAAATTTCACTCCAATCACTCACCGAAATCTGAAATCAAGTTAAGACCCTTGATTCTGATCTGAGGATCAAGGTTACAGAATTCAAGAAATTCTGTTGGAATTTTAGACCTATGATCTAGAAGTATTGGGATACGGATGTAAGATATACCCATTGTATTCAAAAGAAAATCAAAACTAAAAACTTGCATAGAAACCCTGTTTTCTTAAAGGACTGTCTTACGCCAGAATGCTGGTGGGAGCATTTGGTATATGTGTTTTTCTAAGGGAAGTTCGGTTGCAACAGCTGGCAGGGAGTGTTCAAAGGACGGCTCACGTGGCAAAAACCTGCCCAGGTCTTGACCAGCCTAGGTATGGTGAAAAATGGTGTGCTTCCGGTACGATGGGCAAGGGCCGACGAAGCGGTCCCTGAGTGAAGTGCCAGGACACCTAAGGAGGATCCTAGAGGGTTCTGACCAGGCGATGCATGGGCTCGCAGTGCTTAGGACACCCATGCGTATGTCGTGGAAGATATATATATGTATGATGAGTGACGAGAAAATTATTGTAATCTGTTACTAGATCTCGTTGCTAACCTACTGGTCTCAACGGAGAGTCCAGAGTGATACTGTTTTGTGAGAAACAAGGATTGAATGGAAATTTTGAGTTATGACATCTGTAACCAATAATTGTTTGTCAATGGATTGTTTTAAAAATTAAAGTTTAAAGAGGAATGTGTGCGTATCTATATTCTAAAGCAAATGTTAAGAAAGGAATTCAATTATGGGTGGGTGAGTACTTGTCTGGTTCTACCAATTCCAGTGGGCGGTGGCTAACCCATGGGCCGGATGGGGTTAGGCTAGAATCAGTAGAGTTTTAATAATAAAATTGATTTAATAGGAATACATTTAGAACTCAAGTAGTTAAATAAAAGCTTGAAGACTTCTCTAATGAATAGATCAATGGTTGTGCCTGATTCAATTAGGAAAAAGCATTGATCCCTTCAAGTTAAGTCTGTAATAGTTTCCCTTCTATCTCGTTTATTCAGATGAAGGTTAGTTCAGTATCTTAACTTCGTTAGAAAAATTCATTTAAGAAAATAAAAATGGTGGAATCGTCCCCGTTTTTCAGGCATGGGAAATTTTCTCGGTTTCGGTTTTCGAAATGACCACCAGCTTAGTCTCGTGCCACCTAGACATTCGAGGGCGAGGCCCCGAGTGGGAAACCCTACCCCGCGCATGAGGGAGCTGCTTCCATTGCCAGCTCTACCGAAAATCCGGTGTGCGGAGGGGGCAGTGGGATCCCACAAGTGTGAACACTTATGGCCATGTATATAAGTGAATATCTCTCATAATACAATATGCTCTCCCATTGTGCAATTGAGTCTTGATCTTGCTAATCCTCTTGCTAACATCTCTCCAACGCGACAGTGTGACAATGCTCGTGGGAGGCACGGTGGAATTGCTTCTCAAGGAGTTGTAGAGCTTGGAAACCCAAGCTCGGCCATTGGAAAGATCCGTATGACAATTGCAATTTACCAAGTAATCTCTTGTTGAATGTGTTTCAAGGAGGGTTAGGGTGAACCATAACAAGACCATGCTTTGAAAGTAGTCATAAATGTATCTCTTTTTGAATGGTAAAAGATCATAATCCTTTTGATAATACATTATGCTCCAGTTGGGATCCTCTTTACCAGATAGCCTACAAACAAACAAAAAATACATTATGCTCCAGTTGGGATTCTCTTTTCTAGTTGGCCTACAATCTTCAAGGATTGGTCCTCACATATGCATATGCAAATTGATTAGTTTCCCAACCCTAAACTAGCCTTATGTCGCTCATATAAAGAACCTTCCAAGGATAATATATTTTCCATTTTCTTGAGAAATCCATCACCCTTGTCTCATGGGCAATATTGACACTCACTCAAAGGACTCACTTGGAGGTGGGCTAGGACCTATAACACAAATGGTGCTACTCCTAGGGAAGAACTAGTCTTGGATGAGGATAGAACCATCTTCTTCTAAGAAATATTCTATTTCTATCACTTAATCATGCCCTTGGATGAAAATACTTGGCCTAATTCTAGGAAAATACTTGGTCTAATTCTAGGAAAATGTCTTCTAAAGTAGGGTATTATTAACCACTTCATAGGTTAACATGGTTTCACCCACCTAACCTACCGTAAGGAACTTTTCTATCTTACCCATATAAATGTCTAATTCTAGGAAAATGTCTTCTAAAGTAGGGTATTATTAACCACTTCATAGGTTAACATGGTTTCACCCACCTAACCTACCGTAAGGAACTTTTCTATCTTACCCATATAAATGGACACTTATCCTTTTTAAGAAAATGTTGGAACATACAAAGTAAACTTACACATTAATTTCAAATAGGGAAAGTCTATGAGCTCCATGTACATAGTTGCTTAAGACTACTATAGAGGTCATATTATTTTTAAGTTTTGTTGACCTATTGTGAAAACTAGTCATTTGTATGTAAGTCATTTTTGACAATAAGCAAGGGATAATAATTTCCTTGCAATTTATTGCTCCCCTTCTTCCCTCTTTTTGCTTGATTTCATGCTATTGGATTCTTACACGCTAGATGGATGCTTATTTGAATAGGTTTAATTGTAGATGGGTTTCCTCTTCTAGTAGGTTTGATTGTAGGATTTCCACTAGAATTTTCTTCCCCCGCCTTTTTTGAGATGCTTATATGGTCCCTCGACTCATCCTAAAGGACATCCTTCATATGACTTTGTAGCTTGAGCCTAGGTGTTCTATAATCACTTGTCATCAACTTGAGTTGTGTATCATCCTCTTCATTGTTGTGACCCCTACTAAGTGTGCATAATACAGTGAAGACATGTAACAGTGTTCTTGGAGTAGTGTAAGTTTTCTTGTTTCTCTTTTAGTATTGTCTCTTGCAATCTTATTGCTTGTGTTATGTTTTTATCCATAGTGTCTACTATGTCGCAATGTGAGCATCGAGGACTCCAGACATACTGTCCACAGAAGAGCCACCACTTAGTGTGTCGGGCAACCAACCTTGCTATACAAGTACACTAAAATTTGGCATGCTTGATGAGACTCTTGACTTCAGTTAATTTCCACTTTATAGACTGGACCACTCTGAACAAAACCTTACTCCGCACCTTCCGTCCTTGTAACTATGAGGATCACATTCTCCAGGTTCTTGAAAGGCTACAATTGCTACTAGGGGAGAGGGTGTTGGAACTCATGACACATGGACCAAAGTGTTGATGGCCCGTTTACCGACTTACCTTGGTGACTTCATGGTCCATCAAGGGTGACATAGGCCTTGCCTAAGTCCACCCAGTATAATGTTCAAGAGAGTCGACCCCCACCAACTAGATTGTTGGAGATCTAAGAGCTAGCCTCTCATCTTAGAAATGCATGACTCATGTTTGTACATGATGTGGGATCCATACATCCAACGGTGACACCATTGGATGACCTGATGGCTCAGTTGAAATGGGAGCTGGAGGCAATCAAAGTGATATAGAAAACTCTGAGTGAGGAAAGTACCCTGCTCCAACTCAAAAGGGAGATTAAAGAATTGAAAACTCAGTAAGAAGACAAGAAGGGCTTATGTTGTGCTATATGCCAATCACTTGGACACACCGTCAAGAACACCTAAAAAGGAGGACATGAAGACAAAGATTGCCACTACCTTAAGGGGTTCCATCAACTTTATCAATAATAAACTTCTCACCTCACCTCGATAGCCCCCAACCTAGCCCATTATGCTACAGGTGCCCTTGTCATTCAACAAACCTTCCACGTTGCTACACCTCCTCCTTTTGCAAACCCACTTCCTCGCAGGTGACCTTGCTTCCACCACTCATTCCTAATCCTCCTGCACTAGCCAACAGCCCCCATGAATCATCCTACTCACCCTTCCCAACCTTGAAATAGCCTTTTCCTCTACTATAGATGTGGGGAATATGGCTAAGTAAAGGGTATCCACTTTCTCCAACTTCATATTCCCGACCCCTACCACCCACTTAGTATCAGTAGGATATCCACCGCCCACTTGTCTTCCTTCCTCTCCACACCCACAACACCCACTCATGTGAGGATCCACCATCCGTCATAGTGGTCACCTGATCACAAAGGAAGGCCAAGCCTACAGAGAAAAAGGGGGATGAGCTCGATGATAACATTCCTTCACTCCTTTGCATAGTCATAGATCATTCCTTCTTGCAATCCTTCAAGGACCTCCACAACTAACCCTCTATGTCGGACAAACCACCTACCCCCTCCCTCCCACATTCCAAACCTCAGCTTACACCTTTCTTCATGCAAGATCTACTCAAAGAAAATACAATGTCAACGAACCTCTTTGATCTTCTCGAGATTAGTCCTAGTGTCCGACAATATCTCAGTGCACTACTAGAGAAAACTCAATAATACGACAACCAATTCTAGTGGTGGGGGGTATGGTGGTTCATATGGTGGGTTGCCACTCCCTTCAAGCATTGCCAGTTGCATGGGTATCAATCATACTAGTCCTTCCCTTATTTATTATTGACTACTAGATCCCCAGCCTCTCTATCGAGATTCATGATACCCCACTTTCTAGGGAAATTGTTGATGGTGGCTCTGGGGTAAACTTCATGCCAAAATTCACTCTCCATGTAGGTCTCAAGGTGACATGATCAGCCAACTTCTATGTTTAGATGGCTGACTAATGATAGGTGACCCCCCCCCATCGACTTGATAGAAGGTGTCACTATAGTTATCCAAAGTATTCCATTCTTACTGGAGTTTGTGGTGATCCAACTTCCTGAAGTGAGGGGCCTATGATTGGTTGACCATGGCTTCAGAGTACAGGTGTTCTACACAATTGGGGTCTTGACCAATTGTAGATTCTTCAAGAGCATGGCCAACAAGAGCTAAAATTGGAGGAAGGTCTAGACCAAGGGATCCATGGTGCCACAATATCCCCCACTTCATATCCCAGCTCTCTGATGCCCACCTCTTGGCCTATGAAGGAAGAAGGCCTTATTCCCCATGGTGATGAGAGAGTCAAAACTCCTTGATTGGCTCCAAGGAATGAATGTCTGACATCCTATATGGTGGACATCATAGGGGTACCCAATGACTCCACCAACTCTTCCTCTCAGCACTATGAGGCTATAGGCCTAGGAGAACCTATCTCATGGGTCACCATAGGGCGCAAGATGGTAAAATCTCTCTCCCACAAGGCCGACAAGCCCCCAACCACAAACGTGACCACTTTCCTACTAAAGCACCAACACCACAAGTGTTTGTGGAAGCACCAACTTTTCCCGTTTTTGAGGGAGTGTCCTAAGTATTGGATGGAAGAACACTACAACACCTTCCCAGTTTACCACCAGCGGGCTCACAACCCCACTCTCCTCTCCAAAGCAACTAAGGCAAGAGAACCGCTTAACCTTCCATCTTGATAAGATCATGTCCAAGAATTCAATCTCAGCACTTTAGAAGAGCCTCATCCCATCCTGTTAGCCTCTTGGCTGTGGAATCACCCCACACTCCTTAAGCAAGCCACAACCTTCTTCCAATCCTATATGTATGTCTTTGCATGGACGTACAAAGACTTGGATGGTGTTCCAACTGACATTGGTGTTCACACAATCCCTCTCCACAACACTTAACCTATTCGAGGGTGGGCCTACACGCTCAACCCAAAGTAACAGAGGCTATCAAGGTGGAGCTAGAAAAGATGGAGGATGCCCAAATCATCTTGCCAATGGAACACTTCGAATGGCTTTCCCCCATGTCATCTCTCCCTAGAAAAATATCAACAAGATCCATCTCTATCTGGACTTTCGGTATCTCAACAAAGTAACTGTCAAGGTGGATTCCCCCTCCCATTCATGGATCGAGTTTTAGAGGATGTTTTCAAGCATGCCCTGTACAACTTTATGGATGGGTTCAATGGATACAACCAAGTCACCATCCACCTAAACATTTGTGCCAAGATAACTTTCATCACAAAATGGGGTACCTACAAAATGCCCTTTGGGCTATGTAATGTTCCCAACCACCTTCCACCAGCTCGTCACCAATATCTTCAGGGAGTACCTCCTCAACTTTCTATGCACTTTCATTGAATATTTTTCCAGTTTCATAGGCACTCACCTTGTCTCTCAACTAGAGACCTTTCGATAACATCTCTCTCAGTTAGCTCTAGTTTTTGCCAAGTGTCTCTCCTCTCGCTTAAGACCTAGGAAAACATCATGTCATGATGGACCACGTCTCTTGCATCGCCACTAGGGAGCCCGCAACATGTATTGTGATGAGATGACCTTTCGCATAGTGTCCAAGTGGCACTAGCCCCCTAAGGATAAGCACCGGCTTCCGCTTCTGGTAAAGTGATGACCCTTCCAAATCATAGCTAGCCAAATCTACAAGGCTGGCCATGATGGTGTTTTATGTAAGTGTGTCAGCCCTCATGAAGTGCCTGACCTAGTTGAAGATGCCCAATCCGGCCCTGGTGGTCACTATCTCGGCCACATCGCAGCCTCACCTAATTGAATATGCCCACTCCAGTCCTAGTGATGGTCACTATCCAAGCCATATCTCGCCCTCACCTAGTTGAAGATGCCCACTCTAGCCTTGGTTATGGTCATTATCCCGGCCACATCTTGGCCCTCACCTAGTTGAAGATGCCCACTCCAGCCTTGGTGGTGATCACTATCATGGCCACATCTCGAGTGCCCTTTTGTTCCATCATGGCCTGTGGTGGCCCATAATTTTCAAAGATTCAATTCAGTTTGCTAAATCTTGTGATATTTTCCAATGCGCAAGCCTAAACCCACCCATCAAAATCACCGGCCACATCTTGGCCCTCACCTAGTTGAAGATGCCCACTCTAGCCTTGGTTATGGTCATTATCCCGGACACATCTTGGCCCTCACCTAGTTGAAGATGCCCGCTCCAGCCTTGGTGGTGATCACTATCGTGGCCACATCTCAAGTGCCCTTTTGTTCCATCATGGCCTGTGGTGGCCCATAATTTTCAAAGATTCAATTCAGTTCGCTAAATCTTGTGATATTTTCCAATGCGCAAGCCTAAACCCACCCATCAAAATCGCCGGCCCCAATAAATTTCTCTCACTTTGGTCCCCATTCGAGAAAATGGGGTCTTGATTTTATGGCGCCCATCAATCTAGTGGCACACTTGAGTTGGTGCAGATACATTCTTGTTGCTAATGATTACACAACCAAGTGTGCAAAAGCTCAACCCACCTAACACGGTGGCTTGGTTCTTATACAAGCACATCCTTGTCCACTTTGGTTTCCCCTTGGAAGTCACTAGTGAAGATCGAGGTGTTGAGATATCAAGCTCAACTAGTGCTATGGCAAACATTGATGAGCCGCATGGGTGACAGCTTCCACATCTACACCACTAGCATGGGTGGTGAGATTATGGGTGATATGCGGCCAGTGGGACGACAGGCTGTGTAACATCCATTTTGGATTCCTAGAGACTAGCATAGTTATAGCGTCAGCTCATTTAGTCGAGTTCACATTATGGACCGACCCTTGTATGTTGTAGTAGTTGAGTACTAACCCATAGAGTGTGTACTCTTATCTTTATGTTATGTTGGTTGAGTAGAGAAGAATAAGATAGAAGAAAATTTAGCTATCCATCTCTCTCTTGTGTCTTGCTCTCTCTTATGTGTGTGTGTGTTTGCTTGCTCTCTCTTGTGTGTGTGTGTGTTTGCTTGCTAGGGTTTGAAGCTCTCCCTCTCCCCCACATTCTCTTTATGGTATCAGAACCTCGTTTGTGTGAGAGCTAAGGAGGCAAGAAAGAGGTAAGAACAAGTAAGGAAGGAAGTGGTACTACATGGGTAAGAGCACCATCATCGCTTTCCCCTTCTTGGTTTAGGTGTACAACACCCCCTCAGTAGCTCTCAGAGCTACACATCTTTGATTGAGGAGCTGTCTTCGTGGGAGCGGAGCTACAAGGTAGGTATAATGTCCTATTGGTCTATATTTTTTCAGCCACATTTGTGTTTCGGGTGCGTTACAGGCCCCATTTCATCACTATAGGGTATTTTTGGTAGTTTTCTGAAAGTTCTGGTAGATAACTTTTTTTGCTCAAAATCTGGTTATTACATTGCAACAGTGCATTTGGAAGTGCAGACAAGGTTTGCACATGTATTGTTGATACTGGGTGTATGTACGTGTACTCTGGGTGTATGTACGTGTACTCCGGTCACATTTGTTGGTGACACACAAGTTGTGCTGAAGTACCGCTATTGCAGCAGTTACATGAGATACTGCTATATTATAGGTTGCATACAGAAGTTGTCTATTTAGAGGTTATTTGACTGTAGAAAAACACGTCTGATGGAATTAATCAGATTATTAGTGAGCAGCTAGATAAGAATAACTTCCATGCCTGGAAGTTCAGAATGACGAATTTCCTAATGGTGGGTAAATGATTTTGGGATTATGTAGAAGGAGACAATGAGGAGCCTCCAGAGTTATCTAAGGAGAATGCCACTCTTGCAGATATAAAGGCATTCAAGGATTAGAATCAGGGTGCAAGAAAAGTCATGTACTAGCTTTCAATTAGTGCCACAGACACTATGATAGGACACATATAGGATGCAAACACTCCAGCAAAGGCTAACACAAAGGCAAGGAAGTTGTAGTTAAAGCAAGACTTTGCATATTGTGGAAAAGAAAAGCATGTCCATAAATGAATATGCCTTAAAGATCAAGGGAATTGTTTAATCCCTCGGGTCTATCAATGTATCAGTGGGGGATGATGATTTGGTGAGTCTTGTTTTGAATGGGCTTGGCAAAGAGTACAAGCCATTCAAGACCTCCATTGCAGTTAGGGAGAATATTCCCAACTTTCGGGACTTGATATCTATGCTGATCATAGAAGAAAAGGCTTTAGGTGAGGATTCTTCTTCGCAAAGCAAGAACACGTCGAAATAGGCCTTCTACTCTAGTTTTGAGGTAGAGACCATGGTTGAGGCCAAGGTGGTGGGGCCGACAAGGAAATCAAAATTATGGACAACAACAGTCCAATAATTTATAGCAGCAATCATACATAGGTGGAGGAGGCTAGTCTAGAGGCAGGGAGAGCCCGAGTTGGTTGGCAAAGAAATCAAAATACAAATAGCATAGAGTGCTATTATTGTGGAAAACTAGAACACATAGCAAAGGACTGCTATAAAAAGCAAAATGACATTAAAAGTGGGAAGTTGCAGCAAGGCAACTATGCATCATCTAGCAAAACATGGAGGTGATGAGACAGAAGTGAGTAGTTGTTTGTTATGCAGCACATGCTTAGTTCCATACCAGGGGATGCGTTAGGATCTCAAGATATATGGTATGTGGATTTTGGCACCTCTAACCACATAAGTGGTTTAGAGATATGCAAAAAATGGAAAAACTAGGTTACGTAGAAACATGTGATGATATTGCGCATCCCATTGTTCATGTTGGTAAAGTGCGATTGTCTATGCAGTGTTATATGCACATTATGTGTGCATATACTAGGAGGCTAACCCACATTAGGCTTGGGAGCATGGGAACAAGCTCTAGTGGAGCATGGGTTAGGACTAATCTTAAGGGTTAAGGTTAGGGTCAGGCATCCAAGGGTCACACATGGGAAATGGAGAGTCAAGAGTCACTTGAGGCCCCTCCTATATAATAGGGTCATGGGGCAAACTTAAGGGAGGCTAAGGCTATGTTATCTTGAGGCTAGGTTATGATATGATGTTCTCTTGTATAGAGGATTATATCACTCACCTACCATTTCACACTATAGCTACATGCTACTGGATTGGAGTTATACCTCTTGATGGTATGGGACATCAAGGTAAAGGTATGATGTACTTTATTATAATTCATGTGTGCATCCCTTGGGCTCGTGGGTGGATGAGTTTATGCCTGATTTATGCATGTTTATGCACAACAATTATATAGAGAGAGCTTAGGGTTTTAACAGTGGTATCAGAGCAATCTCTAGTTAATTGTTGTTAATTTTTCTTTCTTGTATACCTGATTTATGCATGTTTATGCACAACAATTATCTAGAGAGAGCTTAGGGTTTTAACAGTGGTATCAGAGCAATCTCTAGTTAATTGTTGTTAATTTTTCTTTCTTATTGTAATTTTTTGAGATTTTTTGAATTAAATTTTAATATTTACTAAATAAAAATAGTATTTTGTTGATTTGTGTTGATGATTTGCATGTGGATTGTTGATATGGTGGTTGGAACGCGTGTTACTACTATTCAATGGACAAATCGACGTTGCGGGAAAATTCCATGAGTTTAATGTTATTTTTTTTCTATTTTTTGTGGTTTAAAATAAGCATTAATGGAAAGTTTTGCCAACATACCACACATTTTATTGCGCATACTTTTCGTAGAATGAATTCCTTGGTTTTCTATAATTTTTGGAAATTTTTTCCTAATTTTTTAGAAAATTTTAGAGCATTTTTATGGAAAAAAAATATATTTTAATGCATTTTGGAGGTATGCTCTAAATTTTCTCCTAATTTTTTGCTAAAAAGTAGTGTGGGGCAATAAATTGACACATGGAATGCTCTCCCATGTGTGTGGTATCCTCTTCCTCTCTCAAATCAAAATTTTCTCTTCTATTTTCCCGTCTCACGCGTGTGAATGCCTCTTAATAGGCACAAGTTGATTAATTTTTAATCATAATTATTTTTAAAAATTGATTAATAGAAAGATTAATCAATTGTCAACCTCTCTAATTAACAGAGAAGAGAGATGAGAAGATGGGGTGGAGAGAGATGATTTTATCGGAGAAGAAGGAGAGAGGAGCGTGGAGAGAGAGACCCTTCTCTCTCGCACGTGGGGCTGTGGGGGGGCTGCATAGCCCCCCTTAAAAATTTTTAATGGGCTGCATAGCCCCCCTTAAAAATTTTTAATGGGCTTTTGTATAAAGCTTAATTAAGTTTTATTTAAGCTTTTTTTATTATTATTTAAAAAAGTGTTTTTGTAAATTCCAAAAAGCTGTTAAAAAATTCTCAAAAAAAAGAAAATATGAAATTTGAGATTAAAAATTCTCTGAAATGTTTTGAAATTATTTTATTGAAATCCTTTGGCTTTCCACATTCCGGGGAAATCTATTGGCTTTTCGAATTCCGGAAAAACTTCTGACCTTTCAGATTCTGGAAACTTTTGACCTTTCACATTCCGATTTTTTGTCTTTTCATTTTCCCAAAACTATTGGCTTTCTGTATTCCGGGAAGACCGTTGGGATTCTGAAATTTTTTGATCGTTCGTATTCTTATGCGTTCGGGGTAAATTAAAAATTTTAAAAATTTCTTAAAAATTAGACAAAGATTATTTTAAAATTCTGAAAAATATGGGGCTGGTGTTTGGCATGCGGTGTGTCCATTTGGACAACCATGACCATTCAAATTCCTTTTAAAATATATTTTTTGACCTAAAAATTTGGAAAATCTATTAAAATTGTAAAGTTTTATTAGATTTGAGAAGTGTCAGGCGGAATTGGAAATTTTGTGAACGATGGGATTCTTAGAAGAAATTAACAATTGTCTAGAAATCGTTTTTAGAAATCCTGGAATTGGTATTTTTAAAATATCAATGGTATCTTGGTAAATCTAATTGCTAAACATTATTGAGACTGGCATAGTTATAGCACCAGCTCATTTAGTCAGGTTCACATTATGGACCGACCCTTGTATGTTGTAGTAGTAGTTGAGAACTAATCCATAGAGTGTGTACTCTTATCTTTATGTTATGTTGGTTGAGTAGAGAAGAAGAAGATAGAAGAAAATTCAGCTATCCATCTCTCTCTTGTGTCTTTCTCTCTCTCTCTTGTGTGTGTGTGTGTGTGTGTGTGTGTGTGTGTTTGCTTGCTAGGGTTTGAAGCTCTCCCTCTCCCCCATATTCTCTTTATGAGGCTCCCACTTTGTTGATGAAGTCCCACTTCGTTGATGAATTCATCACCACCTTACTGATGAGTAGATATAGGATCTTCCACCACAAGTCATGTGCTTATTACCCCCGGGCCCATGGGCAGGCAAAAAGCACCAACAAAGTGATCTGTCACTTACTCCACAAGATGTGCAATCAACACCCCAATTCACTGGTTGGAGGCCCTCCTCATCACCTTGTGGGCTTACAAAATTACCTTCAAAGCCACAACATGCCACATCCCTTTTAGTTAGTCCATAGTTTGCGGGCCTTTCTGCCCTTCAAATTCAATCAAGGGTTTTACTGGGGGTAGGGAGCTCCTGCCAGGATGACACTACCCATAGTGCTTTAGTTCTTTGTCTGACCATCCTAGATGAAACCCAAGCATTGGCAAACTAGGCTTTAGAGGAGGAACAAAATACAAGAAAAGCATGGCATGACCGACATCTCAGGAAGCCCTGTTTTTATGAAGGCCAATTGGTCCTGGTGTACCCAGCTCGTTATTTCAAATGGGCAAAGAATCTTGTCCTGGCTTGGGAAGGACCATTCCTCATCCACCAAATTCTTCCTCATCACGGTGCTACATAGCTTTGCACTTTGGATGATCTTCTTCTCCCATCAACAACCCTAGGATCAAGACATATCACCTAGAAGCCTCCCCTTTGGCCTTCCCTTAACCATTGTCCACTCCCCTTTCTAAACCAAAGGAAAAAGAGGAAGAAGAAGAAGAAAGAAAGAAAAAAGGGGAAAAAAACCATCCCCAAATCCACCCAACCGTGCTCCACCAAGCCCACCAATCTCTCTCACTACTCAACAATTTTCATTCCTTGTTGTGCTGAGGTGATGCACAAGGTGCCCCTCTTTGGACGTATCAGCGCTTCCATCTTATTGCCAGTTCTTGTCAACGATGCCCTTGCCTCCTCCATAGACACCACCACCACGTCCACCTCTCCCTCGGTCCTAGTAGGCTTGCCCCCATATCATCCGCCACCACCATGCCCTGGCTGCCTCCCTGATAGTCACCCTGCCTAGGATTCCCATTAGGGCTAGTCTCATCCATAGCCTTGTTGTTGCGGCCATCATCGTTGTGTTCAATGTGGAATTCAACTTCTTCGCCCTCTGTGGTTTTCAATGCAAATAGTTATTTTGTTCTTATTTTGGCTCTCTCTATCGGTGTCCACTGGGCATCGGCTAGAAGTACGCATGCCACCTTGGTTATTATCAGCCTCCATCACCTTCTTCTAGGTCTTCTCCCATCTCTACTCCATCTACCACTCCTAGCTACTCCCCTCTGTCATCTTTTGGCAAAATAGGGGGCATCCCTCCATCATCGGCGGGCTCGTCTCTCATTATTGAATCACGTCCATCTAGCTACACCCCTCCATCCTCTCACGTCCTCCATCCTCTCCCGTCATAGATTCCCCCCCTTTTTCATCCTACACCGCTCAATCCTACAGGCTCCCTCCATTCTCCGGCTCCTCACCCATTGTCTTATCACCACCCTCATATTCTCCCCTCTGTGGTCAAGCTAGTGTAAAAAGGTGGTTCCTCACATTTCATAGTAGGGGAACAAGAGTTCATCAAAATTGCAAAGGAGATGGGACACTTATAAAGCTAAAATTAGAGTGCACTTACAACTTTTTTCACAAAAGCAGGTTCCTGAGACAAGGGACCTTAGGTGATAAGTGCTTTGTTTTCAAGATGTCCACCATTGGAGCCGCTTCAAGGTTGGATTTGGTGAATCAAATGCGATGGAATGTCTCTCCTTGCAACCTGTGACATGCGTGGATACAGTTTGATCACACTCAATGAACATCAAATTGGGTGACCATGGCTTGTCATGTGTATAATCCAAGGTAGCATATTATGAATATAAAGTATAAAAGTAGTCAGAGCTTGTCAAGTGTGTTACATCATAAATGATAGAGTTTTCATGTAACATGCATGATCTTCTACAATTGCAACATGTGAAATGAAAGACGAGGATATGGAGGCCCAATGTCTATTCTGGAAATGCATTAATAAGGTGATGGTAAACCATGGTTGTGAAAGGGCAGATTTCTTTAGTTTCATGGGGTAGACGAGGCTCAAGCTAACTGGAATACATTTGACATGTGTTCAATGGTGGTGGGAAAAATAATGTCATGTTAGATAGGGAGAGGTCTTGCCTATTTCATTGGTACCAGAGCATGGTTTCCCATACAACAAAGTATGTGTGCATTGCATCTCAAGGATAGCACAAAGCAATGTGCAAGAAGTGGTGCATGGCTCCTACCAGTGAAACTAAATCATTAGAGGCTTGATTAATACGTCAATGGTGGCGCAATGGTCATGTGATGGATAGGGATACGCCAGCAATCGTCGACTCTTGGTTGAGATGGTGGGAGGTGCGCATAGCACATTGGGGTTTAGTCATGTGAGATCCATGCCCCCTTTGTGCGTCCAATTCTGGGGTGCTAGTAGCAGAAGTAGCAACCTCTTGCGTAGGGCAAAGCTTCCCACTCGGGGCCTCGCCCCCACGGATGTCCGGACAAGAGACTAATCCTCGATTCTTCCAAAACCGAACCCGAAAAAACTTCCCTTGCCCAGAAAGCATAGGCGATTCCTCCAGGGAAATTATTCTAACGTAGTCAAGAGCCTTTACTACCCTTTTACATTCCAAGACTGAACCCGTGAGTCATATGGCTAGATCAAGGGAGGAGCTTACACCTGGATCGTAGAGACCAACGCTTTTTTCCCCATCGAAGAGGCACATCCAGTTGATTCTTTTCCATCAAACAAGGATTATCTGTGATTTACTTCAACTATTGTACCTTGAACAGAACTGAATTTTATTATAGGAATCCATCAGTCCAGCCTAACCCCATCCAATCAATCCCATGGGTTAGCCAACTGCCCAACCTTTGTATTGATAGGATCCATTTTAAAAATTTGGCTATGTTTTATCCCGGGTATATAGGCGATTCCTCTTACGCACCCAATATAAATTTACCTTTTCTTAGACTTAACTATCTCCAAAATAGCATTGCAATAAAACCAGAGTGTTTCCATCATAGTCCTCAATATTCCATTTCCAAGGTCCAATTATAACTTTTCCACTTTCCCATGATAAAATTCAATTTTCAATCATTCCTTCCTATGGCATCATGGACAACCAGAACGCTCACTGCCTGCTCACTCATCAAGGGCCTTTTCAATAGTCCCTAGCTCATAGTACCTAGAAGTATAACCTCAAGAAATCCATATGGACTCTCCATATGGATTCTCCATTGAAGATCAACAAGATCAACCAACAAGATCCATGTAAAAGAGCCATGAACTCATCTGTTGAAGACCAGTAAGACCAATCAACTAGATCCATGCCCATGTTCAGAAAATAAACTCCAACTCATTTTCTTCCTCGACGCACACATGGGTATCCTAGGTGACCCAGAGCCCAAGCATCGTATGGTCAGCACTATCTAGGTTCCTTCGCAGGTGACCTAGCGCTTCACTCATAGGCCGCTTCCTTGGTCCCTCGTCCACCGTACCAGAAGCTCACCATTTTAACCAAACCGAGGTTGGTCAAGACCTCGGCCGATCTTGCCATGCGAGACGTCCTTCTTTGACTCTCCGTCAGCTGTTTGCAACATTTCCACTTAGGTCCCCACGACCTCTTTCCACTTAGGTCCCCACGACCTCTTTCCACAAGATAGTCAAAATGCTTTATGTCAAGAATGCTTCCCCTAGCATTCTTGACATAAAACAATCTTTAAAAACAGGTTTCACATACAAATACAGTTTCCAAACAAAATTCCCATCTTTCCTCATCATTACACATCCCTTCACATCATTCCTCATCATTATACATCCTATTATATCATTCCTCATCATCTTTCATCATTTCATATCATTTCTCCTTATCCCAAATTTTTCTACATCAATTCACATCACATCATTTCACTTCAATTCTCATCCATTTCACATCATCAATTCACATCCAATCACATCATTTTCACATCAATTCATATCTAATCACATTATTCCCATATCAATTCACATCCAATCACATAAGCCCACATCAATTCACATCCAATCATATCATTCCCACATCAATCCACATCTAATCATATCTTTCCACATCAATCCACATCTAATCACATCATTTGCACATTAATCCACATCTACTCACATCTTCCCACATCTAGTCACATCATTCCCACATCATTCCACATCTATTCACATCTTTCGACATCAATCCACATCTAATCACATCATTCCCACATCAATCCACATCTAATCACATCATTCCCACATCAATCCACATTTATTCACATCTTCCCACATCAATCCACATCTAATCACACCATTCCCACATCAATCCACATCTATTCACACCTTCCCACATCAATCCACATCTAATCACATATTTCCACATCCATTCATATCATTTCACATCATTTCACATCCATTCACATCATTCCACATCCATTCACATCGTTCCACATCCATTCATATCCATTCACATCCTTTCACATCATTTCACATCCATTTACATCATTTAACATCCATTCACATCAGTTCACATCCATTCACATCATTCCACATCAGTTCACATCCATTCACATCAGATTAAAAGTATAGTTACTCTACTTTTCACACTAATAGAGCTTCTAAGTCTCAGCCATTACTTGGCTCAGTTTAAAGACAACGTTTTCTCGAATCAATTCCATTAAATCTAAATTTTCGTTTACTTTTTGGATCCTCGATCCTTTCAAGGATTCTAGATTCCGTCCCCAAGGAATCTAAGGATAAGTTAGTCATAATTATTTACGTTCATCCAACTATGCATGTTTCTGGTCTTTTCTCTGGGAAATCCTTTTCCCATTCAGAATGTACCCAAGATTCTATTTTTCGAGAATCTAGAGGTATACTTCATTTTTTCGAAAGTTAAATATGTTCGTGATTCCTCTTTCTGATTAAAATTTAACCATGATTCCTCGATGCATTCCAATGAAATTTTTTCCTATTCTTTTCTTAATTTTCTTATAATACAATATACTCAATATTCCTCTTTTTGAATAAAAGATTTATGCATACGATCTCATGGGATTTACAAAATCAGTTATATCCATATTTTCTCTTTTGAATAAAAGATTTATGCATACGATCTCATGGGATTTATAAAATTAGTTTATACCCATATTTCCTCTTTCTGATCTATATTTTCTCGATGCACCCCTATGAATATTTTCTCATTCTTTTCTCTAATTTCCCTAAATAGAATGTCATGAAAATCCCTCTTTTAGTATAAAATATTTATGCATACCCACTAATCCATTTTTATCTAAATGAATTATATTCCTCATAATTTCTATAATTCTCCTAATTTGAATGAATCTATAAAATTTGTGCATAACTTCCTTTATTTTTTTAGGAAATGAATAATGCTCAAAGCTCCTCTTTTAGCATAAAAATTAACTATTCATAAATCTATTCTCTAATAATGTTAAGTTTTCCATACCTTTCCCACATTTTCTAAGAAATGATAATACTCAAAATTCCACTTTTGATACAAAAGTTATTTATGCTGCATAAATTCCATTTTCTAATGAGA
Organism: Cibotium barometz; assembly: GCF_041138505.1. Classification (NCBI taxonomy): domain Eukaryota; kingdom Viridiplantae; phylum Streptophyta; class Polypodiopsida; order Cyatheales; family Cibotiaceae; genus Cibotium; species Cibotium barometz. The sequence goes on from NC_141052.1 coordinate 37,111,148, forward strand.
ACGATTTTACCATAACTTTTCCATATTTTCTATCAAATAAAAATACTTAAAATTCCACTTTTAGCATAAAAATTAATTATGCATAAAGTTCATCTTCTAATGCTGAATTTTTTGCCATAGTTTTCTCGCATTTTCTATGAAATGATAATGCCCAAAGTTACACTTTTAGAATAAATTTTATTATGCATAAACCTTCATTTTCTAATGATAAAATTTTACCCATAACTTCCCCACATTTTCTAAGAATTGAAATGGCTAAATTACACTTTTAGCATAAAGATTAGTTTATGCATAGACCTAAGTTTAAACATAAACATTAATTAATCACAAATCCAAAAAAGCATGGTTTTTAGAGAAAAACCATGAAATAAAATGTTTCCCAAGCATGAGGGAGGTTAGGAAGAAGATTAACATTAAAAGAGAGCATAAACTCATTGTTTAGGTTTACCCTTGGTTTGCTTGATTCTTTACCTTGCTAGAATTGAGTATCCCCCAAGAAAAAGGCTTGGCCACCAAGGGAAAAGGGTAAACTTCAAGAGAAGAAGAGGTTTAATCAAGCCCCAAAGCTTCACAATGGAGGCCCAATGAAGAGGGATAAAGAAATACACTAAATTGAAAACTACACTAGCATAGAGTTGCTCCAATATGAAATAAAAAAGGATTTGGGGTCTATTTATAGGTGAGGGAGGCCACCAAACAAGTCCAACCAGAATCTAGAGGCTTCCAGCTTGAGTTTAATCCAATTTGGACAAATTTTTGGACTAGTTAGGTCCATTTATTTGATCTAGTTTGAAAGAGGTGAGAGGAAATAACTCTTTTTTAATTAAAAGATTAGATTAATGATGCTTATTCTAGGTGCCTCCTTCATGAGCCCTTGAGGTGTCAAAAATTCCATTTTTTTACTAAAACATCTCATTTTTAAACTAATAAACCCAGTACTAGTTAACTCTTCATCTTATTTGAGAATTTACTCATTTTTGGGAGATTTTCTTCTATTCTTTGCATTTTTCTTATTCCAACACTTGGATTAACCTTATTGGCCCTTTTTGACCACTATTTGGACCTTAATCAAAATTTTCCGAAATTATATACCCCTAGGCCAAGATGTCCAATATACATATTCAATTAACTTTTAATGCACATTAGAAAACTCTTTTTAAGATTCTATTTTGGGGGATCTCTTCCTATTGACTGGGAAAAAATACTTATCCAAAAATATTATCTCTCTCTAGACCAAAATAGGATAAAACAAGCTCTTTTTCCATTTCTGAAAGGGGGGATTATTACGAAGACTGAAGGGGAGGTTCTTACACCTTTTATATCTCAAAAGTTAGAGGGAGGAATCTTACATCCTACCCCACTTAAAAAATGTGAGATGTGCTCATCTCGCAGTTAGAGGATAATCTCAGTAAGAATCATCTTCTTACCCCCAGGGTGGTACTTAATTTCAAAAAACAAAATCTTGACACAACCGAAGATTTTAGACTATTTTAGCAAGGGTGACATAAATCCATCCATCCTCTTTCTTTCTATCACTACATCAGCTATTGAGATGGCTCTCATTGTACGGCTAATTGGGGTGGGATTCTTTCTCTTCTTAGTCAAGTCCATTTTTCCAACTTAACAAGACGCTCAAGAAATATTAGGTGAAAAGACCACTTTATTTATAATTCGAATAAAAAAGAATTAAACTTTAGATCCAACTGATTCTAGGGTTCCTTAAAGTTTGATCAACCCTCTCAGAATCCTGGGATAAAGATCTCTTCTATAAGAAGAAACATACATAACTCATTATCAGAAAATAGTTCTTTCATATCCTTAACACAATAATGGTCAATTAGACCAGTAATTTTCAATTTAACATTTGAACATTCCCCACGGGAATTTTAATTATACGGATTCCCAATTTGTCATTCCACAAATTGGGTCCATTGGGCCCAAGGTCAGCTATCAACACAATCTTCTAATCTCATAGTGGTTTGTTGACAGTCTTAATCGTCTTCTAAGTTGCTAACATCATCACTGGGATTCTCTCCATTCATCATCATCATGACTTTTTCAACTAGGATTCAAAAAATCATCATCCTTTAACCAGAATCCAAATCAATTCATCCATTTTCAACTAGAATTCTAAAATCATATCAACCAGCATCTGAATCATCATCTAGGATAGAATTTTTTCTTATAACTTCAAGATCTTAGATTCACTCGTATATATTGTCAGTAAAGAGCTGTAGTTATACCCACGGTATATATGGGTAATCACGGTCCTTGGAGCTATAAGGTATCTAGGCCTCAAGCAAGTCAGGGATTCCATAGTCTAAAAACCCAATTCCCAATTTATGAATTTCCATTATGAATATCAATTCATATGAATTTCAACACATAATTACAATCTTTTACTGGTAACTCATAAATTTTTGACATTTCTTGCTTCTTGGTTTATCATCTTCAACCAAATTGCTCTAATACCAGCTGTGAGATCCCTGCCCCCTCTACGCTCTGGGGTGCTAGCAGCGGAAGTAGCAACCTCTTGTACAGGACAGAGCTTCCCACTCGGGGCCTCGCCCACAAATGTCCGGACAAGAGACTAATACCTCAATTCTTCTAAAACGAACCCGGAAAAACGTCCCTCACCTAGAAAGCATAGGCGATTCCTCCAGGGCAATTATTCTAATGTAGTCAAGAGCCTTAACTACCCTTTTGCATTCCAACCGAACTCACGGGTCACATGGCCGGATCAAGGGAGGAACTTGCACTTGGATCATAGAGACCAATGCTTTTTTCCTCGTCAAAGATGCACAACCGTTGATTCTTTTCCATAGAACAAGGATTATCCGTGATTTACTTCAACTATCATAACTTGAACAAAATTGAATTTTATTATAGGAATCCATCAGTCCACCCTAACCCCATCCAATCCCATGGGTTAGCCAACTACCCAACCACTGTTGTATTGATAGGATCCATTTTAAAAATTTGGTTATGTTGTCCCTTTTACTAGGGAAAAGAGTTTCCAAGCCCCCTAGCCAGCTCTCATGCAAAACTTAAATAGACACACCACTTACATACCAAATATGAATTTTTCTTTTCTTAGACTCAACTATCTCCAAAATAGCATTGCAATAAAACCACAGTGTTTCCATCATAGTCCTCAATATTCCATTTCCAGGGTCCAATTCCAACTTTTCACTTTTCCATCATAAAATCCAACTTTCAATCATTCCTGCATTCCTCCATGTACCTATGGCATCATCGACAACCAGAACGCTCATCGCCTACTCACTCAGGGGCCTTTTCAATAGTCCCTAGCTCATAGTACCTAGAAGTATAACCTCAAGAAATCTATATGGACTCTCCGTTGAAGATCAGCAACATCAACCAACAAGATCCATGAACTCATCCGTTGAAGACTAGCAAGGCCAATCAACCAGATCCATGCCCGTGTTCTGAAAACAAACTCCAACTCATTTTCTTCCTCGACACACATGTGGGTATCCTAGGCAGAGCCCGAGCATCGTATGGTTAGCACCCTCTAGGTTCCTTCGCAGGTGATCTAGCGCTTTACTCATAGGCCGCTTCCTTGGTCCCTCAGGGATCCATCGTACTCAAAGCTCACCATTTTAACCAAACCAAGGTTGGTCAAGACCTTGGCTGATTTTGCAACACAGGGCGTCCTTCTTTGACTCTCCATCAGCTATTGTAACATTTCCACTTAGGTCCCCCCACGACCTCTTTTTACAAGATAATCAAAATGGCTCCCCCAGCATTTTTGACGTAAAACAATCTTTAAAAGCAAATTTCACATACAAATGCAGTTTCACATACAAATGCAGTTTCCAAACAAAATTCCCATCTTTCCTCATCATTACATATCCATTCACATCATTCCTCATCATTATACATCCTATCACATCATTCCTCACATCATCTTTCTTCATTTCTCCTTATCCCACATTTTTTTACATCAATTCATATCATATCATTTCAATTCAATTCTCATCCATTTCACATCATCAATTCACATCCAATCACATCATTTCCACATAAATTCACATCATCCCCACATCAATTCACATCCAATCACATCATCCCCACATCAGTTCATATCCAATCACATCATTCCCACATAAATCCACATCTAATCATATCTTCCCACATCAATCCACATCTAATCACATTATTCCCACATCTATTCACATCATTCCCACATCAATCCACATCTATTCACTTCCCTCATCAATCCACATCTAATCACATCATTCCCACATCAATCCACATCTATTCACATCTTTCCACATCAATCCACATCTAATCACATCATTCCCACATCAATCACATCTAATCACATCATTCCCACATCAATCACATCTAATCACATCATTCCCACATCAATCCACATCTATTCACATCTTCCCACATCAATCCACATCTAATCACATCTTCCCACATCAATCCACATCTATTCACATCTTTCCACATCAATCCACATCTAATCACATCATTCCCACACCAATCCACATCCAATCACATCATTCCCACACCAATCCACATCTATTCACACCTTCCCACATCAATCCATATCTAATCAAATCTTTCCACATCCAATCAAATCTTTCCACATCCATTCACATCCAATCATATCATTTCACATCCATTCACATCCAATCATATCATTTCACATCCATTCACATCCAATCATATCATTTCACATCCATTCACATCCATTCACATGATTTCACATCCATTCACATCATTCCACATTAATTCACATTAGATTAAAAGTACAGTTACTCTACTTTTCACACTGACAAAGCTTCTAAGTCTCGGCCATTACTTGGCTCAGTTTAAAGACAACTTTTTCACAACTCAATTCCATTAAATCTAAATTTTCGTTTACTTTTTGGATCCTCGATCCTTTTAAGGATTCCAGATTCCTTTCCTAGGGAATCTAAGGATAAGTTAGTCATAATTATTTACTTTCATCCAACTACGCATGTTTTTGGTCTTTTCTTTGGGAAATCCTTTTCTCATTCAAAATATACCCAAGATTCTATTTTTCGAGAATCTAGACGTATACTTCATTTTTTCGAAAGTTAGATATGTTTAGGATTCCTCTTTTCGATTAAAATTTAACCATGATTCCTCGATGCTTTCTAATGAATATTTTTCCTATTCTTTTCTCAATTCTCCCATAGTAAAATATACTCAATATTCCTCTTTTTGAATAAAAGATTTATGCATACAATCTCATGGGATTTACAAAATCAATTATACCCATATTTCCTCTTTCTAATCTATATTTTCTCGATACACCCCTATGAATATTTTCTCATTCTTTTCTCTAATTTTCCTAAATAGGATGTCATGGAAATCCCTCTTTTAGTATAAAATATTTATGCATACCCACTAATCTAATTTTATCTAAATGAATTATATTCCTCATAATTTTCATAATTCTCCTAATTTGAATGAATCTATAAAATTTATGCATAACTTCCTTTATTTTTTTAGGGAATGAATAATGCTCAAAACTCCTCTTTTGGCATAAAAATTAATTATTCATAAATACATCCTCAAGAAATCCATATGGACTCTCCGTTGAAGATCAGCAAGATCAACCAACAAGATCCATGAAAAAGAGCCATGAACTTGTTCGTTGAAGACTAGCAAGGCCAACCAACAAGATCCATGTAAAAGAGCCATGAACTTGTCCGTTGAAGACCAACAAGGCCAATCAACCAGATCCATGCCCGTGTTTAGAAAACAAACTCCAACTCATTTTCTTCCTCGACGCATGCATGGGTATCCTAGGCGAGCCAGAGCGCGAGTACTGTATGGTCAGCACCCTCTAGGCTCCTTTGTAGGTGAGCTAGCGCTTCACTCATAGGCCGCTTCCTTGCTCCCTCATCCACCGTACCGGAAGCTCACCATTTTAACCAAACCGAGGCTAGTCAAGACCTCGGCCAATCTTGCCACGCGAGACGTCCTTCTTTGACTCTCCGTCAGCTATTGCAACATTTTCACTTAGGTCCCCACCACCACGACCTCTTTCCACAAGATAGTCAAAATGCTTCCCCCAGCATTCTTGACGTAAAACAATCTTTAAAAATAGGTTTCACATATGCGAGACGTCCTTCTTTGACTCTCCGTCAGCTATTGCAACATTTTCACTTAGGTCCCCACCACGACCTCTTTCCACAAGATAGTCAAAATGCTGTCCCCAGCATTCTTCGCGTAAAACAATCTTTAAAAACAGGTTTCACATACAAATACAGTTTCCAAACAAAATTCCCATCTTTCCTCATCATTACACATCCCTTATCATCATGTCTCATCATTATACATCCTATTACATCATTCCTAATTATCTTTTCTTCATTTCTCCTTATCCCACATTTTTCTATATCAATTCACATCACATCATTTCACTTCAATTCTTATATATTTCACATCATCAATTCAAATCCAATCACATCATTCCCACATCAATTCACATCCAATCACATCATCTCACATCAATTCATATCCAATCACATCATTCCCATATCAATTCACATCCAATCACATCATCCCACATCAATTCACATCCAATCACACCATTTCCACATCAATCCACATCTAATCATATCTTTCCACATCAATCGACATCTAATCACATCATTCCCACATCTATTCACATCATTCCCACATCAATCCACATCTAATCACATATTTTCACAATTATACACATCTAATCACATCATTCCCACGTCTTTCCACTTCAATCCAAATCTAATCACATCATTCCCACATCTAATCACATTAATCCACATCTTCCCACATCAATCCAAATCTAATCACATCATTCCCACATCAATCAACATCTTCCCACATCAATCCACATCTAATCACATCATTCCCACATCAATCCATATCTATTCACACCTTCCCACATCAATCCACATCTTATCACATCTTTCCACATCCATTCATATCATTTCACATCCATTCACATCATTCCACATCCATTCATATCCATTCACATCATTTCACATCCATTTAACATCCATTCACATCCATTTCACATCCATTCACATCATTCCACATCCATTCATATCCGTTCACATCATTTCACATCCATTCACATCCATTCATATCATTTCACATCCATTCACATCCATTCATATCATTTCACATCCATTCATATCATTTCACATCCATTCACATCATTCCACATCCATTTCACATCCATTCACATCATTCCACATCCATTCATATCATTTCACATCCATTCACATCATTCCACATCCTTTCATATCCATTCACATCAGATTAAAAGTAAAGTTACTCTACTTTTCACACTGACGGAGCTTCTAAGTCTTGGGCCATTACTTGGCTCAGTTTAAAGACAAATTTTTCTTGACTCAATTCCATTAAATCTAAATTTTCGTTTACTTTTTGGATCCTCGATCCTTTCGAGGATTCTAGATTCCTTTCTCAGGGAATCTAAGGATTAGTTAGTCATAATTATTTACATTCATCCAACTACTCATGTTTCTGGTCTTTTCTCTAGGAAATCCTTTTCCCATTCAAAATATACCCAAGATTCTTTTTTTCGAGAATCTAGACGTATACTTTATTTTTTTGAAAGGTAAATATGTTTGTGATTCCTCTTTCTGATTAAAATTTAACCATGATTCCTTGATGCATTCTAATGAATATTTTTCCTATTATTTTCTTAACTTTTCCATAGTAAAATATACTTAATATTCCTCTTTTTGAATAAAAGATTTATGCATACGATCTCATGGGATTTACAAAATCAATCATACCCATATTTCCTCTTTTTGATCTATATTTTCTCGATACACCCCTATGAATATTTTCTCATTATTTTCTCTAATTTTCCTCAATAGAGTGTCATGGAAGTCCCTCTTTTAGTATAAAATATTTATGCATACCCACTAATCCATTTTTATCTAAATGAATTATATTCCTCATAATTTCTATAATTCTCTTAATTTGAATGAATCTATAAATTTTTTGCATAACTTCCTTTATTTTTTTAGGAAATGAATAATGCTCAAAACTCCTCTTTTAGTATAAAAATTTATTATTCATAAATCTATTCTCTAATAATATAAATTTTACCATAGCTTCCCCACATTTTCTAAGAAATGATAATACTCAAAATTCCACTTTTGATATAAAAGTTATTTATGCATAAATTTCATTTTCTAATGAAAGATTTTACCATAACTTTCCCACATTTTCTATGAAATGAAAATACTTAAAATTCCACTTTTAGCATAAAAATTAATTATGCATAAAGTTCATTTTCTAATGTTGACATAGTTTCCTCACATTTTTCATGAAATGACAATGCCCAAAATTACACTTTTAGAATAAAATTTATTATGCATAAACCTTCATTTTCTAATGATAAAATTTTACCATAACTTTTCCACATTTTCTAAGAATTAAAATGGTTAAATGTACACTTTTAGCATAAAGATTAGTTTATGCATAAACCTAAGTTTAAACATAAACATTAATTAATCGTAAATCAAGAAAAGCATGGTTTTAAGAGAAAACCACAAAATAAAATGCTTCCCAAGCATGAGGGAGGTTAGGAAGAAGATTTACCTTGCTAGAATTGAGTAGTCCCCAAGAAAAAAGCTTGGCCACCAAGGGAAAAGGGTAATCTTCAAGAGAAGAAGAGGTTTAATGAAGCCAAAAATGGAGGCCCAATAAAGAGGGATAAAAGAAATACACTAAATTGAAAATTACACTAGCATAGAGTTGCACCAATATGAAAATACAAAGGATTGGGGGTCTATTTATAGGTGAGGGAGGCCACCAACCAAGTCCAACCAGAATCTAGAGGCTTCCAGCTTGAGTTTGATCCAATTTCGACAAGTTTTGGACCAGTTAGGCCCACTTATTTAATCTAGTTTGAAAGAGGTGAAAGGAGAGAGAAAATATCTCATTTTGAAAGGAGAGAGTTTTGGACCAGTTAGGCCCACTTATTTAATCTAGTTTGAAAGAGGTGAAAGGAGAGAGGGCAAGTTTTGGACCAGTTAGGCCCACTTATTTAATCTAGTTTGAAAGGAGAGAGGAAATATCTCATTTTTTGATTAAAAATTAGAGTAATGATGCTTATTCTAGGTGCCTCCTTCATGAGCCCTTGAGGTGTCAAAAATTTCATTTTTTTAACAACTTGAAAAGTTCAACAAAAAATTACAATATTTGAAAGACACGCCATTGGGTGCTCGATTACGCAAGAGACAGTTCAAACCATTGGAAGAACTCAATGTTGGAGGTGGCCAATGGAAGCGTTGTGTAAAAGCTTGCAAGTATTGGGATCTATAATTTCTTTGAGCACTCACTTTTCATTTTCATCTTTAGTTCCTTTTTTGGAGATGGGGGATTGGGTGTGGGGGTGGTGTACTTAGATGAATGATGGACTGAAATAGCTATCGTTGTTGCTTTAGGATGGTCTCAGAGATGTTGTGGGTCCAAAAGAGCAAGGTTCTGATATATTTGGCAAAGTTCTGACAAAAGACATCGTGGAGTCAGCAATACATCATCCTAAGTTTGCAAGACTTTGATCAGACATAGCAAAGCAATCCTTGCATAAGGTGAGTGAAGCATTCACTCCTACAAATGCACAAGGTATATGTGACATGGCTGGCATAAGCACAAAGTCTTACAGGATGTTGTTTAATAAAGTTAAAGAAGGTTTCAATTCAAAGCTTGGGAGAAAAACAGTGATTCCCATTCCAAAACCATTTCACGTGAACAAAGCTCAAAATATTCTCAACTTGGGAATGGTCGAACTAGTTGGAGAGCCTTGTCACGTATCTAGTACATTGATAGTGACTAAAAAGAGCGGGGAACAGAAAATCATAGAGCTTACAAAGTTCAACAATTTCATTATGGATGTTCAAAAATTACAAATGGCTATGGTAAAATTTTATGACATCAGTGTACATGAGTGCAATGGAAGGCTGAAATTTGTTTTAAAACTTGATGAGAGTGAGGTGATCAAAGGACAAAAGCTGGAAAGGGTTAGCTTGAATTTAGTGAATAGAGCTTTGGATGCAAGTATCAATAATGCTGATGAGAGGCACTTTAGTGTACAATCCGAAAATGAGATTTGGTGGCTGGCTACATTTGAGGTGACGTGCTATCCATTTTTAAAAAAAGTATATTATGTTGCTATCCATTAGATGTTGTAGACAATTTAACTGGCCTCTTGTTAACAGGTTCCCAATAGAGACCCATGAAATTCTAAAGTGGTACTTTAACCAGATTGAGCTTCCTTCCACTTCCAGCAGAGCAGTCAAATGGCAAAAAGCTTTATGTAGAAGGATATGGTGAATATAAGGTTGAATGGCACCTGGCTGCAGATCTTAAATCCTTGAAATGCATGTTTGGTATTTTCCAAGGAGCAATGGCCAAGTATCCTTGCCTGTATTACATGGCCGAACGAGGTGTCTCCAAAGGAGGAAAAGAGAGAGAATGGAAATGCCTAAATGCAATCAGTAATAGGCGTAAAGCCCCAAATCATGATGCTCCAGGAGTGGATCCTAATTCTTGCTATCCCTTTGATCAGAGTTCATATTTGTGTTTTGCATGCGTTGGCTAGAATAATTGAGAAACTAGTCTACATGTACATCAATTTTTTATGGAATATGAAACCAACATTAGAGAGTGAAAGAACTATTAAAAAAATAGAGCAAGTGCTTTCAGATGCAGGTTTACATTGTGGTCAAGTGCTTTCAGATGTAGGTTTACATTGTGGTCAAGTGAAGATTGAGAAGGACTTGAGAAGATCAGGGAAGAAAGGAAATGTTCCTAGCAAACCATGTTTTGGAGGTGCAAAAGCCAGAAAGTTCTTATCTAATCATACCCAGAGAGGTCATTTGGGTACAGATTTTGAGGTATGGAGGAAGCTTCATGAAGCTGTACCTGATCGAGGCTCTTCAGGACAAGCAAGGGTGGCAAAGGCCAAAGCGTGGTTGGCACTTGATCACCTAGCACCTTTGTTGCAAAAAGCAAGGTTTGAAGATGGGAATGTTGAGAAATTTGAGGCAGTTGTGATAGAGTTCTACACTAGCTATGAAAAGGCATGGGGTGCGACAAACTTGACACAATACATGGTTATTACTTGAATACCTACAGCTTTGAGTTTTTATTGTTGTTCAAAATATATTGTACGATACTAAATGTGTTGTTGAGCATTTGTAGCACATTTTGCATGCACATGGACCCTTTTTTGCGGAAGAGTGTGGAAGCCTTGGGATTTGGTCTACCCAAGGCATGGAAAGATCTCATTAGTAAGCACGTAAGACAACGACAAAGACAGGGTAGAGTGTGGAAGAAAATTGATCATTGAAATACATATTATAAAATAATGATGTAACTTTAAAAGATTTTAAAAGAACAAGAGCTTTCATCTATATCCCATATAAATGTTTTCAATATATATACATTTCATAGTTTTTAATGGTAAGCAAGAAGAGTATCAAGAAATTTGAAGAGACTTCTTAACAACTGGAACAATCTTAATCTATTGTTGTGGAGCAGAGAATTCCCCTAGCCCTTTTTGATGAAGTTTCTACAACATCTTCCTTATCCTCTATCAATGGCACAACAGGGACCATTGGCCTTGCTGTTCTAAGAAGATGCTTCTTCCTGCAATCACTCAATAGATTAGGATCTGTGATTCCACATGCCAAGCCGTAAGCAGCATATGTTAAATAATACTTACATCTCAATGAATATACTCCTGGTCCCTCCCCAAAAATTCGAACAGCTGCTTGCCGCTCCAGAAGTATTTCCTTGTTTGCATTCAGCCTTAAGTGATAGCCACCTAAATACCTGGATAGAGTCTTTATCGCCATTAGAGGAAAACTTGCATTGTCCTTGGAGAAGCTAGCATGAAATATCACAATTTGAGGGAATTTTAGGCGATGTATATATGTTCCTAGTGTCGAATCGTGGCCCAATCTCGCCATACCCTTGCCTGAAGCACGTTTGAGGAATGTGTCTTCATATATTTCCAACTGAAAAAATAAAGGAGCATTAGCCCAGAAACAACATCACCAAACAATTCAGGACAAAGTTGATAAAGCCAAATCCGCAACAAAAGTACAAAAACACAACAAAAGAAAATAACCTCTTGGTTCTCATCTGCTTCAAGCAAGGCGTCTTTCCATAAATTAGTGATCGAACTAGGAACGGTTTTCGGTGTCTTACTTGGCACATCTCTAAACTCTCCCATGTTGGTAATATTCAGTCTTTCCCTTGCTTCTTGTAGCTCTTCCTCTGTGGCATCTTTTCCTTCATATTTAAGGGCATCAGCATAGATCATCTTTAGTGTTGCTGCCTGCAGATAGGAACTTGGTGTCTTTCACATGGCTATCCACTAGTAAGTACTTATCTATCCCATCATCATCTACAAAATTATCATCAACCTCCACATGGCTATCCACTAGTAAGTACTTATCTATCCCATCATCATCTACAAAATTATCATCAACCTCCACATTTTGGGCTATGAAAGCTATGCAATGGTCCTCCCTTAAGTTAAATACATGTTGTATGTCTGTCAGCAATATATACTCTGAATCTCCTACTTGGTAGGAGGGGAGTAATGGCATTGGAATGGGGGAGAAGTCATCTGATTCAATCACAGGCTCTGGCCTACGTCAGTGTTTTGTTCTCTCAGTGCCTTAATATCAACCGTCGAACTGAGCTTCCTCTCTTCTTCAACATTGAACTCCTCAATCACATGAGGAGTGTCCTCTTCTTCAGCAACATCCTCAACGGTGGGACTAGCCTGATGAGAAACTGTGTCTTCACTTTCATTTGTCGCATGCGGCTCTGTACATTCTTCATCTTAATTGCACGTACAGTTGGCTTGTAGGGGAAGGATATACACACAAGATTTCTCTTTATGATGCATGTACTACTGATATGGGAAACACAATTTTACAAAGTACTAAGGTAGTCTCTTACTATCAAGGTAAGCACATAGGGAGAGGACCAAGCTTGGAGAAACTAAAAGAACGGTTGTCTACAAGCCCAAGAGTCCAAGTCGTCTGAATAGTTAATTAGGAAACTAAAGGAACACCCATATATAAGGCACCTACCCCTCTCATTAGTGACAAAGAAAGTGCACGTCAAAAGAGACCAGCTACTGCTACTCTGGTCATTGATATTGATGAGGATGAGACCACTCATCAACTACAATATAACACACATGTACGAGGCCATAAGTATGTTGGGAAGATGCAGGGACGGAAGATCATTTTTAAGGAGAATGATATAAGAAATACTCCAGAGAAAGAACAATGGAAGTCATAGAGTTCACTATCATTGAGCGCAAGGTAAATGAAGCAATATGGGAAATCCAAAGGACATGCATTGGCAACAAGGTCACATGCAGTGGAACGCCTCGTGGGGGTAAGAGGTGTGGGCAACACATAACTAAATCTATGAAGGGTGTGCCTGCACCATCTTTTAGCTATCGCAAGCACCCTTATGGTCTCATTAGATAATGGATACGGTTCTGTCCTGACCATGTGCTTCATTGCTATATTGTGGACACCAACATAGACCCAAATCCTAATCCACCACCCAAGATATGGTCAATTGTTGCTATGGGAACTAATATCACAAATGAAGAGGTATATTTATTATGGGAAGGTGGATACCACAGGTGGAGAGCAAGAATGCAGAAGGTGTTATGCCCACCCCACCTAGTAGTGGTCGGGGTCTGTAAGGTTCTTTACAAATGCAACTTCCAAAGAACCACCATATGTGTTCACTACTAACACAAAGGCAAGTGGCTCAAGCATGCGAAATTGCATAAGAGTCAAGTACCCCATCTTGATATCAAAGGAAGTAGCAAAAAAATTAAATAAATAAATAAAGGCACTTTGAAAATGAAAGTTGCGGTGGTAGAAGAAGTGCAAAGGCTGGAGCACAAGTATGAAGTTTTCAAGATCGAATCGTGCAGGGATGATGCACACAGAGGAAAATATGATGTGCATATGAAAGAAGAGCCATGTTGTACGTGTCTAGATTTTCCAAATAGAGAATCCAAGAAGAAGTATCTTACATGCAAGCACTTGTACTTCATTTATTTGCATATGCTAGGCTTGATCCAGAATGAGAATATGTTCATCCATTAACCTATCCTCTTGGACTTGGAGCTTTATAATGCCTTATCTCATAGGAGAACCTACCCTAATTTAGACAATTGAATGCATGGAATATCACTTATCCTATATTATTGTGGGTCTTTTGTAACCTCAGTGGAAGCAATCTCATTGTAAAGGGTTCGATTATGCAATATCTTTCTCCCCCCCTCCCTCTTCCCCCTCTCACTATGGATTGTGCATTTTCAAGTAGGTATAGTATTGTAGAACATGGTCATCTATTAATGAATGGTATTCATGTTATGTGCATTTTCAAGTAGGTATAGTATTGTAGAACATGGTCATCTATTAATGAATGGTATTCATGTTATGAGCATTAAATAATTAGAAATCTTAGGAAAATGAGAGGGGAATGGTGAGCTTGAGAGAGAAGAGAGAGGCAAGGTGTTCCACAAAGAACACAGGCCCTTATCTAAAATTGCATATACATTTAAAAATAATAATACGTACTCTCTCTTCCCCAAAAAATTACAAAAAGATGCCTTTATTCATAAAATCTTGTAGCTTGTAGAAAACCTTGTCAACCCTTTTTTGACATTCTGAAGGAGCAATCTTTAACCCCATTGTCATTAAAACCCATTGATATTGTCCTTGAGGTACTGTGAATGCAGCCTTATATCTGTGTTCTCGGTGAATTTTGAATTGCCAAAAGCCACTCTTCATGATTAGCTCATCTTTGAGGGAAATAGGATATTTAATATCCTTGAGATATTTATTAAGAGGTTTATAGTTGATAACCAATCTCTTTTTCCCTCTTTTTTTCTCACTATGCTTGTTAACATAAAATGATTGACACGCCCAATTGGAAGATGAAGATTCTATCAATCCCTTTTGGATAATCTCTTCAATTTCTTGGTTGTAGAGTTAAGGTTCCTAGGGGCCAATAGGATCAATCTATGTGTAGGGAGGAGATAAATCCAATTTTGTAAAAGAAGATACCCAAAAATGAGTAAATGCTCACATAAGGTGAAGAGTTAAAAATGCTCACATAAGGTGAAGAGTTGAAAATGTACAAGGTTTATTGGTAAAAAACTATGAGCAATATTGAAAATATGAGATATTTTGGGTATAATGATTTCATTTTGACACATATGTAAGGAAGGGGAGTCCCTTTAATGCTCACATAAGATGAAGAGTTGAAAATGTACAAGGTTTAATAGTAAAAAACTATGAGTAATATAAAAATATGAGATATTTTGAGTGTAAGGATTCCATTTTTGACACATCAGTAAGGAAAAGGAGGGCCTTCAATGAGGCGCCTAAAACACATGCTTAAATGAGTTTTAAACTCATAAAAATTGAGATATTTCATCTCTCCTCTCTCCTCATTCAAGTCTAGTTTCAAAAAGTTAGCTTAACTGACCTAAAAATGGTCAAAAAGTGACCAAACTGACTTGGAAAATTCTAGAATCAGTTTGTTTGGTTAGGAGCTCAATTTTTCTTATAAATAGAAGCCTCCCCTTGTTGAAAATACATAGTGTCTTATGCATTGTTACTTTACTCCACCTAAGCCAAGAACTGTGAATTCTTTAATAATTCACTAGTTTTTGACACTTTCCTCTTTCTTCAATCCCCATTGGTGGCTCCATCAACATACTAAACCAATTGATTGGTTGGGGGCCTTTACCGTGAACAAAGAATCAAGCAAATTGTAAGGTAAGTATGGTGAATTTTGAACTTTTCTATAATTTCTCAATGTTTCTCTCTTCTCAACCCCTCTCAAGCTTGAGAAGCTTAATTGGTATGGTTTTTGAATGCTATTGAAGTTAATTGATTAATGATAGTAAAGAATTACATAAATTTTCATTTATGTTTAATTCTAATGGTTTTTTATGAAATTTCTCTCTCTCACTTAAGAATTAGTCATACTCATGACCCATTCTCATTCCAAATGAAACTTTTCATAAAGCTTTTCCTTAATCCAAGATTAATTTATGCTTGAGAACAAATTAATGGTTTTTTTATCTATGCTTTTAGTTTATGATTATTTTTTATTCAATCCATTAAGGGTTAATGATCCAATTAGGGATCATTCTAATCATTCTCTTAAAGATAAGCCTTATCTTTTAAAAATAATTGAGATTTATCAGTTATAGTAGCGGAACTATGGTAAAATTTTATAAAAATTTATACATAAAATAATTTCATTCAAAGCATGAAAAGAGGATTTCCTACCATATTCTAGGAATTATTATCCTATATTAATTGAAAGAATTTCATTAGAATCATGAGAAAATTGAATTTTTATATTATGCATAAAGGATAAATTTTTATATCAAAAGTATTACTTTTATCATTTTTATTTTATGCATAGAAGTATGCATAATGGATAAATTTTTATATCAAAAGTGTTACTTTTATCATTTTTATTTTCATGTATAGAAGTATGCATAATGGATAAATTTTTACATCAAAAGTGTTACTTTTAGCATAATTAAATTTCATGCATAGAGGTATGCATAAAAGATAAATATTTTATTATAAAAGTGTTACTTTTAGCATAATTGAATTTCATGCATAGAGGTATGCATAAAAGATAAATATTTTATTATAAAAGTGTTACTTTTAGCATAATTGAATTTCATGCATAGAGGTATGCATAAAAGATAAATATTTTATTATAAAAGTGTTACTTTTAGCATAATTGAATTTCATGCATAGAGGTATGCATAAAAGATAAATATTTTATTATAAAAGTGTTACTTTTAACATAATTGAATTTCATGCATAGAGGTATGCATAAAAGATGAATATTTTATTATTATAAAACTGTAAAGAAAAAAATGATTATTTTATTATAAAAAGTTATTTTCATCATATTGAATTTCGTGCATAGAAATGAAAAAAATAAATAAATTATTATTTTATTATAAAAATATTACAAAAAAATGATTATTTTATTGTAAAAGTGTTACTTTTATCACAATTAAAATTCTTGCATAGAGGTATGCATAAAGGATGAGTTAGGATGTGATAAGATGAGTTAAGATGTGATAAGAGGTGTATGAGATGTGATAAGAGGTGTATGAGATGTGATAAGATGAGATAAGATGCATATGAGATGAGTTAGGATGTGATAAGATGAGTTAAGATGTGATAAGAGGTGTATGAGATGTGATAAGAGGTGTATGAGATGTGATAAGATGAGATAAGATGCATATGAGATGAGTTAGGATGTGATAAGATGAGTTAAGATGTGATAAGAGGTGTATGAGATGTGATAAGAGGTGTATGAGATGTGATAAGATGAGATAAGATGCATATGAGATGAGTTAGGATGTGATAAGAGGAGTTAGGATGTGATAAGAGGTGTATGAGATGTGATAAGATGAGATGAGATGCACATGAGATGAGTTAGGATGTGATAAGAGGAGTTAGGATGTGATAAGAGGTGTATGAGATGTGATAAGATGAGATAAGATGCACATGAGATGAGTTAGGATGTGATAAGATGAGTTAAGATGTGATAAGAAGTGTATGAGAGGTAATAAGATGAGATAAGATGTATATGAGATGAGTTAGGATGTGATAAGATGAGTTAAGATGTGATAAGAAGTGTATGAGATGTGATAAGATGAGATAAGATGTATATGAGATGAGTTAGGATGTGATAAGATGAGTTAAGATGTGATAAGATGTGTATGGAATGAGATAAGAAGTGTATGTGATGAGATAAGATGTATATGGGTTGTCATAAGGTGAAAATGGATGTGATGTAAAAGAATAGATGTGAAGGCGTATGGGGCTATATGAATGGGAAGGAAAAAAATAGATGTATGTATGGATGTGAATGTGCATGTAAATGTGGATGTATGGATGAAGATGCATGAATGTGCATGTAGATGTAGATGTACGAATGAGGATGTGGATGTATGCATATGAATGTGTATGTATGGATGTATGCATGTAGATGTGGATGTAAGCATGTGGATGTGTATGTATGGATGTATGTATGTGGATGTGGATGTATGAATAAGGATGTGAAAATGGATGTATACATGGTGTGTTTAAAGAATAATGAAGGTGGATGTATATGGGAAATAATGTGTCGTTGATATGAATGAATGGATGAGAATGAGTGCATATGAAGGGAATGTGGAATAAGTAATGTGGATTGAGGAGGGATAATGTGGAAAGACGGAGTTCGATATAGAAACTGTATTTTGTGACTGTTTGTAAATGATTGTTTTATGTCAAGAATGCTGGGAAAGCATTTTGACTGTCTTGTGATCAAGGTCGTGGAGACCTAACTGATAAAGTTGCAACTGCTGACGGAGAGTCAATGGAGGACGTCTCGCGCAGCAAGGTCGGCCGACCAGCCTCGGTGCGATTAAAATGCTGAGCTTCCGGTACGGTGGATGAGGGGCCAAGGAAGCGGCCTATGAGTGACCTACGAAGGATCCTAGAGGGTGCTGACCATACGGTGCTCGGTGCTCGCCCAGGATACCCACGCGTGCGTCGAGGAAGATATTGGAACAAGTCGTTTTTTGAAACCGGGCATGGATCTGGTTGATTGACCTTGCTGGTCTTCAATGGATGAGTCCATGGCTCTTTATATGGATCTGTTGGTTGATCTTGCTGATCTTCAACGAGAGTCCATCTTGATAAGTGATTATATTGCCGAGTATTATGGGCTAGGAACTATTGAAAAGACCCCTGTGTGGATAGGTGGTGAGCGTTCTAGTTGCCAATGATGCCATAGATACTCTGATGATGGGAAATTGAATCAACTGGATAAATTGGAAGATTGTGATCAGTGATACTATGGTTTCATTAAAAGATTATTTTAAAGTTAGCTAATGTTGAAAAAAAGGCAATTTCATATTGGGTGTGTAAGTGGTGTGACTAGTTTTATGTTTGCATGAACTTCCGGCTAGGGGGCCTTAGAACTCTTTTCCTTGGTACCCGGGACAAAGTTGTTCTATGGATAGGAATCAACGGCGGCTGTGCCTCTTGAATGGGAAAAAAAGCGTTGATCCCAATGATCCAAGTGCAAGTTTCTTCCTTGATCTGACCGAGTATCTTTATAGATGCAGTCAGATCAGCTTGATTAGTAATGGTCTTGACTACGTTAGAGTAAAAAGTTATCCTGGTGGAATCGCCCGTGCTTTCCGGGTAAAGGAAGTTTTTCCGGGTCCGGTTTTGAAACAACCGACGGATTAGTCTCTTGTCCGAATATCCGTGGGTGAGGCCCCCGAGTGTGGGACCCCTATCCCGCGCGAGAAGTGCTACTTCCGCTGCTAGTACCCCGAATCCGTTGCTCGGTGGGAACAGGGATCTCATAGGAAGAAAACTTGAGAAATATTACGGATGGCTCACCCAAGAGATGCTCATGCAAGAGCATCTACTAAAACAAAAGAAAGAGATGGCCAAGGGAAAAATCAAACAAGCTCAAGATGAAGCCAAGGCATGGGAAGCCAAGGCCAAAAAGAGACTCTAGGAGAGAATATTGCATGTGAACATGGCTTCACTAACCCTCCTTGATGACCTGGACATTGAGTTGGCATGGCTCAGTGTAAAAGTCTCCTACGATCGAAAGTCATGCAATGAGCATTGCATATATTAATTGATATGAGATCAAGTCATAACTACTTGATCTCTTATGAAACATGGAAAGCACTAGATAAACCTCACCTTGAGGCCACCAATGCACAAGTCCAAAGTGTGCATTTGTCAACTATCAAAGCTGTTGGATTTTTAAACGTTAATATCTCTATCAGAAATAATCCCTTGGTTGGAAAGGTATTTATCATGCATGTAGGATATATGGAAGAAGAGATGATCCTTGGACAATCCTGGATTTGTGTGAGTAATTGTAATATCCAGTGGAAAAAGAGGGCAGCACAACTCAATGAGGTCAGGGAGACCATTACCGTGCCATTATGGAGTCCTCCCTTCAATAAAGGGAAACAGGCAATGATGGATGACACGAAACTGCCAATGCCACACAAAAACCAACTATCATACCAAAAGAGGCATCAACATCATAGCCCCCACACAAAAAATAGTTAAAGTATCTAGTAATTCAGCAGTGGGTTCCTAAGGACCAACTTCAAGCCTAGGGATGCTAGTAGCCAAGGAATCAAGGCAAAAAGTTCAAGCTATGGTTCCTGTTGTTGGCAATAAGCAGAGAAGTACAAAAGGTATCCATTCCTCAACAATGGGTCCAAGGTAAAAGTGTATTTAACCCTTCTCTTAATGTATGATATGGTGCATTGAGTGTTTGAGCATGTAGGAAGCATAGGGTATCAACCTTGCATGCACAATATCATACCAGTTCACATCGTGAAATGCTTAGTTCTTCACACCGTGAAATGGTCAAAAACAGTTCACGTCATGAAATGCTTAGTGCTTTACGCCATGAAATAATCAGAAATGGTTCACGTCGTGAACTGCCTTAGTGCTTCATGGCATGAAACGATCAAATACCATCCGCCAATCGCAAGATGCACGTGGCTTGCTTCAATAAGTTAGCCCTGCCAAGACCGACGACTGATTCATAAAATCAATTTCTTCCCTCTTTTATGCATTTTTTCTTGTGCAATTTCTACATTCGAGCTTCCTCATTTGCAATCATGCTCCAACTCTTCCATCTATGATAGCGTGCGACTTCGATTCCAGGTGGGATCTCGTGCTTTAACCCTTTTTTTTTCATTCTTTCCTTTGTAAAACAGTGGTACACAATCACATGTTATGATTCAATCTTGTGAAGTGTAACACTTCATTACGTGTGCTCTATTTGCTATGTGTGGGTACACGTATATATTCACTTATCATACGCCTGTATGTTGCTGCTATGTTGTGTATATGTGCATAAAATGTTTCACTCTTGTGGTGATGGATATTCCCCATGAAATAGTAGTCTGCTATTTCACGACATCCATTCCAATCCTTAGGATGGACCTTCTAGCTCATGCCCTTGCTTACCCATAATATCACTTTAAAAATAAAAAAATCATCTGGGTAACCTTGCTAACTCACAGGTTAAAACCCTACAACTTCACAGGTTAAAATCTTACTTTTTTCATGGCTAAGCCATCTCACGTGCTAAGCTATCTCACGGCTTAACCATCTCACGGGTTAACCATCTCATGTGCTAAGCCATCTCATGAGTTAGCCATCTCATGGCTTAACCATCTCATGGACTAAGCCATCTCATGGACTAACCATCTCATGAGTTAGCCATCTCATGAGTTAGCCATCTCATGGCTTAACCATCTCATGGACTAAGCCATCTCATAGCTTAACCTCTCATGGGTGGTTAAAACCCTGCAACTTCACAGGTTAAGATCCTCCACTCTCACGGCTTAAGCCTTCTAGCCTGAATCCTCACGTATTCTACACCTTGTTATTGCTCACCCCACTAACACCCTTCTCATTAATATAACACACACACACACACACACTATCATTAAAAAAAAGGGAGAAGACCACATGCTCTCATCACCAGTCATTATGAGACTGACTCTCTTATCACACTATTACAGATGTCATCCTCCGCAACCCCAAAATTGGAAGTTGAGGAGACTCCAGCCATCACACAGGCAAGTACCACAGGTTCACCTATGGATAGAAGGAAAAGAGCACCGAGAGGTCCAAAGCTTAGTTATCTAGGGCAGTATGCACATATGTACATATGTAGGGTAGTATGCACATATGTACAAGTGCTCCATAATTAGCAAGGATTCGCAGACAGTATATGGTAAGATAGCCCTAAAATATCATAGCTCAGAATGCCTACAGATTTTGGAGGATGTAGAAGTCAAAGATAAGATGGAGAAGGTAGGGCTGGGAAGAATGGTTGAATGCCTCCCTTGCACAATCAACACAGAATTGTGTGCAGAGTATTTGAAATCCTATGATAGGGCAACTAACAGGGGACAAGTGGCAAAGGTAGATGACACCCACCGAATAGGTCCTCCTCTCCAAAGAATTGATCCATGAGGCTTTGCAACTACCACCACCAATCAAGATACATTCTCAACTACCGCCACCAATCAAGATACATTCTCAATGATCTCTTAACGATCCTCCACAGGGGGATTTGTCCTTCAATCCTCATTTCTCTTTGGATGCTCTCTTAACGATCCTCGAGGGTGAGTCATTCCATATTCCTGATTTGTTCATTCCTCGAATGAGCCTGGCCATCAATTAATCTTCATCTAGCGGTGGGGAAGTATTTGAGGAGGGAGAGTGAATGCCTGGTGATATTCCTCCATAGTTCGACTCCCCTGGGTTAGATCAAGACACTCATTCATCTTTGTTTCCAAGAAGCCTAGAGGATAAAAATCTCTTTCTAAGGTAAGCCTTGAGATCATCCCACATCTCGGTGTTCCGATCCAAGCGGTTTGACTTGCAGTGGTTCCTCCATGCTACTCTAGCTGTCTCTACAATCTTCAGCCTGACTTACTTTTATCGTTGTAACCTATGACATCGAAGTACTCCTCCATAGCTTCGATCCACTTTTCTACGATCTCACCTAAGTGTTCCCCTTCACCCTTGAAGGGACCTGTGGTGGCTGAGATCTATGTAGAGCTTTACAAACATCAGTGTCAAGCTCATCCCCTCATTCACGTGAGGATCTGGCTATCTACCATGATACGCATAGCTCGTGATTCTACCAAAACAATACATCATTAAATTTTCTATTCAACTTCGGCTTTCAACAAAGCTCTGATACCAACTATGGGATCCCTGCCCTCTACGGTCCATCGAAATGCTGGTAGCGGAATAGTAACTACGTAGGGCAGAGCGTCTCACTTGAGGCCTCGCCCACGAATGTCTAGGTAAGAGAGACTAGTCCATGGCTCTCATCCTAAAACCGAACCTGGAAAATTTTTCTTGCCGAAAGACAGGCAATTCCTCCATGAATTTTCAACATCTTAAGGTCTATCTAACCAACGGTTTCTTGAATCATCTAAAACTTTATTGGTATACGAACACCATATTAGATAATTTGGAAAAAATCCCATTCCCATTTGAAAAATGGGGGCATGGTGAACTTGTCCAAAAGTTTATCAAAACCCCCTCATGTGACATATCATCGGAAAGATCTTGAGGAGTAGAATCTAAATCTATGATCTCCGACAAATTAGGAGTTAGTATGTTTAAGATATGTCCAAAACTATATGGAGTAATTGATTCCCAAAATGTGAGATTTTTCCCAAATTAACTAATATGGGAAAATCTATTTCATACTTCTTGTTATGGGATACCACACCTCCAAGAGGGAACTCTACACATTCACCTAATGGATGAGCAATAGATCACAACCATCATAGGGTACTTACCAATGCTTTGATCTCGAGTCCCTTGAGGCCTCCAAGATTGCTTGTCAAGCTCCACCTCCACACTGTCACCGTAGAGTCGCTCACACCATCACATAGGGCCAATCACTCTCTCTCTCACTCTCTCACACAAGCATAAGTACACAAGCATAAGTACACCGTAGAGTCGCTCACACCATCACATAGGGCCAATCACTCTCTCTCTCACACACACAAGCATAAGTACACAAGCATGAAAAAGGCACAATGCTAGAATGCTCTCACTCCTTCAATCTCTCTCAAGTCACAAAGGGAGAGCTCTCAATAGCACAAAAGGGATTGTGTCTTTACATTATGAGAAAATGCCTTATATACATCTGGCCCTTATTCACACTTGGGTGTCCAAAACTTACTTACTGGGCCTTGGCTGGATGGTGGCCAATATCTCATAATGTACAACTTTTATAGTGCATTTTCATGAAACTTATTAATGTCCTCAATTGAGGATCATGTTGTTAATCCAAAATGGGATTAACATCCCCCCTTTTTGATGTATAGGTTCTGTTCAGAACCTGTTACCTAGGTCAGAAGACCTAGTCACCGAACTCACGTCGATGAAAATTTCTCCTGGATTGGAGCTTCCAAAGTGTGCGGCGGGTGTGATTTCCAAAATCCAGTGTCCACCATGTCTTCAAATATAACATGCATGTATGCTGGAAGACATCGTAGCTAGTGGCAGTACAACATGATACCTCTGTCTGACGGCCCTTGATTCATGTTAAACTTCAGGTTCTCGACTTCAAAGCCATTTTAGGCTTCTTTGGGTTGATCTATTAGTATTCTTCGCCATGTCCTGATCCATGTTAGCATTTGCTATCTTTGTTCTTGAATGTGGCCAAAAGTTTCTGGTATGAAGATAGGGAAGTTGTAACACACATGTGAGTCCCGATTTTTGGCCTCTTGGAATTCCAGTGATGTCCACCTTCTCTTGATGGGCATGTACAATGGATCAACCCTCATTGTCGGTGGTGCGCTCATTATACTTGTATGTATTCTAGAACTGACAAGTACTCCTTCCTTCAATTGTGGGTTTTCTTCATTAGTGATGATAGTGACGTAGCCACCTCTAGTGTGTACAGGATGTGTCCTTCTCCATCTCCTAAAACAGTAGCTGATCATGAATGTTACAATGCAAATTTCAAGCAAGTCAGCCAACTGAGGATTTGCGAGCCTTGTGTGTTTTGCTACATTTGCCCACAATGTACCCTCTCCAGCCAATGGAAGTAATTCTTCTAAGTCAAGTCATGGGGCACGGAGAGGGTATGGTACATTATGCTACCTTGTTGGTGTGACTGCTGAGTATGCCTCTGGCATGATTTGGTGGGTGGGATCAAATGGAGTAATCTGTATGAACATCATCTTTGGATTTAAAAGAGGGTTGCCTGCTCAAATGAATTCCTCGTACTCTGCAGCTGTCAAAGAATCCAAGAGATTATTTTCAGTGAAAGGCTCAAGGTTTTCTTGTGGAATGAGATTATGTACCTCCTGAGGTTGCCATGGTGGGGATGGGTGAGGTGCCAGTACCTCCTCGGCGGGGGCGAGAGTGTTGGTGGGAAAATCTATCTCGAGAGGAGAGAAAGAGGAGAAAATACACTTAGCTTAGGAGGAGTTAGTAGGTGGCGCATTAGGATATGGGTTAAGAAGCTTACTGGATATATTAGAATATACAACGTAAGTGGATTTTGAAAGTGAAGAAGAACTTTCTTCTTGACCTTGTAGGGGGTGGGTGGCTAGGCTTATGGGCTTTAAAAAAGTTCTGTAGTTTGGGAATTTCTTCATCATTGATATCAAGGTAGTTTATGTGATTGGCATCAAAATTATATCGTACATTGGTTAGCATGGCTTCTAAATGTTTGTGGATATTAGTATAGAGTTTAAGTATGCCAACAGGGTGATATAATGTAGACTCACATAGATTCTAATGTTGGTGAGTGTTATACACCTCCAGCCACCCATGATTGATAACCCATTGGTAAGTATTTGCTACCACCTCATAGTTGGCTGGCATCTCTGGTATGCCATCTAGAACAAACAGGTTGAGTTTTTCGATACTATTGTCTAGTATTTTTGAGTTTTGGATCACACGACACCAACTACGAAGGTTTAGCACTATAGGATGTAAGGGGTAGAAGAAGATGTCTTGTGGGTTAGTTTTTCGATACTGTTATCTAGTATTTCTGAGTTTTGGAGCACACGACACCAACTACGAAGGTTTAGCACTATAGGATGTAAGGGGTAGAAGAAGATGTCTTGTGGGTTAGTTAATACAAGGTCGCCCCTCAAAATGCCCATGACTATGGTTGGGTCAACATCTCTTTCAGTATTTTGTTTGATTAGTGTTAATTCTCCTAGGCCTATATCTTTAGCTAGGTTTATATCATACTGAAGTAAAGAGAGTGTTAGTGTAGATAAAAACAAAGAAAGAGTGTGAGGAGGGGCTCGAGGAGTTATTGGCACAGCTGGCCCAACTCTGAGGTGCACTCAAGGAGGATACGTAGATCATCGCTTGGCTCTAGGCATTGACTTCTTTCTTGTGCTGCTAGCTGACGTGCAAGATCTTGTAGGTGGGTGTCGGTATTGCTGAGGTGGTTGGAAATGGTTGTTTCCTTGACCATCCTTGCAGCATCCATCTCTTCAAATCTTCTCGTTGCATCTTCCTGGGTTCGTTGGGTAGTTGCTTCCCTTTCTTGTGCTTCGGTAATTTGATGGAGCCTTTGGGCCGCCAGCCCCCCTGAGTGTCTTGTAGTTGCTTTGTAAGCTATGTCATGGTCTCTTAGTGCTCCAATTCTTTCCTATGTGCTTCTACCTAGATCACAGTTATTGTTTTGTTGAGGGCTCTGATCTTCTTTGCATGTGCTTTGTTTGTTTGTTCTCTTTCTTGTTGCAGACTACTCGCCCTTTCTCCCTCTGCTTTGGGCTATGCTGTTAGTTGCGTGATTTGTTGGTGAAGGACATCTTCCTTAGCCTTTGCATTGTCGTGGCACTCCTTGATTTGTTGGGCATGTAGTGTTGTGAGTTTCTATGTGTGGGCATCCTCTTTCTGGAGTTGGTCTTTTGCTTGCTCCAACTTGGTGTTTAGGTCACCATTGTCGTTGATCTTTTGTACGATAATCTGGCTTAAGACGAGGTTATTATTTTCTAAGGAGTTGTACCTTTTTTCTTGCTCCTCTATAGCCTTTACGCTGTTCATAATGACCTCCCTCTGAGTCAACTCTACTACTTCAAGGTTTGCCTTTAAGTTTTGCACTTGTGTAGTTGCATCCTTCAGTTGCTTCCAGAGGGTGGTGTTGTTGTCATGGAGCATGTGTGTCATTAGTAGAGGTGGCATCGCCAAATTTTTTTCTCTTGTTCCCAGTTTTCACTTGATTCAACTTCCAGTGCCTTATGTGGATCGTAGAGGAGCACATCTAGGCATTCCATTGTTTCCTACATGAATTGGTGATAGTTAATGTCCTGTAAGGAGGCTACTACCAGTTGCATCTTTAGGTTGGTCGAGCATGAGTGCCAGCTCCATTTGCTCTTTAGGTTCAAGCTCTTTTAGAGGCCTCCTTGCTACATTGTTGAAGAGGACCTACATGAAGAGGTATGGATTGCTGATCTTTGATTGATGGGCCTTCAAGTAGCTCTCCATCTCCTTATGCAGATAGAATGCCCAATCCTCCTCCTTTTCTTCATAATCCTTGGTAGTTTGAGGCTACAGGCAAACATTCGGTTCGAGCAGAGAATGCCGAATTGAAGGCAAAGATTGCAGAGTTGTAGATGCAGGTAGAAGCAGCAAAGCAGGAGGCGAAGATGCAAATGTCTTTGGAGGCATTGGGGATAAGCAGAATGTGGATGATAAAGTGCGCGGAAAGGAGGATGCTGAGAAGGTGGTAGTGCTGATTGAAGACAAGGAGGTGGAGCCAAATTTAGTCGAATGTCAAGCAGAGGAAGGCGGAACAGAGGATGCAGTTAAGAAGTCATCGGAGGCTGCTGATAAAGAAAGTGTCTAAGCGGATCAAGGGACTGTGGGTCTGAGGTCAGCCTTTGGCTCAAGCCCACCGAGCTGTGCCAGGTGTTTAGGCTAGACCTTAGGAGGAATTACTTTTATCATATGTATGGTATTAGTCTCTTTTTGATGTTTGTCTATTTTGATGACTTTTGAAATCTTGGAAGTAGAAGGTTGTAGCTATTCATAGCACGACAGATGTTCAGTTTTATGAATCGTGTGTGTTTTTGGCGGATAAATGTAGCTATGGGCAGATTCCAGAATATCAGGTGCAGTTTGTCAATCCGTTTGTCTTATTCTGTGTCTCAAATCTTCTGTGTAATTCATACTTGAATCGTGTGTGTTTTTGGCGTATACATGTAGCTATGGGCGGATTCTGGAATATCAGATGCAGTTTGTCAATCTGTTTGTCTTATTCTGTGTCTCAGATCTTCTGTGTAATTCATACTTGAGTGCAGTAGATATGTAGTGATGTAGACAGAGAAATGTCTGTGATGTGTGAATGAAGTTCTGTGTAAATTTTGATTATCTCAATTGTCAGATAGAGTGTCATTTGAAATGTCAAACTGTGTAACTACTGCTTGACTGTGTAACCATTATACATATACAAGTGAATGGGTGTGTACGGGAACAAGCCCTTAGCAAGAGGTTATAAAAGAGAGTGGGTAGCAGTGAAAAGGTGAGTGGAATCTACTACGAGAGAATAAAGGGTAGCATGAGACGTTCTAGGATGTGTGGAGATATTCTAGGAAAAGTGAAGAGGTGGAGAGAATTAAGCAAAAGAGGTGGAGTGAATCAAGGAGAGTGGGATTAGATGCTTGGCATCTTGTGGATGTAAACACTATAAATTGAGGCATTGGCCCAATGAGTATTTGCTGGTTTTTGAGTATCCATGCCTACATTAAGCTATCAATTAATTGCTCACTAATCTTATCTTAATCATCATCTAATCACTTTGCTAATGATGTTGATTCTTGCATTTGATCTACCATACCTCATCACTTTGCTTGCATTTTAACAAAGGTACACCAATCCAAAGTATGCAATCCATACTTGCTTACCAAGGTGCTGAGTCATGCAGCAAATCTTTCGATTCTAGAAAGCATACTAGAGGAATAGGTACCACAAGCTACAGCACCATAAAAATCTCCATCACTTACCTGTGAAGAGCTCCAGGAAGGGAAGGCACTTCTAAAGAACACAAAGGAGATTATGAAGGAACTAAAGAAGACAAACAAAAAGATGAGAGGAATCATTCCTAGTATTCCTTAGGAGTCACAATGCCTTGAAGCGGAACTAGCCTAGGATAATTCTTCCTACCAAGGAGTAATGAAACAATAGGAAACATGGGGAATTGACCTTTCAAATGTACTAGTGAGCATAGCCCTAGATTTTCCTCAACAAACACCCCCCTCCAAGCCCAGTACATATGGTGTTTAAGAATCTTTCACCACTTTGGGATTCTGTTATCTCAGATCTGCATACATCCACATATATTGGTGCAGAGAAAGCACCAAAAAAAAGTAGTGATGCAAGAGGATATAAGTCCCAAACATGAAGAAGCAACATCAGCACAAAGGATCAACTTCAGAAAGAAGTCACACATACTAAGGAAAAAGAGAGGCAACATGCTCAACAGCTTCAAGATGCTCAGGAAACGTTCCATGCCAAAGAAGAAGAGTATACAAGGAGCATTTCTACCATCACTGAAGCGCTCGCGGATGCTAAAAAGAAAGTGCTTCACCTTCAAACCAAACAGGAGAAAACAAACAAGACCCATGTAGAAAAATTTAAGGCTATAAATGCGGTGCTAAATGTCAAGTCCTTGGAGATAAAAGAGATGTCCACTAGCCACAAATAGGAAGTGGAACAGATTACTCAACAACTCAAAGATAGCCAATTATTGGCAGTAAAAAAGCTCAAGCAGATTGAAGAAGCTCAAGATTTGGAAGCATCAGAAACAAGAAGGACATAGGAAGCCACCACACGTAATATGAGGAATTAGATGCAGCTTGAATGGTTTGTGAAATGACCATATGAGATCTTCTATCAGCCAAAGACTCAAGAATACAAGAATTGGAGTGCCAACTTGCTGTAAGAGAAAGAAGTGCAAGAGGAGCCACCGAACAAATTGAGACTATTGATTGAACAAGCCTCAGAGATATGTTCGTTGCCAATGACTTCTCGGGCCCCTCCTCAAACTCTAACTCTATTTTTATCTACTCTAACCCTCTCACTCCTTCAATATGAAATTAACTTATCTGAAGACCTCAACTTAGGGGATTTAACTCTAATTAAGCAAAATACAAAACGAGATGCAAATCCAACTATAATCATGGGTATTTTTTGGGGGGATTTAGTACTAATAGACCCTAGTGATATATTCTTCTATTCCATGCATCACATCATGTTAAACCTATGTAGTTGGTGTCGAGTGTTGCAAAACTTAGGCATCTTGGACACAACAATGTCAACAAACTTGACCTGTTTGTTCCAAATGATATCCCTAATGATATCCCTAATAGACCGGCCAACTTACGAGGTTATAGCACGGAGCTATCAATGGATAATTAGTCATGGGTGGTTAGAGGTCTATAACACACATCAGCCTTAAATCTAATTGAATCAACATTTTATCACCCATATGGCATTCTTAAGATTTATTGCTATATACATAAACATTTAGAAGCCATGATGACTACGATCATATATAACTTTGATAAAGTACATATTGAATATAACTTTGATAAAGTACATATTGAATATCCTAATATAACTCCACAAGCCCACGCACCGATCCCCTAGTTCCAGAGAGGGTCAAGAGGAAACATAAAGTTCTTATGTTTTCTTCTATAGCAAGTAAACTACTACATCCTTATCCTAGTGTTAGTCCCTCAGCATGTTGGAGATGGGGCTCTCTCAGCATGCTACCTCAACACTACATCCCTGTGTTGTTTGAGCTCCATTAAGTACATGCCCAAGCACCTCTGATCCTCAAATTGTATCACCCGTGTGAGTGGTCTGAATCCTTCTCGAAAAAGGCAGTGGAATCTTCCTCGTATCTCATAGTAAGCCGAGCAACTAAACATATAAAGAGCCTAATCCTCTACTGCTCATGTGATGCATACTATGCATGTCCTCTCCTCATGTGCGATATCCTCAACTCTGCTAGTCTCTACTTTGAGGCAATGGGAGGATACCCTGAGAGTTGGCTGATCATACGCATAGCATGTGACATGCGTATCTATATGTATCCCAAGATCTCAAAGAATCCATCCTCAAAGAATCTCAAGACGTGATCTCTGTAGAAATCAGACTTCTTACCACTCTCTGATGGGGAGACACCCATGTCTGGTGTATGTGTAGCCTGAGTTGATCTAACCAGATGACCCGGTTGATCTCTTGTCATGAGAGATCAAGGTAGGGGGAATCCAACCTATACTAAAATGGGGAGAGACGGTCCATCTGAATGTCATGTGCATGAAACCACTCGTCGACTACCACTCAGAGTACCATGCATGTGTTGGTAATAGTGGTGGCCGTGTCACTGAGGAGGAGGGCAGTCCAGCTCATCTCAATCACTCCCTCTCCCTCTCGCACTATAATTGCATAGAGGACTCTAGTGCTAGTCATGGGAGGCGATCTCTGTCAAGCATGTATACATGCTAAATATAGGTGACAATGTGAAAATGTGTGTGTGTGTGTGTGTGTGTGTGTGTGTGTGTGTGTGTGTGTGTGTGAGAGAGAGAGAGAGAGAGAGAGAGAGAGAGATTTATATATACCATGGCTTTGTGCAACTTAATTGTACCTTTAGTGACTTGCAAGCTATTGTGAGGGCTGATTTGTTTTTTTGTATACACATGTATACTTGGATCTCTTCCCCTGGATTGGATCTTCCAAGAGGCTGATCGGAGTGAAGCCTGAAGATTTATGGAGGTTTTACCATCTAATTAGTAATTCACTCTAATACTCAACTAGCTTCAAGTATCCTTTAGTATAACCTCTTCAATATTACGAGTCTAACTATGCCTTTTCAGGACATAACATGCTTTAATTATCACTAATTAGTATTAGTCTAACCTCATCGCTCCTTATGGGCTCAAGCACAATTTTTTAACTATACTAGCAAGATGACAGAGAGTGCTTTGAGCTTTCATGTGAAACCACCAGGAAAATGTGGTGTCTTTTGTAGAATCCCTAGCAAATAGGCGGCATATAGTTTGTGTGGATATGCGATTTAAGGTTATCATAGAGCGCAGAGTGATGCCCTAACTGGAATTTTTATGAAGCTAGAACCAAGTGGAGAGAATCATACAGGCCACATCAAGAGTGAGGCCAAGTACAATTTGAGGTTTTGATCATGTCATTGCAGAAGACAAGAATGCCCATGGTGCTTGTGTGATAACATGGCCGTGTCTAGGAGAAGGGGGGGTTGGGGTGGGGTGGGGCACTCAAAGGTGAGATGAGAAAGTTGGATTCAAATTACTAACTTTAATCAAGCGTAGTCAATCACACTAATGGTTCTTGTAAATATTTCATGATAATGACCCATTGGGTCTCATTAACTATAATTATGGTCTAACACCACCAAAGCCAATAGACATGGTGCTTGGCGGTCAATCAAACCTTTTTGTAATTTTATTTTTGGAATTTTTCCCAAGACTCAAGTAGAAGATTTTCTCCCTTATTGGCAGTACTAAGTTTCGGAATTTTCAATAAACATGTAAGGCTAAATGTTACATCATGTCCATGGAATACATCATCATGGTACTGAAAGTAAAACTAAAAGAAAATATCCATAAACAAAGAATGAATGAAAGAATTTATTAACATTTACAAAAGACCCAATGGGTCTATGAGGCCAACACGTGTTACAAAAGTTCCATGTGTAGACTACGAACATGGAAACAAAAAGTACTGAAAATGAAATGAAAGGAAGACCACGTATTGTGTGGGCCCCCCATGTGCAAGTGGTATTGAAAATCCTAGAGCAAGATCACCAGAGATACCTGGATCTCCTCATGCAACGATAGTACCATCCTCCTCCATAGGCGATCGTAGAGCTGTAGTGGCGTTCCCTACGCGTGGAGTGGCCTCTCTATGGTAGAGTATGTCTTGGATCTGCAGATAGGTGGTAGGCCTAGATCCCCAGATGTGGGGGCATTTGGCTCTTAGGAGGGACCACACTCTCTGACTAGTGACGCCATGGGTGCGTGGGGCTAAAGGATCCTGCAAGCGGGTGGGGTGTAGTCTCTGACTTGTATGACCTGTAAGTCTTGGATGATACTCTCTAGGGTGGGTGAAAGCAATTTGAAGAATTCTGCAATGGATGTCCAAGAGGCATCTCGCTGGCTTTGACTCCCTTGGTGCGGTCTTAGCATGGTCTTCCAATGACGGCAAAGCTCGAGTAGGTATAGACCCAGGCGTCTTTGGTCCTCGTAATGCATTACCCTATGAGAGAGCACTGAAATATCCCCCAAATCTCTTACTAACTTTAGGCATCTAAACATGTAATGCTCCTCCATCTCAACCTCTCTTGTCGTGCATACCCTGCATATCTGTGCCTCCCGAGGGGCGCGATCTACTCCACTGGGCTCAATCCGTAGACAGTGGGATGATACCCATAGTTAGCCAATGGCGATCTACATGGCATGTGAAATGTGCCTCTAAAGATGGCCGAGGCTCTCAATAAATCCATCCTGTGAAACTCTGTCTACAGGACTCAATCCGTATAGTGGGCTAATACCCATAGTTGGCCAATGGTGATCTACATGGCATGTGAAATGTGCCTCTAAAGATAGCTGGGGCGGCTCACAATAAATCCATCGTGTGAAACTCCTTTAAAAATGCTCCCTCTATAGTGGAGTTTTGTAGTGAGCCCTAGTGGAGACACCCATGTGTGGCTTGTGTGCAGCCTTGATACATCGAGGCGAATAAGGTAGTGTCACATGCGGAAGAACTACATGTGTTCATAATTGTGCAAAACGCAAAGATGAACAGAGATAGTGTTAAGTCTAAGGTAAAGGCTAGGGACGTGGATTGACCCAGGTTAGGGTTAGGGCTTTGCTGCGGCATGGGCACCTGGAGGGTTCACATATGGGTAAAGGGCACTGGCAAGATGAGGTCTAGATTGGCTAAGAGCTTATAATTAATACCCTAGGGCTAATAATGGTTAAATGCTTATAATTAAAATAGGAAAGCTTATAAAGAAATCAAGGGCCAATAATAGTCAAGCGATTTCTATATAAGTGACCTTGGGGGCACTTATGAGTTATTCAGGTATCCACGTAGTAGATAGGTGGGCTACCAGGAGCGTGCAAGACCTTATGGTGGCCATGGACCTACAAGGTGGGTGGTTCAGTCTAGTGATATGAGACGCATGTGTACGATGTCAGTTCTATGGAACCTTGCTAGGGTTTCAGTTC
Organism: Cibotium barometz; assembly: GCF_041138505.1. Taxonomy (NCBI): domain Eukaryota; kingdom Viridiplantae; phylum Streptophyta; class Polypodiopsida; order Cyatheales; family Cibotiaceae; genus Cibotium; species Cibotium barometz. Next base: position 37,145,100 of record NC_141052.1, read on the forward strand.
TAGGTCAGATAATCCTTCAGCGTGGTGTGTGGAGACCTTACATTGGCATCAGACCATGTATTTGACAAGTGCTAGAACTTGAGGCATAGAGGATGTATGAGACGGTACCCTCATGTGGGTTGGTTTTGCCACTTCGACATGTGAGAGAGACGAGGAAAAGCAAGAGCTCTGAGCATGGATATGCATAGGGTAGGGCGGTGCTAGCCAACAGGAGGGTTGAGATGGCCAGCCAAGGCTTGTGAACAAGCCAGTCATGTGGGCTATCAGGAAGCCAAGAGATGCAACCAGAGGAGCCAATAGTGCGGTAGACGTGTTTCAGGGGCAGCAATCTTTTCATAGAGATCGAACATGTACAAGTCGAAAAGGAGTCTTGGACCTAAAACTAGGCCTTTGTGGAAAGGATTTTAGGGCATCATGAAATCTTCACATAGGCTTAACTAGCTTGCCTTTTTTCATCTCTAAAAGTGCATACTAAGATGCCCATCTCTCTTACGTCAAAGTTTGTTGGTACTACCCAAGTTAGCCTAGACTGCAAACACACATGCAAACATCAAAAAGCTCATACAAGTTATTCCTCCAAATTCCCTTTGCAATGACCTTATCATCTCATTAAGAATGACTGCACCCTTCTTGTCAAAGTGAACCTGCAAGTCATGGTCTGTGATGGCCAAGAAAGAAAGGAGTTTTCTCTTGATATCCTAGAACCTAAAGAACATTTGATAGAAATTTTGTATGACGTTCTTTAGACATAAGTGAAATAGTTAGACATAAGAAAGAAAGGAGTTTTCTCTTGATATCCTAGAACCTAAAGAACATTTGATAGAAATTTTGTATGACGTTCTTTAGACATAAGTGAAATAGTTATCTAAACCTTTTATTGGGCACTTTGCATCATTCCACCACCATGATGTCATCTCCCACAAGATTTAAGGAGGAATAAAAATCCTAGAAGCCCCATTGTTGATAATCCAAGAATTATCATGTGCTACAATATTAGTTGTCTCGCTACATGATTCTTCAATGGCAACAAGCATCTCTATTAATGTAGCATGACTAGATTATTCCTTGGTCTTTAGAGTGTCATTCTTAGCATATGCATTCTTTGGCTATATGCCTCTTCTTGTTACAGTAAAATAATTTAGCATTTTTCTGCTAACTTGAAGAGTTAGAATGCTTATCCTTCTTCTTTGTAAGCGGAGAAATATTTATCAACCACCATTGGGACTTTGCATCCTCATCAAGAAATAAGCTAAACTCCTCGAATGTGAGAGGAGTAGGCTTGAAACCAATATTTAAAGATGTAACAAAACTATCATACTTAGGCGGCAATACCCTTAGATAGTGATGAGTAAGATCTGAGGAGAGACCCTCGTGCTAATTATAGCCATCTAGTCATAGAGATCTTTGATTCTTGTAAGAAACATCTCCACCATTTTGGCATATTCAACTTCTCTTGTTGAAGCTAATTTTCAAGACTTTGAATCCTTGAGGGATTTGTGGTCTCGTAATGTCTCTACAACAATGCCCATGCTTTTGCAGTTGTGGAGACATGTTGATGAACCATGGTCAACACATTATCTTCCACACTCATGAGACAATGGCACAGAGAGCATCTAAATTCTTTTATCTCTAAGCTTGGACAAGGTCAACAATAGGTGGTACATATGCATTCCTTGTTTTGGTGGTGGGTGAACATCAACACCACTGAGATGGGTGTCCCAAATCTCATAGGAGGAAATAATAGCATTAAGCTTAAACTTTCAGAGAGGATAATTGGTGTTGTCTTTAGCCTACCATTGTATGCAACATTTTTACCAAACCAACTTAGAATGGGCATTCCAATATTGTTCATGTTGTGCTCTAATGACCCGGATAGCAATCAAGACGTAACTGCCGTATCAAAGACACTTCACATTATTTTTCAAAGAATGGATAATGTTTGGCTCACTACTATTGTGATTGACAAGTCACAACAAGAGCTTGATGCAATACTTAAGGTCATGCATGAAGATACACATTGTTGGATTGTTGATAATAGAGGCTATCGTCCAACAAATAGCATGCCATGTGAAAGATTCCTCCCTCTAGCTTTTGAGATGATGTAAAGGTGTAAGAACCGTCCCTTCACTCTCTTGTGATCATCCCCCCCTCAAAAATGGAAAAAGATCTTGTTTTACCATGTTTTGGCTGCCTTGAGAGAGAAAATATCTAGAGAGAGGTAATTCAAAATTGAGATATCTTTGGATACAAAAATTTTCCTAATATCTAAGATGAATTCCCTTGAAATAGAAGTTCAAAATGAATTTTCCAATGTGCATTAGGAATTAATTAAATATGTGTATATGGGTCCACATTTTCAGAAATTTTTGGATTAAGGTCCAAATAAGGTTCCAAAGGGCCAATAGGATTAATCCAAATTCAAAGAATAAAAGACCCCAAAAATGAGTAAATGCTCACATAATATGAAGAGTTGACTGAGTATCGGGTTTATTAGTTAAAAATTCAAGTTTATTAGTTAAAAAATGAGATATTTTAGTAAAATGATGAATTTTTGACACTTCAGTAAGGAGGGAGAGCCCCATCAAGTAGGTACCTTTTTTTAATCATCATTGCTTGACATTTTTAATTCAAAAAAAGCAAGATATTTCATCTCTCCTCTCTCTCGGTGCAAACTGGATCAAAAAAGGAGCCAAACTAATCCAAAACTTGTCCAAATTGGATCAAACTGAAGCTCGAAAAACCAATGATTTTATATTCACGTGATCACAAGATTTTTTTTGTTAATAACACTTGTGAACATGTTATTCACATGTTCACATGTTTTCATGTTCTCAAAATAGAAGGTCAGCAGTGACCTGGTAACCTGCCGAAGCCCGTCGGGCTTTTTGTTTTCCCGGCGGGCCCGCCGGGAAAATGGATTTCCCGGTGCGGGAAAAAAAGTTTAAAAAAATGGTCAAAATATTTTCATGTTCACAGTCATTCCTACCATTTTTGGGCCTTCTGGACTCATTTACGATGTCAAAAGTTCAAAATTCTTTGTACAAAAAAAAAAGTTATCTCTAAATTTATCGCCTTAAGCTCGATTACCATCAATTAGATCTTATTATACTTTCAATTGAGTCTAATTGACATCAATTAATATCCAATTGAGTTCAATTGGTATCAATTAAGTCTAATTGGGTGTCAATTGATCGATTGGGCTCAATTGATATCAATTGACACCCCATTGGACTCAATTGGGCTTAATTGGACTTAATTGGATTCAATCAATTGACACCCAATTGGACACAATTGGGCTTAATTGGACTCAATTGACATCAATTAACACCCAATTGATGTCAATTGAGCTCAATTGACATCAATCCTAGTCAATTGATATCCAATTGATGCCAATTGAGCCGAATTGACACCAATTGCACTCAATTGGCACCCAATTAATGTCAATTGAGTCCTCAATTAACATCAATTAACACCCAATTGAGTCCAATTGACATCAACTAATACCCAATTGAGTCAAATTGATATCAATTAAGTATAATTGGGTGTCAATTAATCAATTCGGCTCAACTGATATCAATTGACATCTAATTGGACTCAATTGACATCAATTGGGTGCCAATTGAGTCCAAGTGACACCCAATTGATATCAATTGCATCTAATTGGGCTTACACACCTAATTGATGTCAATTGAGTCCAATCAGGTTCAATTCACACCCAATTGATGTCAATTGGGCTCAATTGACACCCAATTGATGTTAATTAGACTCAATTGACATCAATTAACACCCAATTGATGTCAATTGAGCTCAATTGACATCAATCGTAGTCAATTGACACCCAATTGATGCCAATTGAGCCGAATTAATTGCACTCAATTGGTACCCAATTGAGTCAATTGAGTCTGATTAGACTCAATTAATATCAATTAATATCTAATTAAGTCTAATTAATATCAATTAATACCTAATTGAGTCAAATTGATATCAATTAAGTCTAATTGGGTGTCAATTGATCAATTGGGCTCAATTGACATCCAATTGGACTCAATTGATATCAATTGGGTGCCAATTCAGTCCAAGTGACACCCAATTGATATCCATTGCATCCAATTGGGCTAAATTGACATCAATTCACCCTGCATCCAATTGGGCTAAATTGACATCAATTCATCCTAATTAATGTCAATTGAGTCCAATCACGTTCAATTCACACCCAATTGATGTCAATTGGGCTCAATTGACACCCAATTAACTCAGCCCAATTGATATCAATTGAGTCTAATTCAAACCCAATTGAGTCCAATTACATCTAATTGGACTCAATTAATATCAATTAATACCCAATTGATGTCAATTAAACTCAATTAACACCCAATTGATGTCAATTCAGTTCAATTGACATCAATCGTAGTTAATTGACACCTAATTGATGTCAATTGAGTCAAATTGGGCTTAATTGACATCAATTACACTCAATTAGCACCCAATTGATATCAATTGAGACTCAATTAACATCAATTAACATCCAATTGAGTTCAATTGACATTGACATCCAAGTGGACTCAATTGATATCAATTGGGTGCCAATTGAGTCCAATTGACACCCAATTGATATCAATTGCATGCAAGTGAGATCAATTGACATCAATTCACACCTAATTGATGTTAATTGAGTCCAATTAGGTTTAATTTACACCCAATTGATGTGAATTGGGCTCAATTGACACCCAATTGATATCAATTTGGCTCGATTGACACCTAATTGATATTAATTGGACTTGATTGACATTAATTAACACCCAATTGATGTCAATTGAGCTCAATTGACATCAATTGTAGTCAATTGATACCTAATTGACGTCAATTAAGCCAAATTGGGCTTAATAGACATCAATTACACTCAATTAGTACCTAATTGATATCAATTGAGTCCAATTGAGCTCAATTAATATCAATTAGCATCATCCAATTGAGTCCAATTGATATCAATTAACACCCAATTGAGTCAAATTGATATCAATTAACACCCAATTGAGTCAAATTGATATCAATTAACACCCAATTGAGTCAAATTGATATCAATTAAGTCTAATTAGGTGTCAATTGATCAATTGGGCTCAATTGATATCAATTGACATCCACTTGGACTCAATTGACATCAATTGGGTGCCAATTGAGTCTAATTGACACCCAAGTGATATCAATTGCATGGAATTGGGCTCAATTGACATCAATTCACACCTAATTGATATTAATTGAGTCTAATTCACACCCAATTGAGTCCAATTGCATCTAATTGGACTCGATTGACATCAATAAACACCCAATTGATGTCAATTAAACTCAATTGACATCAATTAATACCCAATTGATGTCAATTGAGCTCAATTAACATCAATCGTAGTTAATTGACACCCAATTGATGTCAATTGAGCCAAATTGGGCTTAATTGACATCAATTGCACTCAATTGGGTGTCAATTGAGTCTAATTGGACTTAAATAACATCAATTAATATCTAATTCAGTCTAATTGACATCAAATAATACCCAATTGAGTCAAATTGATATCAATTAAGTCTAATTGGGTGTCAATTGATCAATTGGGCTCAAGTGATATCAATTGACATCCAATTGGACTCAATTGACATCCAATTGGACTCAATTGACATCAATTGGGTGCCAATTGAGTCTAATTGACACTCAATTGATATCAATTGCATCCAACTGAGGTCAATTGACATCAATTCACACCTAATTGATGTTAATTTAGTCCAATTAGTTCAAATCACACCTAATTGATGTTAATTGGGCTCAAATGACACCTAATTGATGTCAATTTGGCTCAATTGACACCTAATTGATGTTAATTGGACTCAATTGACATTAATTAACACCCAATTGATGTGAATTGAGCTCAATTGACATCAATCAAAGTCAATTAACACCCAATTGATGTCAATTAAGTGAAATTGGGCTTAATTGACATCAATTATACTCAATTAGCACCTAATTGATGTCAATTGAGTCCAATTGAACTCAATTAACATCAATTAACACCCAATTGAGTCCAATTGATATCAATTAACACCCAATTGAGTTCAATTGATATCAATTAACACCCAATTGAGTCAAATTGATATCAATTAAGTCTAATTGGGTGTCAATTGATCAATTAGGCTCAATTGATATCAATTGAGCCTTGGACTCAATTGACATCAATTGGGTGCCAATTGAGTCTAATTGACACCCAAGTGATATCAATTGTATCCAATTGGGCTCAATTGACATCAATTCACACCTAATTGATATCAATTGAGCCCAATTGATATCAATTGAGTCTAATTCACACCCAATTGAGCCCAATGGTATCTAATTGGACTCAATTGACATCAATTAACACCCAATTGATATCAATTAAACTTAATTGACATCAATTAATACCCAATTGATGTCGATTGAGCTCAATGGACATCAATTGTAGTCAATTGACACCCAATTGATGTCAATTGAGTCGAATTGGGCTTAATTGACATCAATTGCACTCAATTGGCACCCAATTGATATCAATTGAGTCTAATTGGACTCAATTAACATTAATTAACACCCAATTGAGTCTAATTGATATCATTTAACATCCAATTGAGTCTAGTTGTCCAATTGACATCAATTAACACCCAATTGAGTCCAATTAACATCAATTAACACCCAATTGAGTCTAGTTTGTCCAATTGATGTATTAAGTCCAATTGGATACAATTAGGCTCAATGGACATGTAATTGATGTCAATTGACTCCAATTGGATTTAACTGTCAATTAAGTCCAAATAGATACAATTAGGCTCAATTGATACCTAACTGATGTCAATTGAGTCCAATTGGATTCAATTGAGTCCAATTGGGTTAAATTGGATGCAATTTGCCCAATTGATGTCAATTGAGTTCAATTGGATGCAATTTGCCCAATTGATGTCAATTGAGTTCAATTGGATGCAATTAGGCTCAATTGACACCTAATTGATGTCAATTGAGTTCAATTCATACCCAATTGTTGTTAATTGTGTCTAATTGAGCTCAATTAACACCCAATTGATTAGGCTCAATTAACATCAGTTAACACCCTCTTGAGTCCAATTGATGTCAATTGAGTCCAATTGGGTGTCAATTGATATCAATTGAGCCCAATTGATCAATTAATACCCAATTAGACTTAATTGATGTCAATTGGACTCAATTGATATCAATTGGGTACATTCAATTTAGCATCAATTATAATCAATTGACACCCAATTGATATCAATTGACATCAATTAGGTGTTAATTGATGTCAATTGAGCCCATGTGACATCAATTGTGTGTCAATTGAATCCAATTGATGTCAATTGAGCCCAATTGACATCAATTGTGTGTCAATTGAATCCATGTGACATCAATTGAATCCAATTGATGTCAATTGAGCCCATGTGACATCAATTGTGTGTCAATTGAGCCTAATTGACATCAATTGTGTGTCAATTGATACACAATTAGCTTCAATTGGGCTCAATTGACACCCAATTGATGTCAATTAGGCTCCATCAATTTGGCTCCATTGACATCAATTGACACCTAATTAGACTCAATTTAGCTTAATTAAGTCTAACTGAGCTCAATTAGACTCAATTTGGCTCAATTGATATCAATTGACACCCAATTGGACTCAGTTTGACTCAATTGACACCTAATTAGACTCAATTGACACCTAATTAGACTCAATTTTACTCAATTGACATTAATTGACTCAATTTTACTCAATTGACATTAATTGACACCCAATTGATGTGAACTGATGTGAATTGAGCTCAATTATATCGAATTAGGCTCAATTGACATCAATTGACACCCAATTAATATCAATTGAGTGCAATTGATGTGAATTGATGTGAATTGATATCAATTGACACCCAATTCACATCAATTGATGTCAATTGACACCCAATTCACATCAATTGACACCCAATTCACATCAATTGATGTCAATTGATGTCAACTGAGCTCAATTGCATGGAATTAGGTTTAATTGACACCCAATTAATATCAATTGAGTGCAATTGAGCCCAATTCAGCTCAGTTGTAATCAATTGACACCCAATTGATGTCAGTTGCATCCAATTTGGCTCAATTGAAACCCACAACTGATGTCAATTGAGTCCAATTGATGTTAATTGGCACCCAATTGATGTCAATAAGGTTCAATTGATGTTAATTGACACCCAATTGATGTCATTTACGTCCAATTGAGCTCAATTGACACCCAAATTATCCAATTGAAGTCAATTGGACTTAATTGACTTCAATTGTGTCAATTAAGTCCAATTGAAGTCAATTGGACTTAATTGACTTCAATTGTGTTAATTGGATATTAATTGATATCAATTAACACCCAATTGCTGTCAATTGAGTCTAATTCAGCTCAATTGATACTCAATTTACATCCAATTGGGTGTGAATTGAGCTCAATTGTATCATATTAGGCTCAATTGACATCAATTGACACACAATCGATCACACAATTGAGCCCAATTGAGCCCAATTGATATCAATTGTGATCAATTGACACCCGATTGATGTTAATTGTATCCTATTGGGCTCAATTGAGCACAATAGGATGCAATTAACACCCAATTGAGTGTCAATTGTGTAATTGAGTCCAATTGGGCTCAATTGAGTGCAATGATGTCATGGACAATTGAGTCAATTGATGTAAGTATAGTTAGATTTAATTGGTGTGTCAATTGAACTTAAGGCCAGCAAATTATACAAAACTTTTTTTGTGCCAAGAATTTTGAACTTTTGACATCATAAATGAGTCCAGAAGGCCCAAAAATGGTAAGAATGACTGTGAACATGATTTTTTTATTTTTTTATTTTTTTTTATTTTTCCACTGGGAAAATGGGTTTTCCCGGCGGGTCCGATGGGAAAACCCATTTTTTCGGCGGGATTACTAGCAGAGAAGGTTTTTGCAGGTCATCAAAAATGCCTGTGAATATACATTGTGATCACAAGAATTTTTATGTTATTAACACATGTTAATAACATGTTCACGTGTTTTCGTTCACGTCAGTGAAATCCCTGCTCGAAACCTCTAAAACCTAGTTGGACTTGGTTAGTGGCCTCCCTCACCTATAAATAGACCCTCATTCCTTTGTATTTTCATCTTTGTGAATTTACATGCCATTATTATCTTCATTTTAGTGTAATTTCAATTATCCCTCTATTTGCCTCTTCTCTTGGGGGCTTTGGAGATTCTCTATTCTCCATCCTCTCTTGAATATTACCATCCCCCTATTGGTTGCCAAGGAATTGCTTGTGGGCTTCACTTCTATCCAAAGGAATCAAGCCAAAATCAAAGGTAAGCTCTAATTTAATGGTTTTTTCTATTCCTCTCAATGATTTTCTTCTTCTCAACCCCTCTAAATCTTGAGAAGCTTTCAATGGAATGGTTTTCTTTTGAAATCAAGTTTTTCAATGATTTATAATGTTTAATTAGATTAATGCTAATCTTTATGCTTAATTATAATATTTCCTTTAAGAAAATCTCTCTTTTGGAAAGATTAATCATCTTTATGATTAGATCCTTGTTAGAAGGATGATTCTCAATGATAATCTCTTTATTTTAATCAAAACTCTAGGCTTGATAAGCTAGAGAAAGAGATTAGATATTTTTATGATTTTTAATCTAGTAAAAATGATGGTTAATTTTTTTTAGCTTGATTATGAGTAAGAAAAATCATATTAACTCATTCTAATTAAAGAGGGTTCTGCTAACATTTTTAGAAATGAGGAATGGTTATTTTAGAATAATCAAGAGATTTATTCATAATTATGCTTATAATTATGATTATAATTATGTTATGTATGCATAATTTAATTTTAGTCTAAAAGAAGAGTTCCTATCATATTTCCATTACAAGTATTCATTTTAAAATAGAAAATTGAACATTCTTAGTAATTACAGCAAAGCTATGGTAAAATTTTTCAGAAAAAAAGATAAATCTTATTTTTATGCATAATTTTAATAAAGCAAAAAGAGGAATTCCTATCATATTCTAGGCATAGATATTCCTATGCTAAAAGAATGATTTTTTTCATTTTTATGAAAAATTCTTTTATAGAATTTATGTAAAATTAAATAAATAAAAAAGAGGAATTTTTGTTATATCTATTTTTACATGCATAATAAATTTTATGCAAAAAGAGGAGTTTTGAGCATTATCCAATTGATAGAAAAATAAAGAAGGTTATGCACATTTTTTTTCTAGAATCATTCAATTTATGAGAATTATGAAAATGATTCATTTAAATAATTTGATTAGTGTTAATATAGAAAGAAGAAATAGGGTATAAATGATTTTAGAAATCCCATGAATCTTTTATTCAAAAAAGAAGAATAGTGAGTATATCGTATTTTGAGAAATTTGAGAAAGAATGTGAAAATATTCATCGAGAAAACTTGGATAATTCTTAATCAGAAAAGGAATTTGAATACTTTTGACCTTTGGAAATTTGAAGTATACGTCTAGATTCTTGGAAGATATACGTCTAGATTCTGAATGAGAAAAGGACTTCCCAGAAAAAGACCAGAAACACGCTTAGTTGAATGAATGTATGACTAATTTATTCCTAGTTTCCTTGGAAAAGGAACCTGGAATCCGTGAGAGGATCAAGGATCCAAAAAGTGAACGCAAAATTAGATTTAATGGAAATTTAGATTTAAACATGGGATGTCCATCTATAGAATCCAATTCATCGATCAAAAGTCTTCATTCATGAAGCTTAAAGAATGAAAACACAATACGTAAATTCTCTTCCTGAGTTTTTATTATAAATTTATGATAAAATTTATTTTTTCTTTTTAAGCCTTCAATTAAGCTTTCAACAACACTCTGATACTTAGATTTAATGGAATCGAGAAAAAGTTACCTTTAACTAAGCCAAGTAATTGGCAGAGACCTAGAAAAGTTCTGTCATCAGTATCAAAAGTAGAGTAGCCGTACTCTCAAACTGATGTGAACGGATCTGAATGAATGAGATGTGATGTGAATGGATCTGAGTGAATGGATGTAAATGGATGTGATGTGGTGTGATGTGATGTGGATCTGGATGGATGTAAATGGATGTGATGTGATGTGATGTAATGTGGATCTGAATGGATGCGAATGGATGTGAATAGATGTGAATGGATGTGATGTGATGTAATGTGGATCTGAATGGATGCGAATGGATGTGAATAGATGTGAATGGATGTGATGAGATGTGATGTGGATCTGGATGGATGTAAATGGATGTGATATAAATGGATGTGATGAGGATCCGAATGGATGTAAATGGATGTGATGTGGTGTGATGTGATGTGGATCTGGATGGATGTAAATGGATGTGATGTGATGTGAATAGATGTGAATGGATGTGAATGGATGTGAGTGGATAATAGATGTGAGTGGATGATAATGGATATGAGTGGATGATAATAGATGTGAATGGATGAGAATGGATGTGTTATGATGTGAATGGATGTGAATGGATGTGAATGGATGTGTTATGATCTGAATGGATGTGAATGGATGTGTTATGATGTGAATGGATGTGAATGGATGATAATAGATGTGAATGGATGTGTTATGATCTGAATGGATGTGAATGGATGTGAGTGGATATGGAATGATGTGTTATGATCTGAATGGATGTGAATGGATGTGAATGGATGTGAGTGGATATGGAATGATGTGTTATGATCTGAATGGATGTGTTATGATCTGAATGGATGTGAATGGATGTGAGTGGATATGGAATGATGTGTTATGATCTGAATGGATGTGAGTGGATATGGAATGATGTGAATGGATGTGATTGGATATGGAATGATGTGAATGGATGTAGGATGATGTGAATAGATATGACTGGATGTGGAATGATGCGATGTGAATTAATGTAGAAGAATGTGGAATAATCAAAAATGACGTGGAACGATGTGGAAAGATGGGAGTTTGTTGGAAACTGTATTTGTATATGAAACCTATTTTATGTCAAGAATGCTGGGGAAGTATTTTGACTATCTTGTCGACTAAGGTCGTGAGGACCTAAGTGTGAGAAGGTTGTAACAACAACTGACCGAAGAGTCAATGAAGGACGTCTTGCGTAGCAAGGTCTTGACCACCAACCTCGGTTCAATTAAAATGGTGAGCTTCTGGTGTACAGTGGATGAGGGACCAAGGAAGCGGCCTATGAGTGAAGCGTTAGGTGACTTGGGAAGGAGCCTAGAGGGTGCTGACCATACAATGCTCGAGCTCTGGGTTGCCTAAGACACCCACGCATGCATCAAGGAAGAAAATGAGTTGGAGTTGTTTTCTGAACACGAGCATGGATTTGGTTGATTGGCCTTGTTGGTCTTCAACGGATGAGTTCATGACCCTTTTACATGGATCTTGTTGATTGATCTAGCTAATCTTCAACGGGGAGTCCATCTAGATTTTCATGTGATTATATTCCCGGGTACTATGAGCTAGGAACTATTGAAAAGGCCCTTGAATGAGCAGGTGGTGAGCGTTCTGGTTGCCAATGATGCTATAGGTACACCGATGAAGGAATGATTGGAAATTGGACTTCAAGCTAGATATTTTTGAGGATTATGATCAGTGATACTATGGTTTCATTAAAAGTTTGCTTTAAAGATAGCCGAATCTGTAAAAGGCAATTTCATATTGGGTGCGTAAGTGGTATCTCTGAAATGTATTTTGCATGAATCCGGCTAGGGGGCTTGGGAACTCTTTTCCCTAGTACCCGGGACAAAACATAACCAAATTTCTAAATGGATCCTATCAATACAGTGGTTGGTTGATTGATTGGCTAGCCCATGGGATTGGATGGGGTTAGGTTGTACTCATGGATCCTATAATTAAAATTCAATTCTGTTCAAGTTACGATAGTTGAAGTAAATCACGGATAATCCTTGTTCTATGGAAAAGAATCAATGGTTGTGCATCTTTGACAAGGAAAAAAGCATTGGTCTCTATGATCCAAGTGCAAGTTCCTCCCTTGATCCGGCCATGTGATCCACGGGTTTGGTCGGAATGAAAAAGAGAAGTTAAGGCCTTTAACTACGTTAGAATAATTCTCCTGGAGGAATTGCCTATGCTTTCTGGGTGAGGAAAGTTTTTTTTGGGTTCGGTTTTGGGATAACCGAGGGATTAGTCTCTTGTCCGGACATCCATGGTGGGCGAGGCCCCAAGTGGGAGTCTCTGCCTTGTGCATGAATTTGCTACTTCCGCGCTGCTAGTACCCCTGAATTCGATGTACAGAGTGGGCAAGGATCTTTCAACTAATACAATACCTAAGATCATGCATGAAGATACACATTGTTGGATTGTCGATAATAGAGGCTATCATCAACAAATAGCATGCCATGTTTTACTATGTTGGTTTCATACAAAGAAGGCATGGGTGGAGAATCTTCTTCAGGTATGATTCCAAAAGCATGAGGTAATATTCCTCTAGGTTGTGGTGTGTTATTTTTCATTCTTCCATGATGTACTTGATAAAGTAAACTCAGACCGGTCCGATTTTACTTTCACAGTCCAAGTTTACTTTTCTAGGCAAAGCATTGTGGTTTCTGTCCAACAAAAGTAAACTCGGACCGGTTTGAGTTTACTTTCACAGTTTGAGTTTACTTTTCCAGGTAGAGCATTATGGCTTATGTCCCCAACAAAAGTCAACTCGGACCGGTCCGATTTTACATTCAAAGTCCGAGTTAACTTTTCCACGTAGAGCATTGTGATTTCTGTCCAGCAAAACTACCGAGTTTACTTTATCAGTCCGAGTTTGCTTTGACAATGCATTCATGTTTTTGTATGGCTCAATCATTCGTAGGAGACTAAATTGGATTGTGTACCTTGAATTTAAATTCCAAAAGAAATCCATGATGAAGTTTATACATCTATGTGTAATCTCTTGCACACCATCATAGAAGAAGACTTCAAGATACACTACAGTCAGCTTCTAGAGAAGTATTTAGCACACAACAATATCATGCGATAAGTAACAAATGGGTGGTGTGGTGACTATTGTATATGGCGGAGACGAAAGTCTAAATTTGGAAGATTGTTTCATAACCATAATCTTTCCACCAACTTGGTGGAAAGATTATGGCAATACATCAAGTACACTCTATTTTTTTTTTCGAGAATCAAGTACACTCTATTGGGCACTCTATTGGGTGCAAGGATTAATAGATCTATGGTAGATCTTATACATGCACTTATTAGAGATTGACAAATCGACACTCGCAAGGGTGGAACTTTGCTCAAGTTCTTCAAACAAAAACAGGAGATAGGTTGACCGCTACTAATATCTTTGTAATTTGCAACTCACATGAATCTTTCGCAATTTCCCATGTCACTTTCTTACATCTTATATTATGGCAGGCTGATTGTGGACGTTACAACATCCACGGATCATCAAAGAGACATATGGCACGATTGCAAAGGGGAGCGAATTCTTCAACATTATCAAGGCAATCCATCATGTTTAGAAATTGTAAATGAGATGACGTTACTGTTCAAGATACAAAGCATCGTATCACTTTCCACATTTTCTTTCCATCTTGCCAATTATTGATAGTGCACATGCATTGGTCAACCATGGCATCAATAAAGAACCAGTTCTCCAAAACGATGATCAAGACCTCTGTGAGATGGGTGCAAGTGAGGAGTTACCCAAATGTATAGAGGAGTTTAGGGGAATCTTTTGTCAAATTGAAGATGGTTTGCAAAACAAAGATGAGATGAAGAAAGCTATTCTACTAGCTACAACAATTAAAGATATCCAAGGATAACCTCATGAGCTTGGTAGCTCCAAAAGAAGATTGGCATGCCAACACGTGGGAGCATTTTCCAAATTCAAGAAGATTTTAAACGTACTAGATTGAGTCATGGAATTCCACACAAGATACCTAATAGTTTAGATGAGGATTCTCCCCAACCTAAGTGTCCTCATGTTACTAGAGTTCTAAGGGTGAAAACGTCAACAAGGCAAGCACCTTGTTCGCTTTGAAAAGAGATTACACATTTGGTGTCCTCATTGTTGTACAAAAACATTGATGATAGGTCCCCTAGTTACCATATCATGTCACACTTGTCATGCATTGTTGCCTTTAACCATGAGGCATGCCCCACTTGGCGTGTTGAGGCAACTCTCATGAACAAGGAGGTGCAAATTTATGGCAATTTTGTACCTCAGCATTATAAGATCATGGCAATTGAGTATGGAAACTTTCAAGATGATGAGTGATGCTTTTTTTTGTCTCTTCAATGACAAATGATACTGCAAAAGTATTGGCATCTCAAACAAGAATGATGCCATTCATGTACTTGTAATTTCATAATTCATGCATTGATATCATTTCTAAAGCAATTGATGCCACTTAAGTACTTCTTATAATCCCATAAGCCATGTTGACATCATGATTAGGGACCTCTTGAATTGAGAGACATATCATCAATAGGACACTTAAACTGAGATATAAAATGTGACAAGATTACAAACTGAGATACAAAATGTTAGAAGATACATATCATGATGGATACAAAATGTGACAAGATACATATTGTGGTGGATACAAAATGTGTAAGATTCCTCCCCATCCTCTTAAGATGTCAGCATCTTCCCTTGTAATCAAATCCCTCTTCATCAGAAATATAAAAGATCTTGTTTCTACCTGTTTTGGCCTAGAGAGAGAAAATGTTTTAGAGAGAGGTTATTCGGATTTAGAATATTTTTGGATGGAAAAATATCTCTTCTTATTAAAATAAGTTCCCCCGAAACAAAAGTTCAAAAAGATTTTCAGAAGAAGCATTAGAAATCAAGTATAATCTGTTCAAGAGGCATTATCCTAGGGGTCCAGATTTTTTTGAAAATTTTAAATTAAGGTTTTGAGGGGTCAACAAGATTCATCCAAATGTGTGGAGAAGATAAATAGAAGAAATAAAGAAAATACCCCCAAAAATGAGTAAATACTCACATAAGATGAAGAGTGGGCCAAAGGAAATACTAAAAAAAAGGATTTTTGACACCTCACAATGGGAATTCCCCCCTCATGAAAGAGGCACCTACTTCACATGTGTGGTGGAGTTTAAAATTATCAAAAATTGAGATATTTCATCTCTCCTCTCTCCTAATTCAAGTCTAGTTCCAAAAACTAAGCTAAACTGACCTAAAAATGGTCAAAAATTGACCAAACTGATCTAAAAAATTCTAGAATCAGTTTGCTTGGTTAGAAGCTCACTTTTTCCTATAAATAGAAGCCTACCCCTTTGTTGAAGCTTAATAGTGTTTTATGCACTGTTACTCTACAAAGAGCCAAGAACTGTGAATTTCTTAATTATTCACTAGTTTTTGACCATTTCCTCTTCTAAAGATTTGGTGGCCCCACTGTTGTTGCAAACAAGAGTAGATCCCTCAAACCATCAAGCCAAAGGAAAGCTAATTTTTGTTTTGTTTGAAATGATAATTTGATGCTATGCCTTGCTGGAAAGGCTTTCCCCCTCTCTAGTTCTTAAAATCAACCCTTCTTTATCCTAGATAAGTAATCTAATTGTTTGAATTAAACTTTTCATATTGTTTCTTTTCTAAAGTGAAAACTGATTAGTTTAGAGTGCTTAAAACCATTTGGGGATAATTTTTAAGTAATTTTAAGATAGAAAAAATTAAAAAATGGTCAGCCATACAAAGGAGGTTATGGCAAAATTTTCTAAAATTTTATGAAATAAGTTTCATCTTTTATTATTCTAAAAGAAAATTTTTTATTATAAAAGTGTTACTTCATCATTATTGAATTTTATGCATAAAAAGATGCATAAAAGAATATTTTTTTATTATAAAAGTATTGCTTTCATCAAAATGGATTTTTATGCATAAATAGATGCATAAAAGAATAATTTTTATTATAAAAGTGTTACTTTCATCATATTGATTTTTATGCATAAATAGATGCATAAAAGAATATATTTTTTCTTATAAAAGTATTACTTTCATCATTATTGATTTTAATGCATGAATAGATGCATAAAAGAATATTTTTATATTACAAAAGTGTTACTTTCATCAAAATGGATTTTTATGCATAAATAGATGCACAAAAGAATAATTTTTATTATAAAAGTGTTACTTTCATCAATATTGATTTTTATGCATAAAAGAATTTTTTTAATAAAAGTGTTACTTTCACCATTATTGATTTTTATGCATAAATAGATGCATAAAAGAAAATTTTTTATTATAAAAGTGTTACTTTCATCAATATTGATTTTTATGCATAAATAGATGCATAAAAGGATATTTTTTTAATTATAAAAGTGTTACTTTCATCAATATTATTGTTTATGCATAAATAGATACATAAAAGAATATTTTTTATTATAAAAGTGTTACTTTCATCAATATTATTGTTTATGCATAAATAGATGCATAAAAGAATATTTTTTATTATAAAAGTGTTACTTTCATCAAAATGGATTTTTATGCATAAATAGATGCATAAAAGAATTTTTTTAATTATAAAAGTGTTACTTTCATCATTATTTTTTTTTATGCATAAATAGATGCATAAAAATAATATTTTTTTGATTATAAAAGTGTTACTTTCATCAATATTGATTTTTATGCATAAATAAATGCATAAAAGAATTTTTTTATTATAAAAGTGTTACTTTCATCAAAATGGATTTTTATGCATAAATAGATGCATAACAGAATAATTTTTATTATAAAAGTGTTACTTTCAGCAATATTGATTTTTATGCATAAATAGATGCATAAAAGAATTTTTTTAATTATAAAAGTGTTACTTTTATCATTATTGATTTTTATCCATAAAATGATGCATAAAAGAATATTTTTATATTATAAAAGTGTTACTTTCATCAAAATGGATTTTTATGCATAAATAGATGCATACAGAATTTTTATATCAAAATAAGAGGTTTCTTTAATCCTTGCTTAAATCCCATGAATATGGGTAAATGAATTAAGTAAATACTCTGTGAAAGAAAATTTTACCGTTTCATATTCTCTAGGATGGTAATGAGAAAATTCAAAAAAACTATCGAAGTCGGAATTTTAGGCAAATGACTAATTTATTCCTCATAGGAATTCGTTATTAGTTTTGAATTCAGTTAAGCAAATACTCAGTGAATGAAATCCAGTAAAGTAGTAATTGAAATATTACCCTTCGATAAAGATAGTTCCGAGAGAACCTTTCCAGTCTAAAAACCTGAATCAGACTACGACTAACAGACTATGACCAAGACATAACTCCTTCGTCAGTTTCAAGAAATGACGATGTGACCAGTTCAATAATCTACACTCAAATCACCCACTGAATCTGAAACTAAGTTGAGACTTTTGATTTTGATTTGAATTCTTGATCTGAGGATCAAGAATTCAGAATTCAAGGAATTCTGCTTGGGAATCCAAACTTGTGATCTAGAAGTCTTGGGATACGGAATTAAGATATACTCATTGTATAAGAAAATCAAAATTGAAAACTTTATAAAAAACCCTATTTTCTTAAAGGACTATCTTATGCCAGAATGCTGGAGGGAGCATTTGGTATATGTGTGTTCTAAGGGAAGTTCGGTTGCAACAGCTAGCGGCGGGGAGTGTTCAAAGGACGGCTCACGCGGCAAAAACCTGGCCCAGGTCTTGACCAGCTTGGGTATGGTGTAAAATGGTGTGCTTTGATGGGCGAGGGCCGATGAAGCGATCCCTGAGTGAAGTGCTAGGACACATAAGGAGGATCCTGGAGGGTTCTGACCAGGAGATGCACGGGCTTGCAGTGCCGAGGACACCCATGCGTACGTCGTGGAAGATATATATGTATGATGATGAGAAACTTATTGTAATCTGTTTTACTGGATCTCGTTGCTGACATGCTGGTCTCAACGGAGAGTCCAGAGTGATACTGTTTTGTGATGAGAAACAAGGATTGAATGGAAATTTTGAGTTGTGACATCTATACCCAGTAATTGTTTGTCAATGGATTGTTTTATAGATTAAAGTTTAAAGAGGAGTGTGTGAGTATCTGTATTCTAAAGCAAAAGTTAAGAAAGGAGTTCAATTATGGGTGGGTGAGTACTTGTCTGGTTCTACTATTCTAGTGGTTGGGCGGTGGCTAACCCATGGGCCGGATGGGGTAGGCTGGAAAGAATCAGTAGAGTTTTAATAATAAAATTGATTAATAAGATTACGCTTAAAACTCAAATAATTAAATAATAACCTAAAGACTTCTCAAATGAATAGATCAACGGCTGTGCCTAATTCAATTAGGAAAAAAGCGTTGATTCCTTCAAGTTAAGTCTGTTATAGTTTCCCTTCTATCCGGTTTATTCAAATGAAGGTTAGTTCAGTCTTGACCTCGTTAGAAAAATTTGTTAACAAATTCAAAATGGTGGAATCGTCCTCGCTTTCCGAGCATGGGAAATTTTCTCGGTTTTGGTTTTCGGAATGACCACCAGCTTAGTCTCGTGCTCGGACATTCGAGGGCGAGGCCCCGAGTGGGAAACCTTGAACGCGCAAGAGGGAGCTGCTTCCGCTGCAAATCGAGATTTCGGTGCGCGGAGGGGACAGTGAGATCTCACAGTTGGTATCAAAGCGCTATGTTGTAAATTTACATAACAGCAACAAAAATTGCTTAAAAATTTTAAAGTAAATATGGGAAATAATGTAAATCTATCTGGCATTCCTGAACTCTCCCAGAGTCAGGATATAATAGCCTTTGCATTCGACCACCTCATCAACTCTGCTATGACCCGAGTAAGCAGAGTGAGACTCGCACGTCATTTTGAGAGTCTTTACTTTCTTGATCCTCTTGTACCAGTTAGCGTCAGAGGCTCAGGCAAAATATTTCCTTAGCCATGATTCTGATAAGACTAGGACTTGTTGTTCAACATGTTTAACTCTTTGATCATTCACCCAGGAACTTCAGAACTTCATGCCGAGTTTTTAGGCTTCTTAGCCGCTTCATCCCTAGAGATAGAATTATAGCACCTCTTTCTGTACCATGGCATGTCTCCTTCGCAATTTCTCTTCTTTATGCGTATACAATTGAGACAGTAATTTTGGGGAGCCGTGATGCTCTATGTATATATCAAAAACTTTTGATAATAAACAATGTTTTGCAAAAAAATTCCAAATTGTTTTCATGATTATGAATATGGTTAATAAAATTATCAGAGTAAATCTTGTTTCATGATGTATGATGAAAAAATTTATCTGTTTTAAGAATAAATCGTAAAAATTAAATAATCATAAATCTGTTGTCAAAGTTAAGTTGACAAAAATCTCGTTTTGTCAGAATCATGAGGCGTGCGGCCCGTGCAAGGCAACTGGATCCTCTAACCGATGACGAAGAGTTAGATTCAGATGTTCGAATAGCTTTGCACAGATCCCAACCTGGTCCCTTCAAAGTTGAAGGGGAATAGTTAGGTGAAGTAGTGGAAAAGTAGATTGAGGCAATGGAGGAATACTTTGATGTAACTGGCTACAATGAGAGAAGCAAGATGGCTCTCGCCAGGTTAAAGATTGTGGAAACGGCAGCCAGGGTCGCTTGGAGGAATCATTGTGAGACTAACCGTCTCGATCGAAATATTCAAACCTAGACCGATCTTAAAGCTTATCTTAGAAAGAGGAATACTTTGATGTAACTGGCTACAATGAGAGAAGCAAGATGGCTCTCGCGCCAGGTTAAAGATTGTGGAAACGGCGGCCAGGGTCGCTTGGAGGAATCACTGTGAGACTAACCGTCTCGATCGGAATATTCAGACCTAGACCGATCTTAAAGCTTACCTCAGAAAGAGGTTTTGTCCTCCAGGCTTCCTTGAAACTAAGATGAATGAGTTCTTGGAACTAAAGCAGGATAGCCAGACAATTGAAGAGTACCATCAAGCTTTTGCCCTTCTCCTCAAATATTCCCCGTAATTGGATGAAGAACAGCTGATGGCCAGGTTCATTCGAGGAATGAACGAGCCATTGGACACCTTAGTGAAGAATGCCAAACTATCTCAATGGTGGCCGAAGCAGTAAGAATGGCAAAGGACTTTTCCAAAGCCTTTGTTGTTAAAGTCCCACACCAAAGCCTGCACCCTCTAACTTTAAAAGATTCCAAACCCTGGTAAGTACTTCAAACTTTCCTCCCCTAAAGAGGTAGCAAGGCCCAATTCAGAATTAGGATGCGGGAAGATTCAGAAGTGAAGGAAGACCCTTCCCCCAGAACACTTTCTCAGGAGCCCCACCTATTTCAAGGATTCAGAGGGATTGATGAAAAAACAGGTAGAAGGAGAGGAGACACACATGTATATTGCAAACCCTAACCATCGAGGGAATCCATCTCCCTTCTCACACAATGCATAAAGCCATAATCCATAATACACACACACACTATTGTGTTGTGTCCACCACACACAGCTAACCCTAGCTAATGTCCACACACTATGACTAGCTGGACGTGGTCATTTATGTCTCACACATGTTCACATAGTGCAACTGGCACAAACTGACATCGAGCTTGAATCTCAACAATCCCTCTCAAGCTCATGATGTACTGCCATAGATGAATATGTAGATGAGCTTGGGCTATCAAAGCTCTCAACACTCCCCCTCAAGCTCATCCCACGTACTCCCAACATAGTACGGAAGTACTCAAACTTCTCCTTGCTAAGTGGCTTTGTAAAGATGTCGGCCACCTTCAGTCTTCACATACTACAGATCCACTGTACCATCCAACACTTTCTCTCTAACAAAGTGATAGTGGACCTCTATGTGTTTGGTCCGCACATGAAACACTGGATTCTTGGCCAATTGTATGCTGCTCATGTTGTCACAATGAATGACAACATGAGCATCAATAGGCTCACCCAAATCAGCCAAGAGACTCTTTAACCATATTCCTTCACATGTAGCAATGGTTGCACCCCTGTATTCAGCCTCTGTACTAGATAAAGCAACAGTAGGTTGCTTCTTGCTACTCCAACTCACCACGGCACTTCTAAGTGTAAAGGCATAACCACTAGTAGACCTCCTGTCATATGAGCTACCTCCCTATCTGCGTCTGTGTAGCCATGTATATCCAAGCCTTTACCATGCTCATAAAGAAGACCATAATGTGCAGTGGTCTTTACATATCGCATAATGCGTCTCACTGCATTCAAATGAGGTTTTCTGGGGCTCTGCATAAATTGGCTTACTAGCCCCACAACATACCTGAGATCCGGGCGTGTGATAGTCATGTAAATGAGATTGCCAACCATCTTTCTATACATAGATGGATCATCAAACTCTTTACCAAAATCAGCCCGCAACTTCACATTCTGCTCCAAAGGTGTACTCATTGGCTTACACCCTGTCATCCCATATTTTGCCAACATATCCAATGCATATTGGCGTTGCACTAACCATGTACCTGCATGGTCTTTGATCACTTCAATTCCAAGAAAATATCTCAATTCACCCAAGTCTTTCATGTCAAATTGCCCACTCAATGCCTTCTTGACATGCATCACATCTATAGCACGATCTCCTGTGACAATCAAGTCATCCACATAGATGACAAGTAAGACAAGCCCATGATCTATTTTCTTCACATAGAGTGAAGAATCTGCTGTAGAAACGTGAAATCCAAGGGAGATAAGATATCTTCTCATCTTATCACCCCAAGCACGAGGTACTTGCTTCAAACCATATAATGCCTTTTTTAATCTGCATACATGAGTGGGATATCTTGGGTGTACATATCCTTTTGGCTGTGCCATATAAACTTCTTCTTGTAGATCACCATTTAGAAATGCATTTTTCACATCCATTTGATGCATTTCCCAACCATCTGCAGCCATAGCAATGACTGCTCTCACTGTTACCAATCTCGCTTTATGGTGTTCAATGGAACCATCTAACTTGCATTTCACTTTGTAAACCCATTTGCAACCAATAATATTTTTGTTTTGTGGTAATGCAACCAAATCCCATGTTTCATTTATGAACCAATGCGTCCATCTCAACATCCATTGCCTTCTCCCATACATGCTTTCCAATAGCTTCTGTATAGCATGTAGGTTCCACATGCTTCACCAAAGAGGTCATATATGCATAATGCATAGCAAAATCACGATATGTCAACCTGTCAACTGGATACCTGACCCTTTGGGATCTCCGCAATGCATGCGGATCACTCTAAACACCTGTCACTCTATCATGTGGAGGCACATATCTATCCTGCCTTGCACCAGGTGTGCGTAAAACTGGTATTCCAAGTTCCTTATCCAAACTCTCTGAACTTGATATTGATTTTTATGCATAAATAGATGCATAAAAGAATATTTTTTTCATTATGAAAGTGTTACTTTTATCATTATTGATTTTTATGCATAATAGATACATAAAAGAATATTTTTTTATTATAAAAGTGTTACTTTCATCAAAATGGATTTTTATGTAGAAATAGATGCATAAAAGAATTTTTTTAATATAAAAGTGTTACTTTCATCAAAATGGATTTTTATGCATAAATAGATGCATAAAAGAATTTTTTATTATTATAACAGTGTTACTTTCATCATGATTGATTTTTAGGTATAAAAAGATGCATAAAAGAATATTTTTTATTATAAAAGTGGTACTTTCATCAAAATGGAGTTTTATGCATAAATAGATGCATAGAAGAATAATTTTCATTATAAAAGTGTTACTTTCATCAATATTGGTTTCTATGCATAAATAAATGCATAAAAAAATATTTTTTTTATTATAAACGTGTTACTTTCATCATTATTAATTTTTATGCATAAAAGAATTTTTTTATTATAAAAGTGTTACTTTCATCAAAATGGATCTTTATGCATAAATAGATGCATACAAAATTTTTATATCAAAATAAGAGTTCTCTTAATCCTTGTTTAGATCCCATGAATATGGTTAAATAAATTAAGTAAATACTCTGTGAAAGAAAATTTTACCATTTTATATTCTTAAAATCAGCCCTTCTATTTCCTAGATAAGTAATCTAATTGTTGGAATCAAACTTTTCATATTGTTTCTTTTGTGAAAATTAATTAGTTTAGAGTGCTTAAAACCATTTGGGGATAATTTTTAAGTAATTTTAAGATAGAAAAAATTAAAAAATGGTCAACCATACAAAATTAAAAAAATGGTCAGCCATACAAAAGAGGTTATTGGTGAAATTTTCTAAAATTTTGTGAAATAAGTTTCATCTTTTATTATTATAAAAGATGAAACTTATTTCACAAAATTTCTTTTATTATTATAAAAGAAATTTATTTATTATAAATAAATAAATTTCTTTTATTATTATAAAAGAAATTTATTTATTATAAAAGTGTTACTTTCATCATTATTGATTTTTATGCATAAATAGATGCATAAAAGAATGCATAAAAGAATATTTTTTTATTATAAAAATGTTACTTTTATCAAAATGGATTTTTATGCATAAAAGAATAATTTTCATTATAAAAGTGTTACTTTCATCAATATTGATTGATGCATAAAAGAATATTGTTTTATTATAAAAGTGTTACTTTCATCATTATTTATTTTTATGCATAAAAGAATATTTTTATATTATAAAAGTGTTACTTTCATCAATATTGATTTTTATGCATAAATAGATACATAAAAGAATAAATTTTTATTATAAAAGTGTTACTTTTATCATTATTGATTTTTATGCATAAATAGATGCATAAAAGAATAATTTTTATTATAAAAGTGTTACTTTCATCAATATTGATTTTTATGCATAAATAGATGCATAAAAGAATATTTTTTTAATTATAAAAGTGTTACTTTCATCATTATTGATTTTTATGCATAAATAGATGCATAAAAGAATATTTTTTTATTATAAAAGTGTTACTTTCATCAAAATAGATTCTTATGCATAAATAGATGCATAGAAGAATTTTTTTATTATAAAAGTGTTACTTTCATCATTATTGATTTTTATGCATAAATAGATGCATAAAAGAATATTTTTTATTATTATAAAAGTGTTACTTTCATCATTATTGATTTTTATGCATAAAAGAATCTTTTTTATTATAAAAGTGTTACTTTCATCAAAATGGATTTTTATGCATAAAAGAATAATTTTTATTATAAAAGTATTACTTTCATCAGTATTGATTTTTATGCATAAATAGATGCATAAAAGAATATTTTTTTAATTATAAAAGTGTTACTTTCATCATTATTGATTTTTATGCATAAAATGATGCATAAAAGAATTTTTTTAATATAAAAGTGTTACTTTCATCAAAATGGATTTTTATGCATAAATAGATGCATACAGAATTTTTATATCAAAATAAGAGTTCTCTTTAATCCTTGTTTAAATCATATGAATATGGGTAAATGAATTAAGTAAATACTCTATGAAAGAAAATTTTATCGTTTCATATTCTCTAGGATGGTAATGAGAAAATTCAGAAAAACTATCGAAGTCGGAATTTTAGATAAATGACTAGGAATTCGTGATTAGTTTTGAATTCAGTTAAGCAAATACTCAATGAATGAAATTCAGTAAAGTAGTAATTGAAATATTACCCTTCGATAAAGATAGTTCAGAGAGAACCTTTCCAGTCCAAAAACCTGAATCAGACTATGACCAACAGACTATGACCAAGACGTAACTCCTTCGTCAGTTTCAAGAAATGATGATGTGACCAGTTTAGTAATCTACACTCAAATCACCCACTGAATGTGAAACTAAGTTGAGACTTTTGATTTTGATTTGAATTCTTGATCTGAGGATCAAGAATTCAGAATTCGAGGAATTCTGCTTGGGAATCCAGACCTGTGATCTAGAAGTCTTGGGATACGGAATTAAGATATACTCATTGCATTCAAAAGAAAATCAAAACTGAAAACTTTATAGAAACCCTGTTTTCTTAAAGGACTGTCTTACGCGAGAATGCTGGGTGGAGGGAGCATTTGGTATATGTGTGTTCTAAGGGAAGTTCGGTTGCAACAGGTCGCGGGGAGTGTTCAAAGGATGGCTCACGCGGCAAAAACCTACCCAAGTCTTGACCAGCCTGGGGTATGGTGTAAAATGGTGTGCTTCCGGTACGATGGGTGAGGGCCAATGAAGCGATCCCTGAGTGAAGTGTCAGGACACCTAAGGAGGATCCTGGAGGGTTCTAACCAGGAGATGCACGGGCTCGCGGTGCCGAGGACACCCATGCGTATGTCATGGAAGATATATATGTATGATGACGAGAAACTTATTGTAATCTGTTTTACTGGATCTTGTTGCTCACCTGCTGGTCTCAATGGAGAGTCCAAAGTGATACTGTTTTGTGAGAAACAAGGATTGAATGGAAATTTTGAGTTGTGGCATCTATACCCAGTAATTGTTTGTCAATGGATTGTTTTATAAATTAAAGTTTAAAGAGGAGTGTGTGAGTATCTGTATTCTAAAGCAAAAGTTAAGAAAGGCTTTGAATTATGGGTGGATGAGTACTTGTCTGGTTCTACTATTCTAGTGGTTGGGCGGTGGCTAAGGCGGTGGCTAACCCATGTAGGCTGGAATCAGTAGAGTTTTAATAATAAAATTGATTAATAAGATTACGCTTAGAACTCGAATAGTTAAATAATAACATGAAAACGTCTCAAATGAATAGATCAACGGCTGTGCCTAATTCAATTAGGAAAAAAGTGTTGATTCCTTCAAGTTAAGTCTGTTATAGTTTCCCTTCTATCCGGTTTATTCAGATGAAGGTTAGTTCAGTCTTGACCTCGTTGGAAAAATTCGTTAACAAATTCAAAATGGTGGAATCGTCCCCGCTTTCTGGGCATGGAAAATTTTCCCGGTTTTGGTTTTCGGAATGACCACCAGCTTAGTCTCGTGCCCGGACATTCGAGGGCGAGGCCCCGAGTGGGAAACCAATATGTCATGGCATGTCTCCTTCGCAATTTCACTTCTTTATGCGTATACGATTGAGACAGTAATTTTGGGGAGCTGTGATCCTCTATGTATATATCAAAAACTTTTGATAATAAAGGATGTTTTGCAAAAAAAATCCAAATTGTTTCCATGATTGTGAATATGGTTAATAAAATTATCAGAGTAAATCTTGTTTCGTGATGTATGATGAAAAAATTTATCTGTTTAAAGAATAAATCATAAAAATTAAATAATCATAAATCTGTTGTCAAAGTTAAGTTGACAAAAATCTCGTTTTGTCAAAATCATGAGGCGTGCGGCCCGTGCAAGGCAACCGGATCCTCTAATCGATGACGAAAAGCCCTGCACAGATTTCAACCTGGTCCCTTCAAGGATGAAGAGGAACAGGTAGGTGAAGTAGTGGAAAATGGATTGAGGCAATGGAGGAATACTTTGATGTAACATGAGAGAAGCAAGATGGCTCTCGCCAGGTTAAAGATTGTGGAAACGGCCAAGGTCACTTGGAGGAATCACTGCGAGACTAACCGTCTCGACCAGAATACCCAGACCTGGACTGATCTTAAAGCTTATCTCAGAAAGAGGTTTTGTCCTCCAGGCTTTCTTGAAACTAAGATGAATGAGTTCTTGGAACTAAAGCAGGATAGTCGCGGACAATTGAAGAGTACCATCAAGATTTTGCCCTTCTCCTCAAATATTCCCTGCAATTGGATGAAGAGCAGCTGATGGTGGCCAGGTTCATTCGAGGAATAAAAGAGCCATTCGACACCTTAGTGAAGAATCCCAAACTTGTCTCAATGGCCGAAGCACTAAGAATGGCAAAGGACTTTGCCAAAGCCTTTGTTGTTAAAGTCCTACCAAAGCCTGCACTCTCTAACTTTAAAAGATTCCAAACCCCGGGAAGTACTTCAAACTTTCCTCCCCCAAAGAGGCAACAAGGCCCAATTCAGAATCAGGATGCGAGAAGATTCAGAAGTGAAGGAAGACCCTTCCCCCCGAGAACACTTTCTCAGGAGCCCCACCTATTTCAAGGATTCAGAGGGATGAGCTCATAAGTGAGAACCGGTGTTTTGGATGCCATGGTTTTGGTCACTAGCTAAATACTGCCTGACTCCTGCCATGTCAAGGGGACAGGGAAGTCAAGGATTGAGAGTGCAAAGACCAACCCCTTCCTATCAGTCAAATTAAGGTCCATCTCACCCAAATCAAGGAAATCCCAAGAGAACTCCAGCTCAACCATCTACCTTTGTCCATAGTAGCCTCAGAACTCCTTCCCAGAACTGGGGCAACCAAAGAGAAAGAGTTCCGCCTCAGACTGCAGTAGCCAGAGCAGTCACAATTGCAGAAGTAGTGGAAGAGGAAAGAGGACAGATTTATGCTGCAATTGAAAACCAAGGGCCAAATCGCCAATTCTTCATCATTCATACTCTAGCTGAGTATCAAGGTAAGCCTTTTAAGCTTTTGATTGATTCAGGTAGTACTCATTCTTTCATTTCCCCTAGATGCTTGCGTAAGCTAGTCTTAGATCAGAAATCAGGGAAACCTATGCAAGTTGAATTGGCAAGTGGAAAGATTCTTTTCACTCACCTTGAGACAGATCATATTCAGTTCAATCTAGATGGGAATTTAACTGACTGCCAGTTCCGAGTTATACCTTTGGGAGTTTTCGAATGGATTGGCTCCATAAAAATCTAGCTGACATTCATTGTCATAATTGAACCATTTCCTTCCGTAACCTTAACAAGGTTCAAGGAACCGAAATTTCAGGATCCCCAAGTCTGTAGTTAGTAAAGGCTTCTAAGTTACTAAAAGGACTTAGAAAGAAGTAGCTCATTTATGTTGTCAAAATGAATCCAGTAGACTCAAAGTTAAAAGCTAAAGAACCTGAATCATTAAGTGATTATGATGATTTATTCCCAGCAGAGCTAACAGAGATGCCTCCAATTCGAGAAGTAGATCATGTGATAGAATTGACCCTCGGAGCTCAGCCAGTAGCCTTGCGTATGTACAAAATGCTAGTTCTTGAAGCCATCAAACTCAAGGAACAGCTTAGACAGCTGTTGGAACTAGGGTTTGTAAGACCCAGTGTTTCACCTTGGGGTGCGCCAGTTCTCTTTCAGAAAAAGAAAGATGGAACGCTAAGACTTTGTGTGGACTACAGAGGTCTCAATCAGCTGTGAGACAGTTAAGAATAAGTATCCTATCCCCAGAATTGATGAGCTTCTGGACAGACTAAGTGGAGCCCAGATCTTCACAAAGATAGATATCAAATCAGGATATTATTAGATTAGGATTAATGAATAAGATATCCCAAAGATAGCCATCAATACTCGGTATGGGCATTGTGAATTCACTGTCATGCCGTTTGGATTAACAAATGCCCTAGCTACATTCAATCGCTTAATGCAAGAAATTCTCAGAGAATACTTGGATGATTTTGTTCTTGTTTTCTTTGCTGATATTCTGATTTACTCAAAGAATGCAGCTAACCATGAAGCTCATGTGAGAAAAGTTCTTGAGATTCTAAGGAAGCACCAACTCTTTGCAAAAAAGAGCAAATGCACTTTCTCTACCAACCATGTTGAATACTTGGGCTTTCTGGTATCAAAAGATAAAATTTCTCGAGATTCTGCAAAAGTCCAAGCAGTCCATAGATTGGCCTGAACCAAAGATAGTGAAAGAAGTCAGGGGATTCTTGGGATTGACTGGTTGGTATAGAATTTTTATACCAAAGTATGCTCTCATAGCTTCCCCCGTGATAAATCTTCTCAAGAAGAATATCCCGTTTCAATGGTTTGCCAAGTGCCAGATTGCTTTTGATAAGCTGAAGACCGCCTTGGTAACCAATCCCGTTCTGAAGCTGCCAGATTTCTCTCTACCCTTTGAGGTAGTAACTGATGCCAGTGGTTTTTCCCTGGGAGGTGCACTTATGCAGGAAGGTCATGCAGAATATTTTTTATTATAAAAGTGTTACTTTCATCAAAATTAATTTTTATGCATAAATAGATGCATAGATAATTAATTTTCATTATAAAAGTGTTACTTTCATCAATATTGATTTTTATGCATAAATAGATGCATTATAAAAATATTTTTTTTATTATAAACATGCTACTTTCATCATTATTGATTTTTATGCATAAAAGAATTTTTTTATTATAAAAGTGTTACTTTCATCAAAATGGATTTTTATACATAAATAGATGCA
Organism: Cibotium barometz; assembly: GCF_041138505.1. Taxonomy (NCBI): domain Eukaryota; kingdom Viridiplantae; phylum Streptophyta; class Polypodiopsida; order Cyatheales; family Cibotiaceae; genus Cibotium; species Cibotium barometz. The sequence goes on from NC_141052.1 coordinate 37,175,311, forward strand.
TACATAATTTTTATATCAAAATAAGACTTCTCTTAATTCTTGTTTAAATCCCATGAATATGGGTAAATGAATTAAGTAAATACTCTGTGAAAGAAAATTTTACCGTTTCATATTCTTAAAATCAGCCCTTCTTTATCCTAGATAAGTAATCTAATTGTTGGAATTAAACTTTTCATATTGTTTCTTTTTTAAAAGTGAAAATTAATTAGTTTAGAGTGCTTAAAACCATTTGGGGATAATTTTTAAGTAATTTTAAGATAGAAAAAATTGAAAAATGGTCAGCCATACAAAATTGAAAAAATGGTCAGCCATACAAAGGAGGATATGGTGAAATTTTCTAAAATTTTGTGAAATAAGTTCCATCTTTTATTATTATAAAAGATATTTTTTATTATAAAAGTGTTACTTTCATCATTATCGATTTTTATGCATAAATAGATGCATAAAAGAATATTTTTTTATTATAAAAGTGTTACTTTCATCAAAATGGATTTTTATGCATAAATAGATGCATAAAAGAATAATTTTTATTATAAAAGTGTTACTTTCATCAATATTGATTTTTATGCATAAATAGATGCATAAAAGAATATTGTTTTATTATAAAAGTGTTACTTTCATCATTATTGATTTTTATGCATAAAAGAATATTTTTATATTATAAAAGTGTTACTTTCATCAAAATGGATTTTTATGCATCTGAATTGCCACTTGGATACTCCACTTGAACTTCTTAATCTCCTAATGGTTCCCTTTTGGCTAATTCTACCACCTCTATGGCACATATAATCAACCACAACCTTGGATGCACTGTTTTTTTTGGTTGATCGAACCATTACTAGTCTAACCTTATGCTCAATCATTATCTCTTTCAAGTGGTTTTCCACATTTGCCTTATCTACAGTTAGTACTATTGCTTGTACTCTTTTTTTGGCTTAGCATTCTAGTTCTCCTCCATGGTTTGATCTCTTACAACCATAGGCGTTGATGAAGTCCCTAATAAAAGAGGTGGGTATGACACCTAAACAAGCTCAATGTTGCATATCAACACCAACCAAGGTGCATACATACCAAAATTATCAAATCCCCTTCTCTGTTTTGAGAAAACCAGTAAAATCAAGAAAAACTAGTAGTAAAAGTGCTCTAATTCCTTTTATTCTTGTCCAAATTGAGAGACCAGGCATTCATTAGCTTAGCAATGATATCTACTAACTCCATCTAAAAGGAATTAGATCAATTGTTTAAGTCGAGAGAGTAATTAGCCAATTAATGATCCTCTGTTTCACTAATCACTCTATACAGCCTGTTTAATTAGCTCATAATCAACTCCAAAATTCATAATTGCCCCAACCAACCACATAGCAACCTTCTCGTCTGTGTGTATCATAAACTTTCTAAGCAAATTTTGAATTTAATCAATCACCAAACTAGAATTTGGCCTCCACTTTGCAAATGAATGAGATTTTAGCTCTGTTTTTGCCCTTCAGGCTACGCAGCGTGCTATAGGGGTGATTTGAGTGATTTGTTATTGAGGCTATATTTAGGTACCCAACACTCCTAGGCATGCACACAATCCACCAATTGCTTGATTTGTTATTGAGGCTATATTTAGGTACCCAACACTCCTAGGCATGCACACAATCCACCAATTGCTTGATTTTTGAAAGAGACCAGCTCCAATTTCATCAAAATTGAACCTCTATTCTCTGTTTTTGTGAGGGCTTCAAAATAGTGAATTTTTAATCACTCCAATGCATCAAACTTGCTCCAAACTCATTGTAGGGCCTACACATGAGTTGCCAATACATTCCCATTTGCTACATACATGATTCTTTGTTAGATTTGCATCCGTTTGCCTCATACATTCACCACACTGTGAAATCTGTTTTTAAATGACTCTTTTATGTCAAGAATGCTGGGAAAGCATTTTGACCGTCTTGTGATTGAGGTCTTGTGGAGACCTATCTGTTAAAGTTGCAACTGCTAACGGAGAGTCAACGCAGGATGTCTCGCGTATCAAGTGTTGAGATATCGAGCTCGTCTAGTGAGGCGGTGGACACTGATGACCCGCCTGGGGGATAGACCCCACACTTACACCACTGGCATGGTTGGTGAGATCTTGGGTGATATGCGGCTAGTGGAATGGCATAGTTATAGCGCCAGCTCATTTAGTTGGGTTCACACTATAGAGAACCCGTGTATGTATTGGTTGAGTACCTTTCATATTATGTGTACTCTTATCTTGTATATGGTGTGTTGAGTGTTGAGTGAATGAATGGATGGATGGATAAATGTGATGTGAATCAGATAAATGTGAATGAATAGATGGATAGATGTGATGTAAATCAGATAAATGTGAATGAACGGATGGATAGATGTGATGTGAATCAGATAAATGTGAATGAATGGATGGATGGATGTGATGTGAATCAGATAAATGTGAATGAATGAATGGATAGATGTGATGTGAATCCGATAAATGTGAATGAATGGATGGATGGATGTGGATGTATGTGAAGAATAGAAGTGGATGTATGTGAAGAGTAGAAGTGGATGTATGTGAAAGAATGGATGTGGATGTATGTGAAATGATAGATGTGGATGTGTATGTGATAAGTATGGACGTGGATATATGTGAAAGGATAGGGGTGTGTATGTGCTAAGTATGGATGTGGATGTATGTGGGAGAATACATGTGGATGTAAATGTGATGGATATGAACGAGAATTGAGGCGATGAGATGTGATGTAAATTGGATAGATATGAATGATAAGGGATGAAAATAAATGTAATAGCATGTGAATCGGGATGTGAATGAATGATATAGGAAGTGAATGAATGTGTTAGCATGTGAATGAATGATATAGGATGTGAATGAATGTGTTAGTAAGGGATGTGAATGGATGTGATGTGATGTGAATCGGGATGTGAATGAATGATATAGGATGTGAATGAATGATAAGGGATGTGATGTGATGTGAATCGGGATGCGAATGAATGATATAGGATGTGAATGAATGTGTTAGTATGTGAATCAGGATGTGAATGAATGATATAGGATGTGAATGAGTGTGTTAGTATGTGAATTGGGATGTGAATGATTGTGTTAGTATGTGAATTGGGATGTGAATGAATGATAAGGGATGTGAATGGATGTGATGTGATGTGAGTCGAGATGTGAATGAACGATAAGTGGTGAAGTGATGAGATGTATGGGTAGATGCACGTGGATGAGACCTAATGAGGATAAATGAGGAAGTAAGTAATGAGATAGAAAAAGATGTGATTAGATGAGAATAGGAATACTTATGAAATGAATGTGGATTGATGAGGATTGATGTGTGGGTAATATGGATTGATGTGGATGAATGTATGGATGATGTGGATTGATGTGGATGATGTGAATGGATGTGTGGATAATGTGATTGATGTGGATGATGTGAATGGATGTGTGGATAATGTGGATTGATGTGGATGGATGTGTGGATAAGTGGATTGACGTGTGGATGGATGTATGGAAGATGTGGATGGATGTGTGGATAATGTGGATTGATGTGGATTGGTGTGGATTGATGTGGATTGGTGTGGATGGATGTAGGATGATGTGGATTGATGTGGTTGATGTGGATGGATGTGTGGATTGATGTGGATTGATGATGTGGATCGATGTGTGGATTGATGTATGGCTGATGTGGATGGATGATGTGGATTGATGTGTGGATGATGCGATTGGATGTGATTTGATGTGGGAATGATGTGATGTGATAGGGATCGATGAAGAAAATAAAATTGTGGTAAGATGAGAAAAGATGGGGACTAATGTGAAAGGATGCAGAGTAATGAGAAAAGATGAAAATATTCTTGGAACTGTATTTGTATGTGAAATCTGTTTTAAATGACTGTTTTATGTCAAGAATGCTGGGAAAGCATTTTGACCGTCTTGTGATTGAGGTCGTGTGGAGACCTATCTGTTAAAGTTGCAACTGCTAATGGAGAGTCAACGCAGGACGTCTCGCGTAGCAAGGTCGGCCGAGGTCTTGACTAGGCTCGGTTTGATTTAAATGGTGAGCTTCCAGTACAGTGGATGAGGGACCAAGGAAGCGGCCTATGAGTGAAGCGCTAGGTGACCTGCGAAGGATCCTAGAGGGTGCTGACCATACGGTGCTTGGGCTCTGGGTTGCCGAAGATACCCACAAGTACGTCGGGGAAGATATTGGAACAAGGAGTAAGAGTTATTTTCTAAGTTCGGGCATGGATCTGGTTGATTGACCCTACTGGTCCTCAATGGATGAGTCCATGGCTCTTTTATATAGATCTGTTGGTTGATCTTGATGATCTTCAACGGAAATTCCATCTAGATATTTTTTATGTGATTATATTGGCGGGTACTATAAGCTAGGAACTTTTGAAAAGGCCCCTGAGTGAACAAGTGGTGAGCATTCTGGTTGCCAATGATGCCATAGGTACACTGATAAAGGAATGAATTGGAAATTAGGATTCAAATGGATAATTAGAGGATTATTTTCAATAACACTATGATTTCTTTAAATGATTGTTTTAAAGATTGTTGAATCTGTGAAAAAGGCAAGTTCATATGGGTGTGTAAGTGGTGTGACTAGTTTTATGTTTGCATGAATATCCGGCTAGGGGGCATGGGAAATCTTTTCCCTGGTACCCGGGACAAAACCTTACCAAATTCCTAGTTGGATCCCATCACTACAATGGTTGGGCGGTTGGCTAACCCATGGGGCTGGATGGGGTTAGGCTGGACTGATGGATCCGTAAATCGAGATTCAATTTCTGTATAGTACTATAGATGAGATAAATCCTGGATAAAAATTGTTCTATGGAAAAGAATCAACGCGCCTGTGCCTCTCAATGAGGAAAGAAACGTCGGTCTCTATGTTCCAAGTATAATCTTTTCCCTAATTTGACTATGGGACTTACAGGTTCAGTCACATGAGTTCAGTTAGTTCAGGCTTTTGACTACGTTAGAGAAAAGTTATCCTGGAGGAATCACCCGTGCTTTCTGAGCAAGGGAAATTTTTTCGACTTCGATTTTTGGAAAAACCGATGGATTAGTCTCTTGTCTGGATATCCATGGGCGAGGCTTTGAGTGTGGGACCCTTCCCCATGCAAGAAGTGCTACTTCCGCTGCTTGCACCCCCAAATTCGGGGCCGGGGATCTTACAGTTGGTATCAGAGCTAATTGGCTAATGAGGATCAACCGAGAAGCCAAAAATGTCAAAAATTTACGAAGAAGCAGTTGTAAGATTCCTCCCCCAACCCCTTTTTGATGTCTAGTATCTTCCCCTGTAATCAACCCTCTTCAGAAATATAAAGACCTTGTTTCTATCTGTTTTAGCCTAGAGAGAGAAAAATATTCTAGAGAGAGAATATTCAGATTTTGAATATATTTGGATAGAAAAATATCTCTTATAATTCAGATGAGTTCCCCTGAAATAGAAATTCAAAAAGAATTTTCCAATGTGCAATTGGAATTAATTGGAAATAGGTATAAAGAACCTTAGTCTAAGGGTCTAGATTTTCAGAAATCTTTAGACTATGGTCCAATTAAGGTTCCTATGGGCCAATAGCATCAATCCATGTGTAGGGAAGAGATAAATCCAAATTTGTAAAAAAGAAGATACCCAAAAATGAGTAAATGCTCACATAAGGTGAAGAGTTGAAAATGTACAAGGTTTATTAGTAAAAAACTATGAGCAATATTAAAAATATGAGATATTTTGGGTATCCAAAAATGAGTAAATGCTCACATAAGATGAAGAGTTGAAAATGTACAAGGTTTATTAGTAAAAAACTATGAGCAATATTAAAATGATGCCATTATGACACATATGTAAGGAAGGGGAATTCTTTAAAGGAGGTGCATATTTCACATAAGATGAAGAGTTGAAAATGTACAAGGTTTATTAGTAAAAAACTATGAGCAATATTAAAATGATTCCATTATGACACATATGTAAGGAAGGGGAATTCTTTAAAGGAGGTGCATATTTCACATAAGATGAAGAGTTGAAAATGTACCAGGTTTATTAGTTAAAAAAAAACTATGAGCAATATTAAAATGATTCCATTATGACACATATGTAAGGAAGGGGAGTTCTTTAAAGGAGGTGCATATTTCACATGCTTGAATGAGTTTTAAACTCATAAAAATTGAGATATTTCATCTCTCCTCTCTCCTCATTCAAGTCTAGTTCCAAAAAGTTAGCTTAACTGACCTAAAAATGGTCAAATATTGACCAAACTGATTTAGAAAATTCTAGAATCAGTTTGTTTGGTTAGGAGCTCAATTTTTCCTATAAATAGAAGCCTCCCCCTTGTTGAAAAATAGTTAGTGTTTATGCATCGTTACTCTACTCCACCTAAGCCAAGAACTGTGAATTCATTTAATAATTCACTAGTTTTTGGAGCTTCCCTCTTTCTTCAATCCCCATTAGTGGCTCCATCAACATACTTAACCAATTGATTGGTTGGGGGCCTCTACCGTGAACAAAGAATCAAGCAAGTTGTAAGGTAATTAGTGAATATTGATCTTTCTATAATTTCTCAATGTTTCTCTCTTCTCAACCCCTCTCAAGCTTGAGAAGTTTAATTGGTATGGTTTTTTTTTAAATACTATTGAAGTTTGAATAGTAGTGAAGAGTTACATAAGTTAATAAATGCTATTGAAGTTAATTTTCATTTATGTTTAAATTCTAATGATTTTTATGTAAATTCTCTCTCTCACTCAAGAAATGGTCATACTCATGACCCATTCTCAATCCAAATGAAGCTTTTCATAAAGCTTTTCCTTAATCCAAGATTAAGCATGCTTGAGGCCAAATTAATGGCTTTTTTCTATGCTTTTAGTTTATGCATATTGATGATTCAATCCATTATAGATTAATGATCCAATTAGAGATCATTTTAATTATTTCCTTAATGATAAGCTTTATCCCTTAGAAAAAATTGAGATTTATCAGTCATAGCAGTGGAGCTATGGCAAAATTTTTATAAAAATTATGCATAAAAAATTTTCATTCAAAGCATAAAAAGAGGACTTCCTACCATATTCGAGGAATCATCATCCTAGATTAATTGAAAGAATTTCATTATAATCATGGAGAAATTGAATTTTAATATTATGCATAAAGGATAAATTTTTAAGTGTTATTTTTACCATTTTTATTTTCATGCATAGAAGTATGCATAATGGATAAATTTTTATATCAAAAGTGTTACTTTTATCATTTTTACTTTCATGCATAGAAGTATGCATAAAGGATAAATTTTTATATCAAAAGTGTTATTTTTACCATTTTTATTTTCATGCATAGAAGTATGCATAATGGATAAATTTTTATATCAAAAGTGTTACTTTTATCATATTGGATTTCATGCATATAGGTATACATAAAAGATATTCTTTTTATACTAAAAGTATGATTTTCCTCATAAATGGATTTTATGCTTAACTTAGATGCATAAGAGAAATTCTTTTATTCTAAAAGTATAATTCCCTACCAAATTGAAATCATGCATAAGAAGATGCATAAAAGATTGATTTTAATTTCGAAAGTGTTAGTCTCCTTAAATGGAATTTATGTATAAATAAATGTGTAGAGAAATCTTATATCAAATAAAAGAATTCTCTTTTAAAAAAAAAAAAGATATGAAATGTGATAAGATGTGATAAGAGGTGTATGAGATGTGATAAGAATTGATAAGATGCTTATGAAATAAGTTAGGATGTGATAAGATGAATTAAGATGTGTATGGGGGGATGAGGTAAGAAGTGTATGTGATAGGATAAGATGTATATGGGTTGTGATAGGGCGAGAATGGATGTGATGTAAAAGATTAGATGTGAAGGTATATGGGGTTATATAAATGGGAATGTGAAAATGGATGTATGTATGTGGATGTGTGGATATGGAGATGGGAGTGTGGATGTATGAACATGAAAATGGATATATGCATGAAGATGTATATGCATAGATGTAAATGTGGATGTAGATGTGGATGTATAGATGTGAATGGATGTGGATGTATAGATGTGAATGGAAATGTGGATGTGAATGTATAGATGTGAATGAGGAATGTGGATGTGGATGTATGTATGTATGTGGATGTAGATGTGGATGTATAGATGTGAATGGGAATGGGGATGTGGATGTATGTGAATGTGAATGTAGATGTGGATGTATAGATGTGAATGTGGAATGTGGATGTGGATGTATGTATGTATGTGGATGTATGGATGTGTATGTATGAATGTGGATATGGGATGTGGATGTATAAATGAGGATGTGAAAATGGAGGTAAGCATGTAGATGTGGATGCATGTATGTGAATGTGAATGTAGATGTGGATGTATAGATGTGAATGTGGAATGTGGATGTGGATGTATGTATGTATGTGGATGTAGATGTGGATGTATGGATGTGTATGTATGAATGTGGATATGGGATGTGGATGTATAAATGAGGATGTGAAAATGGAGGTAAGCATGTAGATGTGGATGCATGGATGTGAATGTGGATGTGGATGTGGATGTGGATATGGATGTGTATGTATGAATGTGGATATGGGATGTGGATGTATAAATGAGGATGTGAAAATGGAGATAAGCATGTAGATGTGGATGTATGGATGTGAATGTGGATGTGGATGTGGATGTATGGATGTGGATATGGATGTGAATATATGATATGTGAAGGAATCTGAAGTGAAGAGATGGAAAAGGAGGTGATTGGATGAGTACACATATACATGGAATGTGGAATAAGTAATGTGGATTAATGAGGGATAATGTGGAAAAATGAGAGTTAATATAGAAACTGTATTTGTAAACTGTTTGTAAATGCTGTTTGTAAATGGCTGTTTTATGTCAAGAATGCTGGGGAAGCATTTTGACCGTCTTGTGATTAAGGTCGTGGAGACCTAACTGATAAAGTTGCAACTGCTGACGGAGAGTCAATGGAGGACGTCTCGCGTAGCAAGGTCGACCGAGGTCTTGACCAGCCTCGGTTCGATTAAAATGGTGAGCTTCCGGTACGGTGGATGAGGGACCAAGGAAGCGGCCTATGAGTGAAGCGCTAGGTCACCTGCGAAGGATCCTAGAGGGTGCTGACCATACGGTGCTCGGGCTCTGGGTCGCCTAGGATACCCACGCGTGCGTCGAGGAAGATATTGGAACAAGGAGTAAGAGTTGTTTTGTGAAACCGGGCATGGATCTGGTTGACTGACCTTGCTGGTCCTCAACGGATGAGTCCATGGCTCTTTTATATGGATCTGTTGGTTGATCTTGCTGATCTTCAACGAGAGTCCATCTTGATAAGTGATTATATTGTCGAGTATTATGGGCTAGGAACTATGGAAACGGCCTCTGTGTGGACAGGTGGTGAGCGTTCTAGTTGCCAATGATGCCATAGATACTCTGATGAAGGAATGATGGGAAATTATGAATCAACTGGATAAATTGGGAGATTGTGATCAGTGGTACTATGGTTTCATTAAAGGATTGTTTTAAAGTTAGCTGATGCTAAGAAAAAGGCAATTTTCATATTGGGTGTGTAAGTGGTGTGGCTAGTTTTATGTTTGCATGAAATTCCGGCTAGGGGGCCTTGGAACTCTTTTCCTTGGTACCCGGGACAAAACCTAACCAAATTCCAAATTGGATCCCATCACTACAGTGGTTGGGCGGTTGGCTAACCCATGGGATCGGATGGGGTTAGGCTGGACTGATGGATCCGTAAACCGAGACTCAATTTCTGTTATTACGATAGATGAAGTAAGTCCCGGATAGTAATTGTTCTATGGATAGGAATCAACGGCTGTGCCTCTTGATGGGGAAAAAAGCGTTGATCCCAATGATCCAAGTGCAAGTTTCTTCCTTGATCCGACCGAGTATCTTTATAGGTGCAGTTGGATCAGCGTGATCAGTAATGATCTTGACTACGTTAGAGTAAAAACTTATCCTGGTGGAATCGCCCGTGTTTTCCGGATAAGGGAAGTTTTTCCGGGTCTGGTTTTGGAAAAACCGACGGATTAGTCTTTTGTCCGGATATCCGTGGACGAGGCCCCGAGTGTGGGACCCTGCCTCGCACAAGAAGTGCTACTTCCGCTGCTAGTACCCCGAATCCGTTGTGCGGTGGGAACAGGGATCTCACAGTTGGTATCAGAGCGAATTGGTTAATAAAGATCAACTGAGAAGACAAATATGTCAAAAATTTATCAAGAAACACAAAAGGGTTATAATTGTGTGAGATAATTCATACAATTTGATATTCAAACGAAAATTCATAATTTCGGTAATTGGGTCTTCAGATGGAAGTGCCGCAATTATATAGAATCCCTGACTTGCTTGAGGCCTAGACATGATAGTATTTACCTTATAATTCCAAGGGCCGTGACTACCCGTATATACCGAGAGTATACTACAGCTCTTTACTGACAGTATATACGAGTAAATCTAAGACTTGAAATTATAAGCGTTAATGCTATCCAGATGATGAATTCGAATGTGGTTGATATGATTTTTAATTCTGTTTGAGAATTGATGAATTGAATTGGATTCTAATTGAAAATTCTGATTGAAAAATGATGATTTCTGAAATTAGTTGAAATATAAAAATCTGAACAAAACCACAATGAGGATGAATGGGACGAGTCCCAGTGATGATATTCATAACTGGAATGATGATAATGAATTCAACAAATCACTATGAGATTAGTGGGTTGTGCTGTCAAATTGTTACTATTAACACTTGATCAGTAGATCAAGTTAAGGGATGACAAATTGAGAACTTGCTTGACTGAAATTCTCGTGGAGGAATGTTCAGAAGGAAATTTTTCGGTCTAATGGACCATTATCATGTTAAAGATATGAATGATATGATCTGAATATTAATGATGAGTTCTATATAAGGGATATTTATCCCAGTGTTCTGTTGGGTTGACCAGAATATAAGGAACCCCAAAATAAAATTGGATGTTAAGAAAAAGAGTTGTCCTCTACCTTGCGAGATGAGGACATCTCGCACTTTTTAAGTGGGGTAGAATGTAAGATTCCTCCCCAACCTTCGAGGTATACATGAGTAAGAATCTCCCTTTCTGATCTTATAATTATTCCCTCTCTAAAATAAAAGAAAGTTCTGTTTAACAAAGGAAGACCCTTTTTCTAGAATACTTCTCAAGAGTCCCACCTGTTTTAAGGATTCAGAACAATGAGTTCAGAAGTGAGAATCGATGTTTTGGATATCAAGGTTTTGGTCTTCATTCGAGTACGGCCCAAAAGAAGTTCTTTATCTCTTGGGGAGTATATGAAGTTATCCCCCAGATATTGTGAGCCTTATATCTGAATTCAATGAAAGTAGGTGACTTAGCCTACAAGCTTCTTTTATCTCTTCATCTCAAAATTCTTAATGCCTTCTATAGAAAAATGTGTCAAACCCAAATCATGGAAAGACGGTAAAACTTCAGTGGCAAGTTACCGTTGGCTTCTAAGTTACGCTAGCTCCTTCCTTTATATAAGTCGTAACTTTTACTTGTCGCTCACAGTAATCTTACTTCCATCGATCTCCTTTCTTTCTTAATCTCCTTCATGGCTTGGCAACAAGAACTAGTTTTATCCCTAATGATTTCTCACCTTCAAGACGCAAGGGAGTCTGTGAAGAAAGATTTTATAGAGCAGTATGAGCGCTCACTTTTCCCTCACTTGGGAACTTCTGTAGCGCAGACAAAATGGCGGACCTATCAAGACATAACTAGGGTAACACCCTGGGGTCAGCAGCACTTTCGTAACAATGTCTGCTTGGCCATGGTTATTGAAGCTTTGGGTTTGGGTCCCCGATACTACTGCGTCATGAGATCAAGGCATCCTGGGTTTTCTGAGCGGGTCTTCTTACTGGCGTGTTTTCTTCCTCATGAGAAGATATGCCTTTACCCCGTTTTTGGCTTGCCTCTCAGAGGTCCTTTTGTTAGAACACCTCATACCACTGAGATAGGCGCAGCAATAACCCACAGAATCATTCCCATAGATGAGTTACCTTATACTTGTGCAGCTTGTGAGGACTGCTTTTGTGATCATATGATGGACGGGCTTATGGAAGTGTAAAGAGTTCTTCTATCTTTACTGTATAAGTTCCGAGAATGAATAAAGTTTAAATCTTGTTCTTATTTTGAATCTTGCTCTCTTTAAGACGTTTCTTGGTGGTTAATCTTGATTAAAATTTTTCTCTAAGTCTCATATTCGTGAATCTTACGAAATTATCACAAGTTGCGAGATGAGGACATCTCGCGTTTTTTAAGTGGGGTAGAATGTAAGATTCCTCCCCCAACCCCTTTTTGATGTCTAGTATCTTCCCCTGTAATCAACCCTCTTCAGAAATATAAAGACCTTGTTTCTATCTGTTTTAGCCTAGAGAGAGAAAAATATTCTAGAGAGAGAATATTCAGATTTTGAATATATTTGGATAGAAAAATATCTCTTATAATTCAGATGAGTTCCCCTGAAATAGAAATTCAAAAAGAATTTTCCAATGTGCAATTGGAATTAATTGGAAATAGGTATAAAGAACCTTAGTCTAAGGGTCTAGATTTTCAGAAATCTTTAGACTATGGTCCAATTAAGGTTCCTATGGGCCAATAGCATCAATCCATGTGTAGGGAAGAGATAAATCCAAATTTGTAAAAAAGAAGATACCCAAAAATGAGTAAATGCTCACATAAGGTGAAGAGTTGAAAATGTACAAGGTTTATTAGTAAAAAACTATGAGCAATATTAAAAATATGAGATATTTTGGGTATCCAAAAATGAGTAAATGCTCACATAAGATGAAGAGTTGAAAATGTACAAGGTTTATTAGTAAAAAACTATGAGCAATATTAAAATGATGCCATTATGACACATATGTAAGGAAGGGGAATTCTTTAAAGGAGGTGCATATTTCACATAAGATGAAGAGTTGAAAATGTACAAGGTTTATTAGTAAAAAACTATGAGCAATATTAAAATGATTCCATTATGACACATATGTAAGGAAGGGGAATTCTTTAAAGGAGGTGCATATTTCACATAAGATGAAGAGTTGAAAATGTACCAGGTTTATTAGTTAAAAAAAAACTATGAGCAATATTAAAATGATTCCATTATGACACATATGTAAGGAAGGGGAGTTCTTTAAAGGAGGTGCATATTTCACATGCTTGAATGAGTTTTAAACTCATAAAAATTGAGATATTTCATCTCTCCTCTCTCCTCATTCAAGTCTAGTTCCAAAAAGTTAGCTTAACTGACCTAAAAATGGTCAAATATTGACCAAACTGATTTAGAAAATTCTAGAATCAGTTTGTTTGGTTAGGAGCTCAATTTTTCCTATAAATAGAAGCCTCCCCCTTGTTGAAAAATAGTTAGTGTTTATGCATCGTTACTCTACTCCACCTAAGCCAAGAACTGTGAATTCATTTAATAATTCACTAGTTTTTGGAGCTTCCCTCTTTCTTCAATCCCCATTAGTGGCTCCATCAACATACTTAACCAATTGATTGGTTGGGGGCCTCTACCGTGAACAAAGAATCAAGCAAGTTGTAAGGTAATTAGTGAATATTGATCTTTCTATAATTTCTCAATGTTTCTCTCTTCTCAACCCCTCTCAAGCTTGAGAAGTTTAATTGGTATGGTTTTTTTTTAAATACTATTGAAGTTTGAATAGTAGTGAAGAGTTACATAAGTTAATAAATGCTATTGAAGTTAATTTTCATTTATGTTTAAATTCTAATGATTTTTATGTAAACTCTCTCTCTCACTCAAGAAATGGTCATACTCATGACCCATTCTCAATCCAAATGAAGCTTTTCATAAAGCTTTTCCTTAATCCAAGATTAAGCATGCTTGAGGCCAAATTAATGGCTTTTTTCTATGCTTTTAGTTTATGCATATTGATGATTCAATCCATTATAGATTAATGATCCAATTAGAGATCATTTTAATTATTTCCTTAATGATAAGCTTTATCCCTTAGAAAAAATTGAGATTTATCAGTCATAGCAGTGGAGCTATGGCAAAATTTTTATAAAAATTATGCATAAAAAATTTTCATTCAAAGCATAAAAAGAGGACTTCCTACCATATTCTAGGAATCATCATCCTAGATTAATTGAAAGAATTTCATTATAATCATGGAGAAATTGAATTTTAATATTATGCATAAAGGATAAATTTTTAAGTGTTATTTTTACCATTTTTATTTTCATGCATAGAAGTATGCATAATGGATAAATTTTTATATCAAAAGTGTTACTTTTATCATTTTTACTTTCATGCATAGAAGTATGCATAAAGGATAAATTTTTATATCAAAAGTGTTATTTTTACCATTTTTATTTTCATGCATAGAAGTATGCATAATGGATAAATTTTTATATCAAAAGTGTTACTTTTATCATATTGGATTTCATGCATATAGGTATACATAAAAGATATTCTTTTTATACTAAAAGTATGATTTTCCTCATAAATGGATTTTATGCTTAACTTAGATGCATAAGAGAAATTCTTTTATTCTAAAAGTATAATTCCCTACCAAATTGAAATCATGCATAAGAAGATGCATAAAAGATTGATTTTAATTTCGAAAGTGTTAGTCTCCTTAAATGGAATTTATGTATAAATAAATGTGTAGAGAAATCTTATATCAAATAAAAGAATTCTCTTTTAAAAAAAAAAAAGATATGAAATGTGATAAGATGTGATAAGAGGTGTATGAGATGTGATAAGAATTGATAAGATGCTTATGAAATAAGTTAGGATGTGATAAGATGAATTAAGATGTGTATGGGGGGATGAGGTAAGAAGTGTATGTGATAGGATAAGATGTATATGGGTTGTGATAGGGCGAGAATGGATGTGATGTAAAAGATTAGATGTGAAGGTATATGGGGTTATATAAATGGGAATGTGAAAATGGATGTATGTATGTGGATGTGTGGATATGGAGATGGGAGTGTGGATGTATGAACATGAAAATGGATATATGCATGAAGATGTATATGCATAGATGTAAATGTGGATGTAGATGTGGATGTATAGATGTGAATGGATGTGGATGTATAGATGTGAATGGAAATGTGGATGTGGATGTATAGATGTGAATGAGGAATGTGGATGTGGATGTATGTATGTATGTGGATGTAGATGTGGATGTATAGATGTGAATGGGAATGGGGATGTGGATGTATGTGAATGTGAATGTAGATGTGGATGTATAGATGTGAATGTGGAATGTGGATGTGGATGTATGTATGTATGTGGATGTAGATGTGGATGTATGGATGTGTATGTATGAATGTGGATATGGGATGTGGATGTATAAATGAGGATGTGAAAATGGAGGTAAGCATGTAGATGTGGATGCATGTATGTGAATGTGAATGTAGATGTGGATGTATAGATGTGAATGTGGAATGTGGATGTGGATGTATGTATGTATGTGGATGTAGATGTGGATGTATGGATGTGTATGTATGAATGTGGATATGGGATGTGGATGTATAAATGAGGATGTGAAAATGGAGGTAAGCATGTAGATGTGGATGCATGGATGTGAATGTGGATGTGGATGTGGATGTGGATATGGATGTGTATGTATGAATGTGGATATGGGATGTGGATGTATAAATGAGGATGTGAAAATGGAGATAAGCATGTAGATGTGGATGTATGGATGTGAATGTGGATGTGGATGTGGATGTATGGATGTGGATATGGATGTGAATATATGATATGTGAAGGAATCTGAAGTGAAGAGATGGAAAAGGAGGTGATTGGATGAGTACACATATACATGGAATGTGGAATAAGTAATGTGGATTAATGAGGGATAATGTGGAAAAATGAGAGTTAATATAGAAACTGTATTTGTAAACTGTTTGTAAATGCTGTTTGTAAATGGCTGTTTTATGTCAAGAATGCTGGGGAAGCATTTTGACCGTCTTGTGATTAAGGTCGTGGAGACCTAACTGATAAAGTTGCAACTGCTGACGGAGAGTCAATGGAGGACGTCTCGCGTAGCAAGGTCGACCGAGGTCTTGACCAGCCTCGGTTCGATTAAAATGGTGAGCTTCCGGTACGGTGGATGAGGGACCAAGGAAGCGGCCTATGAGTGAAGCGCTAGGTCACCTGCGAAGGATCCTAGAGGGTGCTGACCATACGGTGCTCGGGCTCTGGGTCGCCTAGGATACCCACGCGTGCGTCGAGGAAGATATTGGAACAAGGAGTAAGAGTTGTTTTGTGAAACCGGGCATGGATCTGGTTGACTGACCTTGCTGGTCCTCAACGGATGAGTCCATGGCTCTTTTATATGGATCTGTTGGTTGATCTTGCTGATCTTCAACGAGAGTCCATCTTGATAAGTGATTATATTGCCGAGTATTATGGGCTAGGAACTATGGAAACGGCCTCTGTGTGGACAGGTGGTGAGCGTTCTAGTTGCCAATGATGCCATAGATACTCTGATGAAGGAATGATGGGAAATTATGAATCAACTGGATAAATTGGGAGATTGTGATCAGTGGTACTATGGTTTCATTAAAGGATTGTTTTAAAGTTAGCTGATGCTAAGAAAAAGGCAATTTTCATATTGGGTGTGTAAGTGGTGTGGCTAGTTTTATGTTTGCATGAAATTCCGGCTAGGGGGCCTTGGAACTCTTTTCCTTGGTACCCGGGACAAAACCTAACCAAATTCCAAATTGGATCCCATCACTACAGTGGTTGGGCGGTTGGCTAACCCATGGGATCGGATGGGGTTAGGCTGGACTGATGGATCCGTAAACCGAGACTCAATTTCTGTTATTACGATAGATGAAGTAAGTCCCGGATAGTAATTGTTCTATGGATAGGAATCAACGGCTGTGCCTCTTGATGGGGAAAAAAGCGTTGATCCCAATGATCCAAGTGCAAGTTTCTTCCTTGATCCGACCGAGTATCTTTATAGGTGCAGTTGGATCAGCGTGATCAGTAATGATCTTGACTACGTTAGAGTAAAAACTTATCCTGGTGGAATCGCCCGTGTTTTCCGGATAAGGGAAGTTTTTTCGGGTCTGGTTTTGGAAAAACCGACGGATTAGTCTTTTGTCCGGATATCCGTGGACGAGGCCCCGAGTGTGGGACCCTGCCTCGCACAAGAAGTGCTACTTCCGCTGCTAGTACCCCGAATCCGTTGTGCGGTGGGAACAGGGATCTCACAGCAGTAAAGGGTTGTAATTGTGTGATAAAATTCATACAAATTGATATTCAAACTGAAATTGGTAATTGGGTCTCCAGATGGAAGTACCGCAATTGTATGGAATCCCTGACTTGCTTGAGGCCTAGACATGATGGTATTTACCTTATAGTTCTAAAGACAAAAATTAAAAATTTCCATGAAGGATTGTTCAGATAGAAATTTCGGTCTAATGGACCATTATTGTGATAAGGGTTTGAATGCTATGATCTGAGTGAATTGTTATCTAATGATGAGTTTTATATAAGGGATCTTTATCCCAGGATTCTGTTGGGTTCTCCACACTATAAGGAACCCCGGAATCAGTTGGATCTTAACGAAATAAATTATCCTCTAATGATGAGTTTTATATAAGGGATCTTTATCCCAGGATTCTGTTGGGTTCTGGAGACTATAAGGAACCCCAAAATCAGTTGGATCTTAAGGAAATGAATTATCCTCTAATGTTGTGAGATGAGGACATCTCACATTTTTTAAGTGGGGTAGGATGTAAGATTCCTCCCGCTGGCTTTTGAGGTGTGCAGTTGTAAGAACCTCCTCTTCTGATCTTATAAATATTCCCCTCTCTGAAATAAAAGAACGATCTTGTTTTACCCTATTTTGGCCTAGAGAGAGAAAATATTCTAGAGAGAGATTATTCAATTTCTAGATATTTTTGGATGGAAAAATATATCTTCTTTACTAAGGCTGTCTTTAGCTTGTCAAAGACACTCTCACACATTGCAGTCCACTGAAAACGTGTACTCTTCTTGAGAAGGTTAGTTAAAGGGGATTCTATCTCAGCATACCTAGGTATAAAGATCCTATAGCATCCGGTTAGTCCTAGGAATCCTCTGACTTCCTTTACTGTCTTGGGTTTTGACCATTCTACGACTGCTTGGATCTTTGCGGGGTCAGGAGAAATCCCATCCTTTGACCCTATAAGTCCCAAGTATTTCACCTGGTCAACAGAGAAAGAACACTTGCTCTTTTTTGTAAAGAGTTGGTGTTTTCTTAGGATTTCCAGAACCTTGCGCACATGATCTTCATGATTTGCAGCATTCTTTGAGTATACCAAGATATTGTCAAAGAAGACAAGAACAAAATCATCCAAGTATTCTTTGAGAATATCTTGCATAAGATGATTAAATGTTGTCGGGGTATTAGTCAATCCAAATGGCATGACTATGAACTCATAATGCCCATAGCGAGTATTGAATGTTGTCTTTGGAATGTCCTGCTTCTTGATTATGATTGATCTGGAAGTACGCGGATTTGATATCTATCTTTGTGAACACTTGGGTCCCACTTAACCGATCCAGAAGTTCATCAATCCTAGGAATATGATACTTATTTTTAATTGTTAATTGATTCAATCCTCTATAGTCAATACAGAGTCTTAACATTCCATCTTTCTTCTTTTGAAAGAGAACGGGCGCACCCCAAGGTGAGACCCTGGGTCTGACAAATCCCTGCTCTAACAATTGTCTTAATTTCTCCTTAAGTTCTATGGCTTCAAGGACTAGCATTTTGTATGCACGATGAGCCACTGGCTAAGCTCTGTTGAGATTCAAGCTCGATGTCAGCTTATGGCAGTTGCACTATGTGCTGGCATGTTAGGTAGTAACATGTGTGAGACATAAATGACCGCGTCCAATTGGTCATAGTGTGTGGACATTAACTAGGGTTAGTAGTGTGTGGACACAATACATGTAGTGTGTTGTAGATTATGGATTATGTCTTTATGCATTGTGTGAGAAGGGCCTACCGGGTAAGGACCACTAAACATCCTTGAGCGGATTGCAGGTGCAAAAACACAAACAACACTAGATTTGAGTTGCCCAAGGCAAAGAACATTCTCTCTGCTACCTACAGTTTCTGCTTTTCCCGTTGGTCGTATAGCCATAGCCCGCCTATGAGCCACCATAAGGCAAAGGGCTTTAGGGCTATGGTAGCCCATTGAGTGGAGGACCCATAGCTCTAATTTGAGCTTCAACAATACAGCAACGCGCCAGCTACACAGAAAAAACCAGGCGCCACTTTCTTTTTCACCTTCAAGCTTCCATTAAAGCTTCTTTTTTGGTGTTTTTTCTTGCTCATATCATCACCTCCTTTGCTCTAATCAATCAAGTGATGAAGTAAATGTTTGTTGCTGAGCTTTCTCTTGATTTTGAAGAGGTTCTATCCACATGAGGTAGCCATAAGCCTCATGCTCATCAAGCTTCAACATCAACATCAACTTTCAAGCTTTCAAAGTGTGCTTTTAAGCACTACTTGTGTTGTTTAACACTAATTAAGCTGTTAATCCAGTAAAGGGAGGTTATTATAAAGTGTTATTAAACACTAATAGTGTTATTAAACACTAATGATGAACTAATCACCAAAATAAGTATTATTTTACACTAAAAATGTGTTTTTTAGCACTAATTGTGTTTTATACACACTAATGGTGATATTAATCATCAACCAAAGTGTTGCTTAACACTAAGGTGGTCTTAACCATCAAAGGAGGAGGTCATTTACATTAAGAAGGCTCTTCTTCATCAACATGGAGGCTGGGCACACACTATAAGTGCCACATACAAGTCTTCATCGCGTCAACCCGTTTCTTCCAAGGAGAAATGGTGCAACCATGAACCAATTGTCTTCATCTCACGAGTCAAATAGGTTGAAGATCTCTAGTTTTTTCATCAACAAACTCAATACTTGAGTTGTTTAAACTTAAACACATGTACACTAAGTGTTCATTTACAATGTTGTTGTGTATTACCCTTGAGGCTCTTGTTTGTAAGAGGCATAGGCATGTAATAAGCCGTATGCTCTCATTTCCTAAGCCCAAGGCATGTTATTCCGCTGCATATTCTGCACTTTCATCGTCTAAGATGAGTTGTAAGGTTGAGCACAGCATCCCTAAGTGCTCTACCTTGTTGTTTGTCATGATTTTAAGCATCGTTTTGGCATTATTTTTGTAAGAGGCATTGGCAACATTATGAGCCATGTCCTCTCCCTCTTGAGCCAAGGATGATGTACATTATTTGTTTGAGCATTTATCTCAACCACTTACTCACTCTCACTAAGCTTGAATCTTCAAACCCTAATGGGTACCATGTAACTAACATGCACAAAAGTTGTTGTAATTGTGGAGTAGACACTGCCCTTGACCAATCCATAAGACAAGTGGTAAGAACCTCCCTTTCCCTTCCCTATTTAAATCTACCTCATTACTCATGGAGGAGATATATTATTCAAGGAAGAATAAAGCATGTTGGAGGACCATCTAAAAGCAAACCACTTAAGCAAGGGTGGCAGCCTGCTTTTGATCATTGTGTGAGAATGGTCAAGGTGGAAAGCATGTGGTGGAAGCAATGGCATGTATATCACAAGCATGTCATCTACAAGAAGTCAAGCAAACACAAAGAGTGGGGTGCACCATCATTGAGGTGTACATCTTCATTGACAACAAATAAAAACTTAGATGGCATCAATGTAATAGCCTCTAAGGCTCTAGGAACAAAGCTGTAAATCCTAGATAACCACACCTATATTCCAAGCCTTATACGCCTAATGTTATAAAGGCATCCTATGTCCAATACCACCCATTCCATTCTTTCATAGTTGGTATTGAGGGGGGTATTAAGAGCCTAATGTTATAAAGGCATCCTATGTCCAATACCACCCATTCCATTCTTTCATAGTTGGTATTGAGGGGGGTATTAAGAGCCTAAGGTTATGTAAAAGGGGAAGAGAAGGGTGTGAGTGTGAATGGACTTGAGGTCCACTAGCTCACCTATTTAAAGGTCGAGCTATGAGGCATTTTGTATGGAGCAAGGCCTAGTTGTATTCATGAACAACTTAATAAGCAAGATATTGTTCTTGTACTTTGTGAGTCTCTCCTCTCCACACACTTGATCTAGCATGAGCACCACGTTTTCTCAACAATATCCTTGTCCTTAGTCAACTCTTCATCTTATGTGAGTATTTACTCATTTTTGGGAGATTTTTTGTATTTTTTCAATTTATCTCCTCCCTACATTTGGATTAATCTAATTGGCCCCTCAGAACCTTAATATAAAGTTTTTCAATAAGCTGGACTCTTAGGATAAGGCCTTTTGAATAGATTATAATTGATTTCTAATGCACCTTCTGAAAATCTTTTTGAACTTCTGTTTTGGGGGGATTTATTTTAATAAGAAGAGATATTTTTCCATCCAAAAATATCTAGAAATTGAATAATCTCTCTCTAAAACATTTTCTCTCTCTAGGCCAAAACAAGGTAAAACATGATCTTTCTTTTATTTCAGAGAGGGGAATAGTTATAATATCAAAAGGGGAGGTTCTTACAACTGCACACCTCAAAAGCCGGAGGGAGGAATCTTACATCCTACCCCACTTAAAAAATGCGAGATGTCCTCATCTCGCAACATTAGAGGATAATTCATTTCCTTAAGATCCAACTGATTCTGGGGTTCCTTATAGTCTGGAGAACCCAACGGAATCCTGGGATAAAGATCCCTTATATAAAACTCATCATTAGATAACAATTCGCTCAGATCATAACATTCAAACCCTTATCACAATAATGGTCCATTAGACTGAAATTTCTATCTGAACAGTCCTTCATGGAAATTTTTAATTTTATAGATTTTTAATTTGACACCCCTTAACTTGATCCACTGGGTGAAGTGTTAACAGCAGCAATTTGCCAGCACAATCCACTAATCTCATAGTGATTTGCTGAAGTCATTAATGTCATTCCAGCTACGAACATCATCACAGGGACTCGTCCCATTCATCCTCATTGTGGTTTTGCTTAGTTTAATACATTTCCATCAAAATTTAGGAATCATTATTTGTTAATCAGAATCCAATTCAACTCATCAGTCCTCAACCATAATTTTAAAATCATATCAACCACATTTGAATTCATCATCTGGACAGCATTTTAGCTTATAATTTCAAGATCTTAGATTTACTTGTATATACTGCCAGTAAAGAGCTGCAGTTATACCCTCGGTATATACGGGTAGTCACGTTCCTTGGAACTATAAGGTAAATCCCATCATGTCTAGACCTCAAGCAAGTCAAGGATTCCATACAATTGCGGTAATTCCATCTGGAGACCCAATTACCAATTTACGAATTTCAGTTTGAATATCAATTGGTATGAATTTTATCACACAATTACAACCCTTTACTGCTTCTTCGTAAATTTTTGACATTTTGGGCTTCTCGGTTGATCCTCATTAGCCAATTGGATCTGATACCAGCTGTAAGATCCTCGGCCCCACTGCGCAACGAATTTGGGGGTGCAAGCAGCGGAACGTCTCATCATAATCCAATCCTTGGGTCTGTGCATAATCCTTTGCTACCAATCTTGCTTTATGTCTTTCAAAAGAACCATCAGCAGATTTGCACTTCACTTTGTAAACCCATTTACATCCAATAACATTCTTGTCCTTTGGTAATGCAACCAAGTCCCATGTGTCATTATGGACCAATGCGTCCATCTCAACATCCATTGCTTTCTCCCATACATGCTCTCCAATAGCCTCTGTATAGCATGTAGGTTCCACATGCTTCACCATAGATGTCATATATGCATAGTGCATAGCAAAATCTCTATATGTCAATCTGTCAACAGGATATCTGACTCTCTGGGATCTCCGCAATGCATGCGGGTCACTCTGTACACCTGTAACTCTAGCATGTGGTGGCACATATCTGTCCTGCCTAGTACCAGGTGTGCGTAAAACAGGTATGCCAAGCTCCTCATCCAAACTCTCTGAACTAGATGACTCATAACCTGTGATTCCAATTCCTTCGACCTTCTTCTTTCCTTTATCCATAGCACTACTCCCAGTGCTCACACTCTCATGCCTCAAACGTCCTGACCATGGACGTACACTGCTACTCTCAGCTTCTGCTGGCCCAGACATAGTAGTAAAACTAGAACCTGCTTGTGGCAAGTTCACAGGCACATCAGCCTCAAGTGACTCAATGACTCCCTCATCTTTTGCTTTGTACCAACTAGCAAGCTCATCAAACACTACATCTCGTGAGATGACTACTTGTCTAGTTTGAGGGTTATAACATTTGTATGCCTTTTGATCCTGTGCATATCCAACAAATACACATTTCTCTGCTTTAGGATCCAACTTCCTTCTTGTTTCATCAGGCACATGTACATAAGCTATGCATCCAAAAACTTTAAGATGTCCAATATCTGGCCTGTAACCTGTAAGCCACATCTCTGGCGTGCTTCCATGAATGGCTGCTGTAGGTGTTTTGTTCAATATATATACTGCAGTAGCACATGCTTCTGCCCAATAATAATCTGGCATGCTCTTTTCATTGAGCATTGCCCTTGCCACTTCACATATGACTCTATTCTTTCTCTCAGCCACACCATTCTGCTGAGGTGTATACCTGCAAGTCAACTGTCTTCCATGCTTCCTCAAGAATTGCTCAAAAGCCTTTGAGGTATATTCACCACCTCCATTTGTTCTCAAACATTTAATCCAACAGTCATATTGCTTTTCTGCAAAAGCTTTGAAATCCATGAACTTTTCCAACACTTCACTCTTCTCTCTGAGAAAGTATATCCATGTCATCCTGCTGAAATCATCTATAAATGTCACATAGTATAAACTGCCTTTGATAGATGGGTTTTGTGCAGGACCCCATACATCACTATGTACGATCTCAAGTGGCCTGCTACTCATGTTTCCTTCTCTAGGAAACCTCAACTTTGCCTACTTTCCAAACTGACAGGCTTCACAAACATGCATATGTCCATCATATTTGAACCTAGGCAATCCACTGACAATGCCTCTTGTTTGCATGTTCTTTAATCTCTGTATATTGACATGTCCAATCCTCTTATGCCACATATCAATGTCCTGCACCACATTCCTGCTCTTTGAGAACATGGCTGATTTTAGCTCAAGAATTCCAGCATCCAGCTTAAACAATCTGCCTTCTTTCTTTCCTTTAGCAATGACTCTACATCCATGTTTAAAGTCCTCAACGAAGCAACCATGCTCGTTGAACCTAACCTGTAATCCCTGTTCCACCATTTGACTAACTGAGGCCAAGCTCTTTGTGATAGAAGGCACGTACAATACATCAGACATAGACTTTGTTTGACCATTATGCATGACCAATGGTACACTACCAACATGTGTAATGGCATGCTGAGTATCATCACTTGTTTCCACATAGCCCTTCACATCCATAGGCTTCATATGCTCAAACCATTCACCATGACACGTCATATGGTTTGATGCTCCAGAATCCATATACCAAGTATCATCATTCTCAGCATTTGTCATCATTTATCCAACAACATGTTTCATGGCGAACAAATGATTTGCAGTGCCATCATTGCTGCTTGATGCATAATTTTCACCATAATGACCACCATAATTTCCACCATAATGACCACCACGTTGTGCTCTTCCCCCTCTCAAATCATTCTGTTTGCGGAAACAATCTCTCGCCATATGACCATATTTCCCACAATAATGGCATTCAACATCTTGCATAGAATTTTGTTGGCCTTGCCAATGTCCTCTTCCACGGGGGTTACCTCTGCCTCTTTGAGGTGCATATCCACGACCACCTCGAGCACCATATAAAGGCTAAAAATTCTGTTGTGGAGGCCTGTCCTGCCATCCACGACCATTACCACCACGTCCACGTGATGCGAATCTCCCCCTGCCTCTAAAACCTCTCTGCGAGTAAAAAGCCTGATTTCTGCCATCATCATGGCTAGTAGATGCATCCAGAAATGAATCACTGAGCTTGATTTCCTCAACCAACAAGAGTGAAACCAACTCATCGAAGTCAGGTAGACCTGTACTCCTCACTGAGATAGATGTATCAAATGATTTATATTCCTTGCCAAGACCATGCAAGGTAATATCTACCAAATCATCATCAGGCATGGGGGCATTTATTGTGGCCAATGCATCTGCAAACTTCTTGATTTCTTGCACATAATCATGTATGCTCCTTTTATTCCTTTTCACATTATGTATCTACTGTCGCAACTGAGACTTGCGAGCACTCGTATCTGTATCAAACATCTTGACCAAAGTATCCCATGCATCTTTGGGATTCTCAGCATCCTGTCAATCAGACGAGCTGCTGGATCTCCTTGAGCCAGCCTCACTGTCCAGATCCTCACCAGAATAATCCACCTCAACAAAAGCCCCATGGTTTTCTACCTCTCCACCTTCCTCATCATCCTCAATCACAATCACATCTTCTGCATTTTGCCTAGTAGAGCTACCTGGCCTATCATTTTGTTCTTGAAAAACACTCACCTTTTCCACATGTTTTTCATGTGAGCAACCACTATATTTGCCAACTGACCCATTCATATTTGCATTACCAAACTGCCTGCTTGATAACATTGATTTCCATTTCAATACTGATGATGCTGCTTCATCCCTCTTGTCGGTTGGCAAAGTTTCATAATTTCTTTGATAATGAAGCATTGTTCCAGGGTACCCCTCCTTCTAGGAAGGTTGACCCAGCCTTGTCTTTGCTTGGAGCGACAACACAGTCTCTTTTACATTCCACTCTAAATGGCCCACATCATCAGCTTGAGAACAACCTACTACATGATTGATCAACTCATTAACAGCTAACCCATTTACACTACTAGAATATGCGGCAAGATATTCATCTTCAAGATCATAAAGCAACTCTGTCATGGACTGTTGGAGACTTTCCAGAGCTACCCTCCCTCTCCTGGCTGGCCACAACTTGGGTATGATCATCATGTTGAACACTTGAGGGCTGGAAGCCTGAAAACACCTCCTTTGGGGCTGACTGGTATCCCAAACCAGAGTGATCATAAGGATGTCGAAATATAGGAGGTATGAAAGTTGCACTTGGAAATATCTCTACAAGGTTAACCATAATATGCATTGCCCATCCGGGTGAGAACTTGTGCCACACATCTGGCTGAACATAGGCATCATTTTCTTCTTCATCTGATACATCATCATACTCTTCCTCAGCAAGGCCCAACTTTTCATTTTTCTTATGCCATCTACCATCACTGATACACATAGCATACTCAGGTTGTTGTACTTGCTGGGCGTCAAAGAAGACTGTTCTGCAGCTGTAGGGTAGCCATTGGAAGGTCCCATCTTGACCAAAGTTACACATAGACCCTTTATTGAGCTGTTAATTGCTCCATCATCAAGCTCTGCATTTTTCTCATGTCTGAGATCAACTTTTCAAAGCCTCAGAAACCTTAAACTGTTCATGTAGCCTAATCTGTCGCAGATGATGCAGCTTTCATATGAGAAAAAACCCTAAACTGTTGCACATGATGTGAGCTTCATACAAGGGAAAACCCAGACCTGTTGCAGTTGACGTGGCCTGCTGCAGATTTTAGATGAAAACCCGCAATCTTCCTGTGTTCATGAGGTCCATTAACTTGGTATCTACAAAACTGGATCCAACAGAAGCTGGATGCTGTATCTGACTGTGAAAATCTTCCCTAATTATTACGCTTTCCGGATGCGCGTTGCGAGTAAGTCAGACGTAGAGGTGAGGATTCCTGTTTATGAAAATTTATGCATCAGAAACCCCCTTTTTCTCTTGCACTCTGCGGTCCCCTCGCTCTGCTCTTTGCAGCTTCCATGTCCATCTTGCTCCTTTCTTCAATTTCACCTTCGCCTCCTTCTCAGCAACGCGTTGATCCAATTGTCGCTGGTACTCTACAATCTGTTTCTCTGCTTCTTCTTCCTCTCGTTTTTTTCAGTTGCAATCTGCCTTGCTGCTGAAGGTATTCTGCCAGTGCTCCCCCCACATTTGAGGTTACTTCTTGCAAATTCCATGGCTAGCCCCTCCCGACGAACGCACCAAATGACTAGCCTTCCAAGCACACCAAATCTGCAACAAATCCGGGCTCTAAACATGCGAAATATACGCATTGGGCTCAGCCCATAGCCATGAAAGCTGCAAAAAGATCTCAATAACACACACATTCTCTCTCTCTCTAAGAAACTACAGCCATGCACACACAAAGAAAAGCTACCTAGTGTAGAGCACACAGAAAATAGATAAGACAATCATCCTCACCATCTTCTTCTTCTTCCTCCATAGCTAGGAAATATTCAAGAACAAGGAAGAGACAAGAGAGAGGCAAGAGTTGTGCTCAGACCAAGAGAGATAGAAAAGAGCCGTGCAAGGAGAGATATAGGTAGTTGGTTGCAACTTCCCACAACCCGCAAGATCACACGACCTTCTCTTTTTCCCTTTCTTTATTCAAAACTTTAAAAGTGATACATTATTTTGAACCTTAGGCTTAGCTTTCATTTTTGTGCACATGGTATATGGTTTGACTTTTCAAAACAAGAGAGAGTTTTCATGCATTGGCTTTGAAATTGTGCGGACCCGCTAATAGCCAAGCATTTACAATAAATATGCCATGCAAAATATAAAGCAACAAGGTACACATAGGCCTAGATGCCATAAGGACATGGGTAAAAATGATGAATTGTTGTCGAAAACTTGCATCTTCTAGCCTTTTCGGTGCCGAAATCGGAGGCTATTAGCACTTTGAATGCTCTCTCTGACCATTGCTTATGAGCAATAAGCTGCTGCTGTGTAGGTTGTCGAGATAGCTCAGGCTCGGGCTCAGCACCTGTAATGAGATTCCAAAATCCTTTTCCTTTCAAGAAACTTTTTATCCTGTACTTCCATGCCTGGAAGTTCTTCCTATCCAGCTTTTCACCAACAATCTGAATTGGATTATCCGCGACATATCTGCTTAATGCATACACCTTCCGCACACTTCAATTCTGTAAATGAGCCTTCCTCAGCTCAACCACACTCCAATGAATGTTCCAGATACTCCAAGGTAGCCAACAAACTCCAAATTTGATGTAGAAAATCAACCTGTAATCATTCAAGATGAACTGACTCACGCAGTCCAAGATACCCTGCTTTGATGCACTTCCACGACTCCAAATCACAATGTAGTGGTGCAATCAAGTATGGGAAACTTGCATTGACACCTAAACAACCTCAATGTGGAGTATCAACACCATCTGACATGTGTACATATCAATTTTTGAAAGCCCCTTTCTCTGTTTTGGGAAAAAACCAGAAAAACCAGAAAAACCAGTAGGAAAATGGCTCTAATTTCTTCAATATTTGACCAAATTGAGCAACCAGGCATTCATTAGCTTAGCAATAGTGTCCATCAACTCCATGTAAGAGGAATTTGTCTAATTGTATAACACCAAAGATTAATTGCTCAATTAAAAATGCTCTGTTTCTGTGCAACCAGTGGACAGCCTGTTTAATCAGCTCATTCCCAGCTCAATTAGGCATATTTCATCAATCCAATCACATAGCCCTCTTCTCAACTATGTGTAGCAACTAATTGCTAAAGCAATTGTGAAAATCATCAAGCAACCAAGTGAGATTTGGTCCTCCACTTTGCAAAAATATCAAAATCTTCTCTGTTTTTGCAGTCCAGCCAGCACCGCCTGCTGTAGGAGGATTTGGGAGTGGTGGTGATGCTAATTGATGAGCCAAACAAGTCCCCAACACACTTGGGTATGTGTGCAATCCACCAATGGTTGAATTTTTACCAAAAATATGCTCCAAATGCATCAAATCTTCACCTCCTTTTCTCTGTTTTGTGAGAGCTCAAAAAACCAGTAATTTCACTCATTCAAATGCATGTAACTTGCTCCAAAATTTGTTCAAGGCTTGCATATGGGTTTTTTTGTTAATTTTCATGTTTTTGCATTTTTTAAAAAAATAAAAATAATTAAAAAAAACCATAAAATAATAAAAATAATATTTTATTAAAAAAAAGAAAAAAGAAAAAAAAGAAAAGAAGAAAATAAAAGAAAGAAAGAAAGAAAGAAAGAAAGAAAACAAAAAATAAAAACAAAATAAAAACAATTTTTGTGTTTGTATTTTAAGTCCATTTTTTATTTTTTAAATTTTTTATAAAATTTTGCATAATTAGAGTAACTTGCATTGTTTTAAATTTTTGTAATTTTGAGCTTGTGTGTAATTAGTAAGAAATTTATTTTTTTAAAAAAGAAGAAAACAAAAGAAAAGAAAAGAAAAGAAATAGAAATATAAAAAAATTCTGTAAATTATGTGTTTTTTTTAGAAGTCCATATTCTTTGCATATTTTGTAATTTTTTATTTTTTTTAATTTTATGTATTTTTTTTGCATAATTAAAGTAACTTGCATTGTTTTAAAATTTTTGTAATTTTGTGCATAATTAGTATTTTTTTAGCGTGATTCATATTTTTGTAATTAGAAAAAAAGAAAAAAAAAGTAAAAAAATAAAATCATTTAAAAAAAAAAATAGATAGTTACACACATACTCATTTTAGTTGCATTTAGTGGTTAGGTAGGGTTTAAAAATATATATATATATATATATTCGTTAATTAAAAAAAAATAAAAACAAAAACAAAAACAAAAACAAAACAAAAAAGAAAAAAAACATTTAAAAAAAACATAAAAAACCAAAAAAAAATTGACCTTATGCACTTGCGGTCGGGACGTCTTATAGATTCTGCCATAGGGCCTAGGGCACCTTCTAGAGTACCTACGCAGGAAAGTGGGACCCAATCAGTAGGAAATTTGGTAGATATTGCTGAAACCTTTTCCGAATCCCAATCTGATACCCTTTCCAGAACAACTAGCTCATTGTCCATGGACAATCTAGGGCCGTCAAATAGTCATCCCTTAGCCCCAAATAGGACACCCACAAGATCTTTTAATCCATTTGAAGCCGACACCACACTCAATGTGAGACTCCAATATGTCTACACGAATGCTCAAGGAGCTGAGATCTTTAGGGATCCACAACAACGGTATCTTGTTAAGATCGCAGACATTTTCAAAAACTGGTAAAGAAGTATGAAGGGTCGGGAGATCCATATGACCATGTAGCAGCATTTAGGCAAGCAGTTCGAGCTGAGCAAGCATACACAAATTGAAGGATTTGGGCTCACTCTTTGAGAGAAAGGCCCTTGCTTGGTTTCAGGCACTAGAGGCTTCAGACAAAGCTTCTTTACGAGTTTTGGAAGAGAGATTCATTGCTGCTTTTTCCTTGATGGGGATTCAACATGACACAGTAGCAAACATCTACTCTTTCAAGCAAGGCGAGACTGAGAGTGTTAGAGACTGTGTAAATAGAATGAAGCAGTACATTAATCGTTGCCCAGAAGATGAGAAGCCCCGCCCAGAGTCGATTAATTTCTCTCTTCTTAAAAGGACTCAAAAAATCAACACTAGATATACATCTCTATGCACAGAAGCATACAAATTTCAATGAGTGTTGCCATGATGCTATGGATTTCACCGATAACTTCAAATTCCAAGATGGTACTGGCCCTGAGGTGAAACCTAGAGATTAGTGGGGTGATGACCAAAGTTCAGGGTCTAGCGCGCTAGTAAATCCAGACCAGATAGCTAACCTAGTACTAAGGAGATTGGGACAGACCTATCGCCCACCCATGCAGCCACAACAACAGCAGCAGTAGCGAATGAGGAGTGTACTACCTACAGGTCCTCATCTTTGTGGAGCATGTGGCGGTAACCATAAAACCAAAGAATGTAATACCTTTTCTCCTCTAGTCACAAACCAACCCACAAAGAAGTGGTGCCAAGCCTGTGCTTGGAACTTTACCCACACCACATAGGAATGTACTCGCATTGCAAGAATGAGACAGGAACGTGAGCAGCAAAGGGGTGGAGTGGCTCCACAAATGCATTAACAGTATACTAATTTTGAACGTAAGACACCGATGGCACAAGAGCAAGCACGACCTGTTCTTGGTGCTCAACCTCCTGCTCCTGGAACTGCTCCTGTGAGGGTTGTTGACTACGACAATTCAAATATGTGTAGAGACTTGGTAAACCCAGGCTATGTAGAGGAGGAATATGCATCATATTCATCCAAGGAAAATCTCTTTAAAAGTCCCGCATACCCAAGCCAAGCACTGGAGGGGAACAAAATTCTTTGATGTTGCTAGGTGGCTACCAACCTAGGACTCTAGGCCCCTCAGGTCAATGGCAGCAAAGGAAAGTAGAAGCCAAACTAATGGGCCCCTGTTATGAGTGCGGAGAACCCCATTGGGCTCGTGATTGTCCACATCGCTCAAGGCAAACAGCTCGATCCAATACAACAGTACCACAATTTTCACCAATTGAAAGATATTGTCTAGGGTGTTGTGTAGAACACTTCCCAAAGGATTGTCTGCTGAAACCACATGAGGAAGGAACCTCTCAACCAAAGGTCTCACTCAACCTTGTAGGGGCAGTTCCATCACCACCTTCATCTGAGAATGAGGATGTCGTGCCACTAAGACTAGATCATAGACACGAAATGCCGAAATGCAGACTGATGAGACACCTCAAACTAGGGATGCAAAGGCAAATCTAGTGGACAAGACCCTACATTCCAATAGAAAAAGGACCACTAGGAGGAAAAAAAACCGAAACAAGCGAACTAAAAGTGCATCCACTAGTTCTCAAGAAGCCTCTAAACAAAACATGAAGGATCAAACTTTTACATCCCAAGAAGTGCATGAGGAGCATCAACCTCAACCGAGGCCTAGTGCTAAACAAGATGAGGCTAGTACGACTGAGGATAGTTATGGGGGTTCTGTTTTTGTGGATAAAGTGAATGAGACTCTAGATGCCATCATTGATGCTCATAGAAGTCGCATTGCAGCTTTATCTGAGCTACCCAAGAAGCTTCAAGAATACCCAAACCCTCGTGAGGAGAAGATCAATCTAGCTGTACATCAGCAACTCATTAGGGAAGCTCAGTCAATACTTGAGGGACCACCACCACCTATTCCTCGGGGCCCAACCTCTCTTAAGCCAACATTAGAAACCATACCAGAAGTGTCATCAAGTCGGGAAATGAAAAGTGAGCTCATTTCACAAGCTCATAGCGAGAGGTCTGCACCAATTGACACCCCATTGAAAGAAGGTATTCTGCCACCACCTAGCCTTGTCTTCCCATGCAATGATGAAGTTATTGATGCTAACGAGGACATGGCAAATGAGATGTGGGCAGCAGTTCATGAGAAAGTTAATGAGAACATGTCCTCTATTAGTTCACCTCCATTCTCTGAGGTGGATTTTACCAGGGGCACAGAAAACAACTTTAGACGCCCAAGCATCCAGGAGGAAGTTCAAACAATTGTTTCTCCTAGAAGTAAGCATACAATGAAAATCTTACCATCATATTTGGGAGAATATGAGAACTGCTCTCAAACCTTGAGGATACCCTCTATGCATAGAAGGTTGACAAAGGAGATGGATATGAGTATCGTGCAAGCTATTTTGTCAGCACCAGTGGCTTGTACCTTACCTTTGCTTGATTTGATAAAGCTTCGACCTGAGTTGTGGAATGATATTGCCACATGTTTGTCAGAGCAGGTATTGCTACAAAAGGGTCACCATGAGTGTACTATACACCCTAAGACAAAGCATGTTATGCCTGTTCCTATCAACAAAGTAGGAAAATTTTGTGAGGACGATCAGGGAAATGCTACCCTCCCATTAGAAGTGCGAAAAGTAGCTTCAACTGCAATACTTGATAGTGGTGCAGGAGTGGGCATTGTGACAAGGTCCATATGGGAAAAGTGGGGCAAACCAGCTATTAGGAGTACCAAGATGCGCTTGCAGCTAGCAGATGGAAGCTTAGAACATCCCCTTGGGCTGCTTGAGAACATATTGGTCACCACATGTGGGATTGAATATGAGCACACCTTTGCAGTAGTGGATTTTGGAAAACATCCAAACTATGAAGTGATATTGGGTAGACCATTCATGCGACAATTTCAAATGATTCAAGATTGGGGATACAATTATTTGTACCTCTGACATGATTCTGTCATCACAAGGGTCAACCTAAAGAATCACTCCTATCGTGATGTAACAAGGTCTCCAATCGATGAGTTTGATTCTGCTTCATCTAAGGGCTCAAGAGTTACATTGTCAGATGGGCGAGAAGATCTGTGGATGTGTGGAGCCTCATGTAAGGATTTCAACACAGAGAGACTTAAGGGTAATCAAAGTGTATCAGACGAGGCATACATTCCACAACCCTTCCCTGAGCATTTAATTGATCCACTAGAATGGAGTCATGTCCTTGCGACATTATCGACGTGTGCTTTACCTAAGCCAATTCAATTTTGTGACTCAAATGGATATGACATTATTCCTATACGAATGGTACAACCACGTGACCTTCTAGATGATTTGTACTATGGGGATGCGTCCAAAATAGCACCGCATGTAGAGGAAGTCTCTGCTACTCCACGAGCTTTATCATGTCAAAAGGGTGGTGTTTCTACCTTATACAACCCACTTTCAAAATATGCTCTTGAAGCTCCAAAACAAATGATGTGGATAATTGATGAGTACTTAAGTGAGGGCCATGGCTGGCATGTTCCAACTACTCTAGTCGCTGCTCAAAGAAGGCCAGGCAAGAAGGGATTATCTATTTGGCTACCCAAAGATGTGTACAAACTGGTACCATCTAGCCTAGTTGCTAAGCCTACTAAAAAACACATCTTTTCCAAGCATAAACCTCAGATTGTTACTCGTTGGGTCCCAAAGCATGTTCTTAAAGCACAAGGCTATTATGAGGGTGCAACAACAATTTGGCTTCCCAAATACCATGGTTTGCTAGGGGTAAAAGAGTGTATCAATAAGATTCCAAAAGCCACCCCCGGTTTTCCATATCAGTGGGTGCAAAAGAAATCAACACAACCTCTTCAAGATAGGATAGGTGGTTGTGATAGCACCTACAAATCTTCTTGTGTTGATCTTCCCAAAACATATATTGAAACACCAGTTGTCCCAATTTCTCCTTGTTACACAATTCCACAATCAACTTGTGTACCTAAGGCAAGTCCAAATGAGTCTCCTTTGAGCATAGATTCTAGCACTTCAATGCCTAAATCCTCTTATCTTGCTCAAATTCCTCGACATTTGCTAACCTTCCCACCTCTTAAGAAGGACATACCCAAAACCAAAGATAAGGCATTAACACTACAATGGAAGCTCTTTGTTTGAATAGTGTGGTTCCTTATGCCTTTAGAGGATTATGTTCTTTTTGAGATGATCTTATCTACAATGTTTTTGATTGGGATTTTAATGATGGATATGAGTGTTTCTAAATTTCATTGTTCTACGTCCAGATAACTCCTGATGGATATTTGGCGAGATACATGTCCACCATGCATTGACCCCGATAGTACTCGACCTGAACATCGTGGGGGTTATAGTGCTCCTCCTTTTCAAACTCATTCTAGGTACTTCTATGCTCCCTTAGGTGAAAATTGCTGTGGGCATCACTTTGTCACGTTATTCTATCAATAGCATCACCCATTTCCACATTGTCAAGAGTGTGCGCACGACTCGTATTAGGAGAAGCTTCACACATTTGTTGGATATGCCGCTCTTACTTTAGACGATATGGCACGGGCTTAATGAAACAAATTGTGGGAATTACACCCCAATGCCATAATCTTCTTAATGTGAGAATACCAGAGAGAGGACCAAATCAACGTAGATTACCAGAGAGAGGACCAAATCAACGTAGATTACCTGAGGAGGTTCAAGCACAACAATGGAGGGATACATGCTTAAATGACTTGCAACCACCTATCTTGCACAAGCCCTCCTTCCCCCAGCCACATCATGTCAATTTTGGATCAATATGAGTACCTATATTGCGCAGTTCCAAAATCGAAATTATTTGCTGAACCTTCGTATAGAACCAATGCCATATGTTAGCGAGGCGAGGAAGCACTCCTTCCTCTACCACCTTCTCCAGAGGCCGGTTTTTGTGAAGGGTTGTCCCTGCATCCTGAAGTAATTGATACCATCTTTCCAGCAGAAGTGGACACGGATCAACCACCAGCGCAAGAGTAAGCTCAGTGACTCCACAATAAGATCAACAAGCCAGGGCACTTTTCTCCCATTGGTTTTTTCCCCTCGGCTATATTCGGTGATTGGCACCAATAACAAATTTTATTCCTTTATTTTCTTTTCTTGTTTGTTAATAAACATTTTGCAGAGATCTCAGTTAAACAAGAGTATCAAACACGCCCCAACAGTCCACCTACCGTGCACACAAATTAGGAAGGGGGGAGACATGCAATGCATACAAGAAGCAAAAAAAAAGCAATCAGCATCAGCAACAATGAATCAATGCAAACACACAACACGAGCACTACAACAGGTGTATTCAAATCATAATCTTTTGTTCTTTATGTGCTTTTATCTTTTGGATACACACAGTTGGCTGGTTTAAGTTTTAGATTAGTTGTTAAAATGTGGTGAGTGAATTCTAGATTCTTAGAGGACTTAGTAGAAGATATTTCTATTTAAAGACAGTGTAGGATATATACCAATGGAGTATGCCAAGTTCTTATGCTTTCAAGGTATATTAGTTATCCCTAGTGGTAGCTATCTCTTAGGTATGGGCTAGGTGCTAGGATAAATAAAGAAATTTACAAAAAATATGCCCTAAAAAATATATACAAGCGAATCGAGACATGACGTGTCTACAGCCATGTGGAATGCTTGGTAGGTCCTGGGGTTGTCTTAGCACCTTGGGGCTGATGCCTTGGTTTCCATGGGGTGAACACTGACGTCTAAAAGCTTTAGAAGAAGACCTTCAAGGAATCTATCGCCTTGATGGATGTTGGTAGGACTCTCGGGTACATTATGGGCCCTCGAGACCGATGCCCTCATCTTCATGGGATACTCCTTAGGATAAAAAGAAAGAAAAACACTTCTGATGGTGGTGGCCAGCTTGTTTTACAAATCAACCATATGCTAATTTGGTTGGATGTCTTCAAGTTGTTGGTTTGAACACTCGTCCTGACATTTTGTTTATTGCTAACTATCTCGGGCAACATCTTGCATGACCTTCTCTTAAGCATTGGTCTTCAGCAAAGCGCGTGTTGAAATACTTGAAAGGCACTGCAGATTATGGTTTGGTTTATCAACGACAATTCACATCCGAATCCATTCCATCTCTTTCTCTTTTGGGTTACACAGATGCAGATTGGGCCAGCTCACATTTATCTATGCGATCTACTAGTGGCAATTGTTTCTTCATTAATGGTTGTCTTATTTCTTGGACCAGCAAGAAACAACGTTGTGTTGCAGTTTCTACAACCGAATGTGAATATGTTGCGGCATCGCTTGCAGCTCGTGAACTCATTTGGCTTCGACAAGTGTTGACAGATATTGGCCATTCTCCTCTTTCTAGTACACCCTTGCGGTGTGATAATCAGAGTGCTATTAGTCTTGCAAAAGACTATGTCCAACATAACAAGTCAAAACATATTGCTGTGCATTACCATTATGTTCGATACGAAGTACGCAAAGGCACTATCATGATTGAACATTGTCCAAGTGACCAGATGATTGCAGATATTCTTACCAAAGGTCTCAATGAGTCACACTTCATTCTCTTGCGCTCAGAGCTTGGAGTTGCCTCGGGCTCACTCTTTCTAGATTAGGCTCTTTACTCTTATGGTAGCTTTGTACATATATCGTTGTAATCTTCTAGACACCATGCACTTTGCACATTTCACAATTGCACACTATGACCTCTTGGTCCTTTTGTATATTTGTACATAGATGCACAATGCACTTTCACATCATTACTTCTGGTTCATATTTTCACATTTGTATAGGGGCTTGGGTTTTTCCCTTGTACTCCCCAAGGGTTTTTTCATCCATAGCTAGAGACCCTTGTTTGAGTGGGGGTGTTGGAGCTCTATATATGGCTCACTCTACCTAACTTGGTCTCACCTATATATATGTATCTTGTCCTCAATATGAATCAGTCTTTGGAAGCGTACATGATGTGTCTCTTGTCTCGTCTCTTTCTCTCTACATTTCAACAAAGGACACTGCCTCCTAGCAAGAGGGGGATAGAGGAAAATTGCCTTATCTGAAAAGTGGCAAATGGAGGGGGTGTGGAGAGGGGTGGCTGTACTACAGCAAGTACACTACATAGGGACAGACGGCGGCACAACAGAGCATAAACTACGCAAAAATGCACGTTGCCCATGGAGCACCCGAGGGTTTAAATAACTGTGGGGTATGGGTATAGGTGCTACGCAAAGCAAGGACGAAAGGATGGTGTACCAGCAGCAGCAAAGGCTGTGGATCAGTGGCCTGCATGGCTCAGGGGGAGAAGGTACGGTGTCGATTAATAGGGAGGAGGAAACAAAGCAAGGATGAAAGGATGGTGTACCAGCAAAGGCTGTGGATCAGTGGCCTGCATGGCTCAGGGGGGGAAGGTACGATGTCGATTAACAGGGACAGAGGAGGAAAGGAGTGGTACGCATGTACCTTATCTGGTCAGGGGCAGCATGGGTGTCCACGTAGTAGCAGTACCTGTGGACCACACAGTGGGCAACCGTCCTTTGGTTCTTGTGCAGCCATCCTACGGGCACCCTAGTATGTGTGTACGGTCCAAATTTTGGGGCGGGGTCCCAAAATTTGGGGCACCGACCTCGATTTGCGTGCTGGACCGCGCCCCCGGGGGGCGATTTTTTTTAAAATCTGGGATGTTCTCTTGGTCATTGGGGTGCAGAAAAATCGGATGCCCGATCGTGCATTTATTAAGGTTTAAAGGTCGTCGCTTTTCAAAGGTTTAACTAAAAAGGATTGAAATTCGCGTATAAGCTTGATCCGGTGTGCGTTTTGGATGCTGCAAAATCCTATAGTAGGGTAAAATCGCGCATAGATTCCAAATTTGGGATCAAAATTTGAAGATTCTAAGTAGAAATGACTCATTTAATAAAATCATTGATTATTATACCATAAAAACTCATAAATTTATCTATTACATGGACATTTCTTTATCAGCAGAGTGAAGATGGGTATGTTACATAAATGAAAATTTATGTGTTTTATCACTACAATTCATTAAAGAGCTTCAACTGTATTAAAAAGCCATTCAATTGAATGCTTCTCAAGCTTGAGAGGGGTTGAGAAGAGAGAACATTTGGAGATTTAAAAAAAAGACCATAAACCACACTTTACCTCCTAGATTGCTTGATTCTTTAATCAATGTAGAGGCCCCCAACCAATAAATTGGTTTGGTATGTTGTTGAAGACTCCAAGGAAGATTGAAGAGAGAGAGAAACTCTAATCTCTCCAATTTGTAGAGGAATTTTAGAGGATAATAGAAAATATCATTATTTCAATATAATACTGGCATGGTATAGTTCTCATATTTTTTTTACAAAGGGCTAAGGATCTATTTATAGGTGAGGGAGGCCTCTAACCAAGTCCAACTAGTTTCTAGAACTTTCCAGGGTTAGTTTGGTTGAACTTGGATAAGATTTGGACCTAGTTTGGCTCGTTTTTAATTTGGTTTGATCGAGGAGAGAGGAGAGATAAAAATATCACAATATTTTTGAGTTTAAAACTCCACCACACATGTGAAATAGGCGATTCCTTGAGGATCCCCCTTCTCCTTACCAAGGTGTCAAAATTGAATCATTATATCCAAAATATCTCATTTTTTTTAGTAATATTCATAGTTTTTTACTATAATAAACCTTGTCCTTAGTCAACTCTTTATCTTAAGTGGGCATTTACTCATTTTTGCATCTTTTTCTTTTATAAATTGGATTTATCTCCTCCCCACACTTGGATTGATCCTATTGGCCCATAGGAACCTTAATTGGACCATAATCCAAAAATTTCTGAAAATCTAAACCCTTAGACTAAGGTCCTTTATACTTATTTTCAATTAATTCAAAATGCACATTGGAAAGTTCTTTTTGAATTTTTGTTTCAGGGGAAACCATTTCAGACACTAGGAGGATTTTTATATCTAAAAATATCTCAATTTTAGATTATCTCTCTCTAGATATTTTCTCTCTCTAGTCCAAAACAAGATCTTTCTTTTATTTCAGAGAGGGGAATAATTATAAGATCAGAAGGGGAGGTTCTTACACCTGCACACCTCAAAAGCTGGAGGGAGGAATCTTACATCCTACCCCACTTAAAAAACGCGAGATATCCTCATCTCGCAAAATTAGAGGACAACTCTTTTCGTTAAGATCCAACTGATTCTGGGATTCCTTATAGTCTGGTGAACCCAACAGAATCTTGGGATAAAGATACCTTATATAAAACTCATCATCAGATAACAATTCACTCAGATCATAACATTCAAATCCTTATTACAATAATGGTCCATTAGATCAAAATTTTCATCTAAACATTCCTCCATGGGAATTTTCAATTTTACAGATTTTTAATTTGACATCCCTTAACTTGATTCATTAGACCAAAATTTTCATCTCAACAGCCCTCCATGGGAATTTTCAATTATATAAATTTTTAATTTGACATCCCTTATTACAATAATGGTCTATTAGCCCGAAATTTTCATCTGAAGTCCTCCATGGGAATTTTCAATTATACAGATTTTTAATTTGACATCCCTTAGCTTGATCCACTGGGTCAAGTGTTAACAGCAGCAATGTGCCAGCACAATCCACTAATCTCATAGTGATTTGTTGATGAAGTCATTAACGTCATTCCAGTTATGAACATCATCACAGGGACTCGACCCATTCATCCTCATTGTGGTTTTGCTCAGCTTATTACATTTCAACCAAAGCTCAAGAATCATCATTTTTCAATGAGAATCCAAATCAACTCATCAGTTCTCAACCAGAATTTAAAAATCATATCAACCACATTCAAGTTCATCATCTGGATAGCATTTATGCTTATAATTTCAAGTCTTAGATTTACTCGTATATACTGCCAGTAAAGAGCTGCAGTTATACCCTCGGTATATACAGGTAGTCACAATCCTTGGAATTATAAGGTAAATACCATCATGTCTAGGCCTCAAGCAAGTCAGGGATTCCATGCAATTGTGGTACTTCCATCTAAAGACCCAATGGGTATTTTATTTAAATTCAAAGATGAATTTTAGATAAATTTATTTTATCTATGAGAAATATTTAAATGGTTAAAGAGGAATTCCTATGACATTTGGAATTCCATCATTTATATATAGGAAAAGAGAAATTTCTAGTATATTGAATTAATGGGTATTTTATTATGAGAAATATTGATGATAAAAGAGAAATTCCCATGACATTGGAATGCAAATAATTAAATGCAAAAAAAGAGGAATTCCCATGGTATTTGAGATCCAATAAATTAAATGGAAAGAGGAGGAAGTTTTAGTATAATTCAATTTATGATTATTTTATCAAAAGTGAAAATATGGGTAGAATTGATTTCTCTAATTCCCATGAATTCTTTTATTCAAAAGAGGAATATTGAATATAATTCAATTTAGGAATTGAGAAGGAATAAAGAAATAGTCGTTCGAGTAAAGGAACCTTTAATTAGGCCAAGAAATTTGGTAGAAATTGAGAAAAAGTCTCATTATCGGAATCAAACTAGAAAAAGCTACTAAATGGGAATAGCATGTGAAATGGATGTGATAAGATGTAAATAGGATGCGATAAGATGTAAATGGATGTAATAAGATGAAAATAGAATGTGATAAGATATAAATGGGATGCAATAAGATGTGTATGAGATGTGATAGGGGATGAGAATGGATGTGGATGTGTATGTGTGGAAGAATGGATGTGGATGTGTATGTGGAAGAATGGATGTGGATGTGTATGTGGAAGAATGGATATGGATGTGGATGTGGATGTGTATGTGGAAGAATGGATGTGGATGCATATGTGGAAGAATGGATGTGGATGTGTATGTGGAAGAATGGATGTGGATGTGTATGTGCAAGAATGGATGTGGATGGGTATGTGAAAGAATGGATGTGGATGAGTATGTGAAAGAATGGATGTGGATGTGTATGTGAAGGAATGGATATGTATGTGTATGTGGAAGAATGGATGTGAATGTGTATGTGGAAGAATGGATGTGGATGTGGATGTGTATGTGGAAGAATGGATGTGGATGTGTATGTGAAAGAATGGATGTGGATGTATATGTGAAAGAATGGATGTGGATGTGTATGTGAAAGGATGTGATGTCGATGTGAGTGAATGGATGAGATGTAATGTGATGTGAATGAATGAGATGTGATGTCATGTGAATTGGGATGTAAATGAATGATATGGGATGTGAATGGATGAGATGTGATGTGATGTGAATCGGGATAAGAATAGATGAGATGAGATGTGAAATGAATGTGATGAGATGTGATATAAATTGAGA
Organism: Cibotium barometz; assembly: GCF_041138505.1. Taxonomy (NCBI): domain Eukaryota; kingdom Viridiplantae; phylum Streptophyta; class Polypodiopsida; order Cyatheales; family Cibotiaceae; genus Cibotium; species Cibotium barometz. Next base: position 37,216,858 of record NC_141052.1, read on the forward strand.
TAGATGTGAATGAATGATATGTGATGTAAATGAATGAGGTGTGATGGGATGTGAATATGGGTAGATGTGAGTGGATGAGATGTGATGAGGATGGGTAGATGTGAATATGGGTAGATGTGATGGGATGTGAATATGGACAGATGTGATGGGATGTGAATATGGGTAGATGTGAATATGGGTAGATGTGATGGGATGTGAATATGGGTAGATGTGAGTGGATGTGAATATGGGTAGATGTGATGGGATGTGAATATGGGTAGATGTGAGTGGATGAGATGTGAATGAATGATATGTGATGTAAATGAATGAGGTGTGATGGGATGTGAATATGGGTAGATGTGAGTGGATGAGATGTGATGAGGATAAATGAGGAAAGATGTGATGAGATGAAAAATGAAGTGATTGGATGAGAATAGGAATACATAGGAATTGGATATGGATTAAGTAATGTGGACAGATGTGGAAAAATGTGAAAGACGAGAGTTCATTATAGAAACTGTATTTATGACCTGTTTTTAAATGACTCTTTTATGTCAATAATGTTGGGAAAGCATTTTGACCTGTCTTGAGAATGAGGTCATGGAGAACTAGTCTGAGAAAGTTACAACAGCTGACAGAGAGTCAACGGAGGACGTCTTGTGTAGCAAGGTCTGCCGAGGTCTTAACCAGCCTCAGTTTGATTTAAATGGTGAGCTTTCAGTGGTACGGTGGATGAGGGACCAAGGAAGCAGCCTATGAGTGAAGCGCTAGGTGACCTACGAAGGATCCTAGAGGGTGTTGACCATACGATGCTCGGGCTCTGGGTCGCCGAAGATACCCACACGTGCATCGGGAAAGATATTGGAACAAGGAGTAAGAGTTGTTTTTTGAAACCGGGCACGGATCTAGCTGATTGACCTTGCTCGGATGAGTCCATGGCTCTTTTATATGGATCTGTTGGTTGATCTTACTGATCTTCAATGGAGATTCCATCTTGATTTATATAAGTGAATATATTGTCGAGTATTATGAGCTAGGAACCATCGAAAAGGCCCCTGAGTGGACAGGTGGTAAGCGTTCTGGTTGCCAATGATGCTATAGGTACACCGATGATGGAATGTTTGGAAATAAGGATTCAATCGGAGATTTTGAGGATTATGATCAGTGACACAATGATTTCATTAAATGATTGTTTTTAAAGATAACTGATTCTCTGTGAAAAAGGCAATCTCATATTGGCTGTGTAAATGGTGTGATGACTAGTTTTAAGCTTGCATGAATATCCGGCTAGGGGGCCTGGGAACTCTTTTCCCTGGTACCCCAGACAAAACCTAACCAAATTCTTAATTGGATCCCATCACTACAGTGTTTGGGCAGTTGGCTAACCCACAGAATTGGATGGGGTTAGGCTAGACTGATGGATCCGTAAAATGAGACTCAATTATGTTATAGTACGATAGATGAAGTAAATCCCAGATAGTAATTGTTCTATGAAAAAAGAATCAACGGCTGTGCCTCTCGATGGGAAAAAATGCGTTGGTTTCTATGATCCAAGTGCAAGTTTCTTCCTTGATCTGACCAAGTGACTCACAGGTTTGGTCGGATCAGTTTGGTCACTAATAACCCTGACTATGTTAGAGTACAAATATCCTATTTCTCATAGATAAAATAAATTTATCTAAAATTCATCTTTGAATTTAAATAAAATACCCATTAATTTCAATATTCTAAAAATTACACTTTCCTCATTTAAATATTCAAATTCCATTATGGTGGGAATTCCTCTTTCATCATTTAAATTTATCTATGCAAAAAGATAAATTTAACTAAAATTCTTATTTAATTTTTAAATAAAATATACATTAGTTTACTTCATTGGAATACATGGATTTCCATTTTCATGGGGATTACTCTTTTAACATAAAAATGAATTAATAGAAATTTCTCTTTTTTCTAATTAACTATTTATGCATAAACATAAAAATTATTTTTTCCATGATTATAATGAGAATCATTCAATTAATCTAAAATAATTATTCATAGAATATGGTAGGAAGTCCTCTTTTTATATTATGAATGAAAATTATTTATGTGTTAATTTTTTTAGAAATTTTACCATAACTTCGTTGCTATTACTGATAATTCTCAATAATTTTGAAAACATAAAGTTTAGTAATATCATATGATAGAGTAACCATTGATTGGATCAATATCCAATTATGGACTTGATTCCTAATTTTTCCATGAATTAAATAGCATAAAAGCATTAAAAAGCCACTTATTTGGCCTCAATTTGACAAGCATAGAAATTACTTTTAGATTAGAGAATTGCTTCATGAGAAGCTTCATTTGAATATAGAATAGGTCACAGGAATGACCATTCTTTGGGGTTGAGAGAGACATGCTTTAAAAAAACACTTAATTTAAGCATAAATGGAAATTTATGTGTTTTATCACTACAATTCATTAAAGAGCTTCAATTGTATTAAAAAGCCATTCAATTGAATGCTTAGGGGTTGACAAGAGAGAACATTTGGAGATTTAAAAAAAAGACCATAAATCACACTTTACCTCCTAGATTTCTTGATTCTTTAATCAATGTAGAGGCCCCCAACCAATCAATGGGTTTGGTATGTTGATGAAGACTCCAGAAGAGAGAGAGAAACTCCAATCTCTCCAATTTGTAGAGGATTTTTAGAGGATAATAAAAAATATCAATATTTTAGTATAATACTGGCATGGTATAGTTCTCATATTTTTTTACAAAGGGAGGCCTCTAACCAAGTCCAACTAGTTTCTAGAATTTTCCAGGTCTAGTTTGGCTGAATTTGGACAAGATTTGAACCTAGTTTGGCTCCCTTTTGATTTGGTTTGATCCAGGAGAAAGGAGAGATAAAAATATCACAATATTTTTGAGTTTAAAACTCCACCACACATGTAAAATAGGTGCCTCCTTGAAGAGCCCCCTTCTCCTTACCAAGGTGTCAAAATTGAATCATTATACCCAAAATATCTCATTTTTTAGTAATATTCAAGTTTTTTACTAATAAACCTTGTCCTTAGTCAACTCTTCATCTTAAGTGAAAATTTACTCATTTTTGGGTATTTTTCTTTTATAAATTGAATTTATCTCCTCCCCACACTTGGATTGATCCTATTGGCCGCTCCATAGGAACCCTAATTGGACCATATAATCCAAAAATTTTAGAAATCTAGACCCTTAGGCTAAGGTCCTTTATACTTATTTTCAATTAATTCCAAATGCACATTTAAAAGTTCTTTTTGAATTTATGTTTTAGGGGGAACCATTTTAGACACTGGGAAGATTTTTATATCTAAAAATATCTCAATTTTGGATTACCTGTCTCTAGATATTTTCTCTCTCTAGGCCAAAATAGGGTAAAACAGGATCTTTCTTTTATTTCAGAGAGGAAAATAATTATAAGATCAGAAGGGGAGGTTCTTATAACTACACACCTCAAAAACTGAAGGGAGGAATCTTACAAAAGTGGATCTTCACCCAAAGGCATCTCAACATGCGTCAAAGGAGATGGATGCAGACCATTTAAGATTTGGATTTTGAAATTAAGTATCGGCTAGGGAAAGAAAACATTGTTGCAGATGCGCTCAGTAGAAAAGCCTCCTTGCTTGCAATTATAGTGGTGTCAAATCCATTGATCAGTGAAGACTTAACTTGAAGAAATCAATGTTTTTTTTTCCTAACCAAAATCAGGCATAGCTGTTGATCTAATCATTTGAGAAAGTCTTTAGGTTTTTATTTAACTACTCGAATTCTAAGCATATTTCTATTATTTCAATTTCATTATTAAAACTCCACTGATTCCAGCCTAACCCCATCTGGCCCATGGGTTAGCCACCACCCAACCACTGGAATCGGTAGAACCAGAAAATTACTCACCCACCCACCCATAATTGAATGCCTTTCTTAACTTTTGCTTTCGAATATAGATACGCACACACTCCTCTTTAAATCTTTAACTTAGAAAACAATCCATTGATAACAAACAGTTATTGGTTACAGATGTCATAACTCAAAATTTCCATCTAGTCCCTTGTTTCTAAAAAAAAATAGTATCACTCTGGACTCTCCATTGAGACCAGCTGGTAAGCCCCAACGAGATCCAGTAAAACAGATTACAATAATCATTTCGTCCATCATACATGGAAGTGCTTCAAATTTTTTCCTCCCAAAGAGGTAGCAAGGCTCAAATCAAAATCAAGATGCTGGGAGATTCAGAAGTGAAGGAAGACCCTTTCCCCAGAACACTTTCTCAGGAGCCCCACCTTTTTCAAGGATTCAGAGGGATGAGCTTAGAAGTGAGAATAGGTGTTTTGGATGTCAGGGTTTTGGTCACCAACTTAAAGACTACCTAACTCCTGCCATGTCAAGAGGACAAGGAAGTCAAGGACCCAAAGTGTAGAGACTAGCCCCTTTGTATCAGTCAAATCATGGTCCACCTCGTCAAAATCAGGGCAATCCCTGGAGGAATCCAGCTCAGCCATCTGCCTCTATTCAGAGTAATCTCATAACTCCCTGCCAGAACTGGGGTAACAAAAGAGATAGAGTTCCGCTCCGATCTGTAGCAACTAGAGCAGTTACAATAGCAGAAGTAGTGGAAGAGGAAAGAGGTCAGATTTATGCCGCAATTGAAAACCAAGGACCAAATCGTCAATTCTCTGTCATTCATACTCTAGTTGAGTATAAGGGTAAGCCATTCAAGATTTTGATTGATTCAGGCAGTACTCATTCATTTATTTCCCCAGGATGCTTGTGTAAACTAGCCTTAGAATAGAACTCAGGAAATCCTTGATGTTCGAGAAAAGGTTCTCAGGAACAAAGTTCTGAGAGAATTATTAGTCAAATGGAAGTTCTATCCTTTTGAAAACGCCACTTGGGAGAAAGAAGGTGAACTGAATTACTCCCAATTTTTTGCGAGATGAGGACATCTTACGTTTTTCAAGTGGGAGAGGATGTTAGATTCCTCCCCAACCCCTCAAGATGTCCAGTTTCTTTCCCTGTAATCAATCCCCTTTTCAGAATAATAAAAGATCTTGTTTCTACCTGTTTTGGCCTAGTAGAGTAAATATTCTAGAGAGAGGTAATTTAATTTTTAGATATCTTTGGATGTAAAAATATCCTTTCTTATTAAAATAAATTCCCCCAAAATAGAAGTTTAAAAAGAAATTCCTAAGGTGCATTAAAAATAAATTAGCATCTACTCTTAGCCACCTAAGGGTCTAAATTTTAAAAACATTTTGGATAAAGGTTCTAAGGGACCAATAGGATTAATCCAAATGTAGGGAGGAGATGAATTGAAAAATAAAAGACCCCCCCCCCCCTAAAAAAAAAATGAGTAAATGCTCACATAAGATGAAGAGTGGACTAAGGACCAAAGAAAATAGTTAAAAAACTGGTTTTTGACACCTCAGAGTGGGGATTTTCCCTCATGAAGGAGGCACCTTTTTTCTCATCATTACTCCCCAAATTTAAATCAATTAAGTGAGATATTCCATCTCTCCTCTCTCCTATTTCAAGTCTAGTTCCAAAAAGTAAGCTGAACTGACCCAAAAATGGTCAAAAATTGACCAAACTAATCTGAAAAATTCTAGAATCAGTTTGCTTGGTTTGAGGCTTGCTTTTTCCTATAAATAGAAGACTCCCCCTTTGTAAAAGCTTAATAGTGTTTATGCACTGTTACTCTACTCCTACTACCCAGAGCCAATTACATTGAATTTTCTTGATAATTCAATGTAATTGAATGTAATTTGACTTAATCCTCTCCAAAGTAACTGGTGGCCACTCTTCTTACTTTTTAATTTTAAATCTATGGTTTTCTTGATTTTTTTGTTTTTTATAGTTGATTAAAGTAAATTCTGATGCTATGCCTTGATGAAAAGGCCATCCCCTTCTCTTCTTACTTTTTAATTTTAAATCTATGGTTTTCTTGATTTTCTTGTTTTTTATAGTTGATTAAAGTAAATTCTGATGCTATGCCTTGATGAAAAGGCCATCCCCTTCTCTTCTTTATAATTCAGTCTTTCTTTATCCTAGTATGATTAACAAATGATTAATTAAACTTTTCTTATTGTTTACTCTCTTAAAAATTAAAAATTGAGTAGATTAGAGTCCTTTACATCTAATTGGGATTAATTTAAATTGAAAATAAAAAGTTAAAAATGAGAAATAGTCAGCCATACAAAGGAGGTTATGGCAAAATTTTCTAGAATTTTTTGGAAAAGAAAGTTTATTTTTGTGTTATTCCAAAAGAGTAATTCCCACCGTTTGTACATTCTAAAAGAAATATTCTAATTTACTGCATGTGAATAATTAAATACTCTAAGAGAGAATTTTCTATCGTTTTATATTCACACGGACTGTAAAAAGAGAATTCAGGAAATCAATCGAGATCAAAATATTCAGACAAATGATTAATCTATTCCTCATTGGAATTCGTAACTAATTTAGAAATCAGTTAAGTGTGAAGAATGGATATGGATGTGTATGTGAAAATGGATGTGGATGTGTATGTAAAGAATGGATGTGAATGTGTATGTGAAGAATGGATGTGGATGTGTATGTGAAGAATGGATGTGGATGTATGTGAAAGAATGTATGTGGATGTGTATGTGAAAGAATGGATGTGGATGTATGTGAAAGAATGGATGTGGATGTGGATGTGGATGTTTATGTGAAAGAATGGATGTGGATGTATGTGAAAGAATGGATGTGGATGTTTATGTGAAAGAATGGATGTGGATGTATGTGAAAGAATGGATGTGGATGTGTATGTGAAAGAATGGATATGGATGTGGATGTTTATGTGAAAGAATGGATGTGGATGTGTATGTGAAAGAATGGATGTGGATGTGCATGTGAAAGAATGGATGCGGATGTGTATGTGAAAGAATGTGATGTGATGTAAAGAGATGTGATGTGACATGAATATATGTGGATGTGAAGTGATAGATATGAATGTATAGATAGATGTGGATAGTCGTACATGTGAACGATCAGATGGATGTGGATGAATGAGATGAGATGTGTATGAATGAGATATGATGTGGATAGAATGTATGTGTGGGATGGAATGAGAATGAATGTGATGTGATGGATGTGAATGGATGGAGGTGATGTGATGATGTGAAATGGATAGATGTGAGTGAATGAGATGTGATGTGAATCGGGATGTGAATGAATGAGATGTGATGTCATGTGAATCGGGATATGAATGAATGATATGGGATGTGAATGAATGAGATGTGATGTCATGTGAATCGGGATATGAATGAATGATATGGGATGTGAATGAATGAGATGTGAATCGGGATGTGAATGAATGAGATGTGGATATGGGTAGATGTGAGTGGATGAGATTTGATGAGGATAAATGAGGAAAGATGTGATGAGATGGAAAATGGTGTGATTGGATGAGGATGGGAATACATATGAGATGGAAAACGATGTGATTGGATGAGAATGGGAATACATATGAGATGGAAAATGATGTGATTGGATGAGAATACATATGAGATATAAAATGATGTGATTGGATGAGAATGGGAATACATATGAAATGGATGTGGATTGATGTGGAACAATGTGGATTGCATACTTTATTATGGAGTCCCTTCAATAAAGGGAAACAGGTAATGATGGATGACATAAAACCGCCAATGCCATAAAAACCAACTATCATACCAAAAGAGGCATCAACGTCATAGCCCCCACACAAAAAATAGTTAAAGTATCCAATAATTCAGCAGTGGGTTCCTAAAGACCAACTTCGAGCCTAGGAATGCTATGATGCAAAAAGAGTAGCCAAGGAATCAAGGCAAAAAGTTCAAGCTACAAACAAAGGAAAGAGAAGGCCATCCAAACAGAGCAAGCAGTTTTCAATTGGATGGATAGCAAAATCAAACACTCCCACTCTAAACTGAAGAGGTTATAACAACAAATTCCCACAAGGACCAAGGTACCAAAATGGTTCCTGTGGTGGCAATAAGTAGAGAAGAAGTACAAAAGGTATCCATTCCTCAACAATGGGTCCAAGGCAAAAGTGTATTCAACCCTTCTCTTAATGCATGATATGGTGAATTGAGTGTTTGAGCATGTAGGAAGCATAGAGGGTATCAACCTTGCATGCACAAGATCAGAACAGTTCACGTCGTGAAACTCTTAATGCTTCACACCATGAAATGGTCAAAAATAGTTCACGTCATGAAACTCTTAGTGCTTCACGCCATGAAATAATTAGAAATGGTTCATGTCGTGAACTGCCTTAGTGCTTCATTGCGTGAAACAGTCAAATACCATCTGCCAATTCACAAGATGCCATGTGGCTTGCTTCAGTAAGTAACCCCCGTCGAGGCCGACGGCGGCTGATTCATAAAATTAATTTCTTCCCTCTTTTGTGCATTTTTTCTTGTGCAATTTCTGCATTCGAGCGTCCTCATTTCACAAAAGTGCTCCAACTCTTCCGTCTATTATAGCTTGTGCAATTTCTGCATTCGAGTGTCCTCATTTCACAAAAGTGCTCCAACTCTTCCGTCTATTATAGCTTGTGACCCTGATTCCAGGTGGGAGCTCGTGCTTTAACCATTTATCTTTCCTTTGTAAAACGTAGGTACACAATCACATGTTATGATTCAATCTTGTGAAGTGTGACACTTCATTACATGTGCTCTATTTTGCGATGTGCGGGTACTTATATATGTTCACCCATCATATGTTTGTATGTTGTTGCTATGTTGTGTATATGTGCATAAAATGTTTCACTCTTGGCGTGAAATAGCAGTTTGCTATTTTACAACATCCATTCCAATCCTTAGGATGGATCTACACACTCCTACATCTTTTTCCAAATATCTAGCTCATGCCCTTGCTTACCCATAATATCATTTTAAAAATGAAAAAATCATCAGGGTAACCTTGCTAACTTATGGGTTAAACCCTTGCGACTTCACGCGTTAAAATCCTGCACTTTCACGGCTTAACCATCTCATGTGCTAAGCCATCTCACATGCTAAGCTATCTCATGGCTTAACCATCTCACAACAAGTTAACCATCTCACATGCTAAGCCATCTCACGGGTTAGCCATCTCATGTGCTAAGCCATCTCACGGCTTAACCATCTCACGGGTTAGCCATCTCACGGCTAAGCCATCTCACGGGTTAAGCATCTCATGAACTAAGACATCTCACGGCTTAACCATCTCTTCATGGGTTAAGCATCTCACAGCTTAACCATCTCACGGGCTCAACCATCTCACGGGATTAATCATCTCACTTGGTAACAATCTCATGGGTTAAAACTTTGCAACTTCACGGGTTAAGATCCTCCACTCTCACGGCTTAAGCCTTCTAGCCAGAATCCTCACGTATACTACACCTTGTTATTGCTCACCCCACTAACACCCTTATCATCAATATAGCACACACACACACACAGACACTATTATTAAAAAAAATGGAGAAGACCACATGCTCTCGCCAGTCATTATGACTGACTCTCTTATCACTTTACAGATGTGGTCCTCCCGGCAACCTCAAAATTGGAAGTCGAGGAGACTCCGACCACGCCAAAATTGGAAGTCAAGGAGACTCTGACTATCACACATGCAAGTACCATAGGTTTACCTATGGATAGAAGGAAAAGAGCACCGAGAGGTCCAAAGCTCAGTTATCTAGGAGGGCAGTATGCACAGATGTACAAGTGCTTCATAATTAGCAAGGATGCGTAGACAGTACATGGTAAGATAGCCCTACAATATCATAGCCCAAAATGCTTGAAGATTTTGGAGGATGAGGAAGTCAAAGATAAGATGGAGACGGTAAGGCTCGGAAGCGGGACAATAGAGAAAATAATGAGAAAATATTCATAGGGGTGCATCGAGAAAATATAGATTAAATTTTAATCAAAAAGAGGAAATATGGGTATAATTTATTTTGTAAATCCCATGAGGTCGTATGCATAAATATTTTATTCAAAAAGAAGAATATTTAGTATATTTTAATATGGAAAAATTGAGAAAAGAATAGGAAAATATTCATTGAATTGCATCTAGAAATCATGGATAAATTTTAATCAAAAAGAGGAATCACGAGTATATTTAACTTTCAAAAAAATGAAGTATACATCTAGATTCTCGAAAAATAGAATGTTGGGTACATTCTCAATGGAAAAAGGATTTCCCAAAGAAAAGACCAGAAACATGCATAGCTGGATCAACGTAAATAATTGTGACTAACTTATCCCTAGATTCCCTGAGAAAGGAATCCGGAATACTAAAAGGATCGAGGATCCAAAATTGAACGGAAATATAGACTTAATTGAATTGAGTCACGAAAAATTTACCTTTAACTGAGCCAAGTAATGGGCGAGACTTAGAAAGTCTTGTCAATACAAAAAAGTAGAGTAACTATACTTTTAATCTAGTTGATGTGGAGAGATGAGAAGTGATGTGTGGATGATGTGAATGATGTGAGAATGATGTGGGATAATGTGAGTGAATGTGGGAATGATGTGAGATGATGTGAATTGATGTGGGAATGATGCGATTGGATGTGAATTGATGTGGGAATGATGCAATTGGATGTGGGAATGATGCAATTGGATGTGGGAATGATGCAATTGGATGTGAATTGATGTGGGATGATGTGATTGGATGTGAATTGATGTGGATGATGTGATTGGATGTGAATTGATGTGGGAATGATGTGATTGGATGTGAATTGATGTGGGATGATGTGAATTGATATGGAAATGATGTTATTAGATGTGAATTGATGTAGGATGATGTGATTGGATTTGAATCTATGTGGGATAATGTGATTGAACGTGAATTGATGTGGGATGATGTGATTGGATGTGAATTGATGTGAATTTAAATCAGAAATAGGAGTCACGAACATATTTAACTTTTGAAAAAATGAAGTATACGTCTAGATTCTCGAAAATTAAAATCTTGGGTACATTCTCAATGGGAAAAGGATTTCCCAAAGAAAAGACCAAAAACATGCATAGTTAGATGATCGTAAATAATTGTGACTAACTCCCTAGATTCCCTGAGAAAGGAATCTCAAATACTTGAAAGGATCAAGAATCCAAAAGTGAATGGAAATATAGACTTAATTGAATTGAGTCAAGAAAGATTTTCCTTTAACTCAGCCAAGTAATGGCCGAGACACTTAGAAAGTCATGTCAGTATAAAAAAGTAGAGTAACTGTACTTTGAATCTGGTTGATGTGTGGAGAGATGAGAAGTGTGTGTGGATGATGTGAATGATGTGGGATAATGTGAGTGGATGTGGGAATGATGTGAGATGATGTGAATTAATGTGGGAATGATGTGATTAGATGTGAATTGATGTGGGAATAATGTGATTGGATGTGGGAATGATGTGATTGGATGTGATTTGATGTGAAAATGATGCGATTGGATGTGAATTGATGTGGGATGATGTGATTGGATGTGAATTGATGTGGGATGATGTGATTGGATGTGAATTGATGTGGGAATGATGTGATTGGATGTGAATTGACATGGGAATGATGTGATTGGATGTGAATTGATGTGGGATGATGTGATTGGATGTGGGACTGATGTGATTGGATATGATTGGATGTGGGGCTGATGTGATTGGATATGAATTGATGTGGGAATGATGTGATTGGATGTGAATTGATGTGGGATGATGTGATTGGATGTGATTGGATGTGGGACTGATGTGATTGGATATGAATTGATGTGGGAATGACTTGATTGGATGTGAATTGATGTGGGAATGATGTGATTGGATGTGAATTGATGATGTGGCATGATGTGATTGGATGTGAATTGATGTGGGATAATGTGATTAGACGTGAATTGATGTGGGATAATGTGAATTGATGTGAAATGATGTGATGCGAATTGATGTAGAAAAATATGGGATAATGAGAAATGATATGGAATGATGAGAGATGATGAGGAATGATATGTAATGATGAGGAAAGATGGGAATTTTGCTTGGAAACTATATTTGTATGTGAAATCTATTTTTAAAGATTGTTTTACATCAAGAATGCTGGGGAAAGTATTTTGACCATCCTATGGGAAGAGGTCGTGGACCTAAGCGGAGAATCTATTTATCTAGCATAGGGCTTTCACTTAATATGTTGGAAAGCTACCCGACTAAGCATGTCCACCCGTCCATAGGATGCTGCCCCATCGGGGCATTCCATCCTCCCACTTTCTACCCTACTCACGCGTCAATTTGTTTTCTAATTAATCCTACCATACTATTTGATATAAATAAATATGTTCCTTAATTAAGGCCCTTTTCACAAGGTTTGTTAAAACAGCCTTTTTTCACAGTACAATAATGCCAAAGATAAGATTTATAAAAAAAGTTTATACATGAATCAATTCCATACAAGCCAAACCGGCTCTCTTATTCTTTTCCTTTATACTGATCTAGAATTCGACCTTCCAGCCTCTACATATGCTGGGCAAAACCCTACGGGACCATACACCTCATCGTCGGTCTGCTGGTGAGGACTCAAGCCAGCGGCGCCTGTCGCCCTCTCAGGCTCCGTTGCTCGATCCTCCCGTCCCTCAGAGGGATGTCTATGCACTAGGGTGGGCTAATTCACCGCACTAGCCTGGGCCCTCAGAACTAGCCAGCATCACAATCACTCACCTCAATCGGCGAACCTCATTCTCCCAATGGTATGAGGGATACCATGGGCAAACTCCGAGTCTTACTAACGTCTTCGCCTTTTGGAATACCCTAAAAAATGTGCTGCGAAACAGGAAAAAATTCTTGGAAAAATTTTCCATCTTGAGATAGTGATGGAAAATAGGTTTTAGGACCTCCTCTTCCATCTGGGAAGTTACTAGTATACGCTTTTTTCGAAAAAATTTCTTTAAGAGGTCATTCGCGTGCGTATAGCACCTAAGCTAATTAGGGTGGACAGACACTTGTTTGAACCAATGAAAAGAATGCCAGGCCTCTTGAGGCTCTAACAGGCTATGAGAGAATATAAAAAGAAAAAAAAACTTTTGTTTTCTCATTAAGGAGCATGTAGGCAATCCGACATGGCAATGATAGAGGGATTGCCAAGGATCACACAAGGACTGAACCTAATGGCTAACATCCTCGAGCCATTGAGATCTATGCTCCAAATGCATCTCCCAATACCATTGGCCATGCTTATGACAAGTGTGTCATCGGGTTTTACACTCCCTGTCACTTCGATCTCTCCAGGTTTTGGCTCCTTACCTAACATTACCACCAATCTTATAAGTACCAACCCTTAGATTCCCACACCTTAGATATATTAACAAGTCTAGGAAGGGGTCACCCAAGGACTCAACCTAAGGACTCAGTGGGTCTCTCTCAACAAGAGCACTCACATACGGCCTTAGTGACTCATACAAAATATTGCCGTACAAATTTTTAAAATCATGGATAAATACAACGGAACAATAGACCTTGTTCAATTCAAACAAATGTTTGAACATAGATATGAAGCCTTTGGAAATCCCAACTACCCAACCAAGGTACATGTGTTGAACTTATGCTTAGAGGGCAAGGCTAGTCGATGGTTCATCACATTGATGTCGGCGATCGAGAAGAACTTCGAAACCTTGAAAACAACCTTTATCCATGGTTTTTCAAGACAAGGTCATCGATGGAGTGTAGCAAAAGAACTCTATTCGATTGAGCGTAAACCAAATGAATCTATTGGAGACTTTATCCTATGGCTAAAACTCTTAGACTCACGATGTGAGTTAGGGAAAAAAATTAAATGATTTTCAATTGAAGAGATGTTTCATGATGGGCTTGAAGGATAATAGCTTACACAACTTGATCATTGTATCCAATCTGGAAACATTCGATCAATGTTGTAACAAAGCAATATGTTTACATTACATCATGCTAGAAGATGATCATACTACGAGGTGTTCCTCATCTAAACCAAGTGAAGCAATGGAAAAGGAAAGATCGATCTCGAAATTGACATTACCCAAATTCTATGCAGCCTTGCTTAAAACCTTTCAATTGACATCTCTAAGATAGGATGAGATCCTTCAAAACCAAACATCCTTAATGCCTCTACAAGTAAGGAACTAAATGCCTCTACAAGTGAGGAACGAAATGCCTTGTGTTGAGTGCAATCACTACTATGACCATCCCAATCCTCATTATGCATACAAGGCACCTAATTTTCTATGCTGCATATATTGTAAAACCTTTGATCATGATACAAAAAAGTTTCCCACTTCATCAAGAATTGACTTAAAACCTCCATCTCCCATGCACCAAATAGTCCAAAGGGTAGAAACTGCTCAAGAAGCAGTTAATCGAATACTTCAGTGTTTCTATTGTCATGGACCTCACAAGGTGGCTGACTGTACAATTTGGAATACTTCCATGCCCATAGTCACTGACACCTTGCGACCCATGTATGAACGATGTGGCATTGACCACATATTCCAAGATTTCCCAAGACGAGTTGCTTCAATGCAACTTGTCTCACAAAATACAACTCTTAACATCTTAAGTGTACAAAACAGGCAATTGTCCACGGTACCCTTGAATGTGCTTACATTATTACAAGCCAAGGTAAAAGAAAGAGTTAAAAAGAATGCAAAAGATAATACCTCAACATGGGTAGAAAAACATGCTTTAAAGCGAAACCCAAAAGAAAATGAAAAACCTTCTAAACCCAAGAAAAACAAGGGACAACAAACTATCGAAACCAAGGTTGAAGTAAAGGATAGGGAAAAGGAGCCTATGGAGGACATAAGCCCAAAAGAGCCAAAAGATACACATGATGTTGAAGCATTAAAATCAAAAGCCACCACACAAACTACAAAACCCATATGTGCGACACAAGATACAAAAGCCCAAAAGAAAATTCAATCTCATCACATGGGCAAACATAAAGTAAACCTGACAATCCAAAGAAAGTGAGAAAATGAAACAAGTTCTAGTACGTCACCAGTGAGGATGAAACAAGTTCTAATTCGTCACTCAGTGTCCTTCACAGACCAATCAAGAAACTAGAACCCATCCAACCACCCCAAATTGATAATAATGATCACATGACATATGTAGAACGTAAAAAGCAAGCTTAGGAGAGTATGCTTAGCTTAGTTGAATGTCTTACAAGATCACCGGTTATGATTTAGCCTCATAATCAGGGATTTTATATTCACGTGATCACAAAATTTTTTTTGTTAATAACATGTGTGAACATGTTATTAACATGTTCACATGTTAACATGTTCACAAAAAAGCCGGTGGCAAGCGACCTGGTAACCGGGAAAAATCCCGCCGGGCTTTTGCTCTTCCCCGGCGGGCCCGCCGGGCTTTTGCTTACCCCGGCGGGCCCCTGAGGGGTCGTCACATATCCCGGCGGGGTACATTTTTCTATATATATGGGCCCGGGGGGCCCTTTGGGATTTCATTGCTGACAGCATACACAGGTAATAAAAACTTGTGTGTGTGTGTGTGTATGTGGGTGTGTTCGTGTGGGCAGCCGCCCACTGTCGCAATGCGCGGCAGGATGTGGGTGGTCCGCCACACGAGGGATGTGTGTGTGGGTGAGTTCGTGCGGGCAGCCGCCCATTGTCGCAATGCGCGGCAGGATTTGGGTGGCCCGCCACACGACTGGTGTGTGTGTGTAAGGCCATTCTTCGGAATGGTGCTTACCCTGGGGCACTTAGTCGGTAACGCGGCTAGTCTGTGTCCTATGGTAAGTATGGCACGCCGTAGCGGTACTAGTCGGTAACGCGGCAAGCATAGTATCGTTATGGCGATGTCACCTTCCCTTCCCTTCCCTTTGTCAAATGCGGACATATGGTCGGTAACGCGGCCAGTGTATGTTCGTATCTTATTGAAATTCCCATAGAATCGGGCGGCATTTTGTCGTTAACACGGCAAGTTGGTGTCGTCCGTTAGTGCATAAAATGTTTTTTGCATATTGCGGCATTTGATCGTTAACGCGGTCGAAAAAGTGTCGTAAATTTGCTTGCGTATTTCGGCATATGATCGTTAACGCGGTCGAATAAATGTCGTAAATTTGTTTGATTTGACTTGTATTGTTTTTATTGTGTTTGATCCATGCGATACTTGGTTGCTAACGCGGCATTAGTATTTCAAGGATCAAAGTTTAATCATATTGTCTAAACGTTTTATTTTATAATATCGTGATTCGTAACTCAAAAAATATGAATCTCTCTCTTCTTACCTCCCTCTCTCTCTCATGATACACTTCACAACTCTTTCTCTATCTCTCTCATGATTCACTTCACAACACGATAGATGTGTAGATAATGATTTTTTTTATTTTTCTTAAAATACACATAATTTTTAATAATTTCTTTTTTCTCCCTCTATTTACTTCACAATTCTCTCTCTCTCTCTCTCTCTCGCAATGATACACTTCACAACTCTTTCTCTCTCTCTCTCTCATGATACACTTCACATCTCTCTCTATCACGATAGGTATGTAGATGAGGAGTGCTTTAGGATTACAAAATATTATTTTTCTCTCTTTAGGAACTCACAAAACTATAAAAATTGTCATTTAATTTTTCCTCTCTCTATCTGTCACACCTCTCTCTTCCTTCCCCTCTCTCTCTCTCTCTCATTCGATAATGTATACACTTCGTAAGTAATAATGCGCTTGTTGCGGTTGTCTCACGTTCGATAATGTATTGCATGATGTTGAGTTCAGTAATATTGTTTGATATATTTTGTTTTTGATTGATCATTGATAAGTAATGATACACTTATTGCTGTTTTCTCACGTTTGATGATGTATTGGATGATGTTGAGTTCATTAAAATTATTTGATATTCCGTTTTTGTATGAACATTGACGATATTGATATACTTGTTGCTGTTCTCTCACGTTTGCTTGATGTTTATTTCAGTAATGTTTGATATTCTGTTTTTTTGTGTTTAGTGACATTTGCTAGATTTACGAAGACGATCAACATGCTTTCTCCCGAAGAGCGCAAAATTGTTCTGCGAGCAATTCGCGTTGAAGCGGTCATCATGGTATCACAATGTACTGATGATGTCGTCAAAAAGATCAACGAGTCTGAGATACTCATGCGAGATCTCATAGACCAAATATGGGAAAATGCACAGCGTCGGCTTCGAAGCGGAGGCAACGCTGAGCTGCTAGATAGACAGAAGATAGCAGATTTCAACCATCAGCACATAACACGAACCATTTTGGGGAGCATGCGAGTAGCGTGCAGTGATCTTAGAGATGCTGCCCCGCCTGAAGCCAACATGCAACGTCTATAGTTATGGGACGTTGTATGGAGCGAGCAAAGGGCCAAGAGCAAGCGCATGAAGGCGTTGGATGCAGAGTCCCTCCCCAAAAGAGTGCGAATTGCCCAGGACGTTGCTGCAATGTCCAGTCAGGCAGATGCAAGTGGTATAGGTGTCATTAATCGTACCATCTACAATTCTATGTGCACACATCTTATTGGCATCCCGCACGAAGCTCTTCACGAAGGACGAACAATTGGCTCCGGTGTGTTTGGAACAGTAAAAGAGTATGCAATTAAAGGTATATCATTTTTACCGGAGCACATCACTTTTTGCGGAAAGTACTACAAAGGAGAAGGCAGCGCGAAGTTCGAGAGCTTCCAAGCAGAGCAGGGTATGCAAGTGCTACATCCATCGATTGTCCGATGCATTGCCTTTACAAAAGAGGCTCCTTGGATCACAATTTTCCCGTACTATAATGGCGGCGCTCTTGGTGATACTCTTCTGAAGGTTCCCTTCAGATTCAGTGAGTTCACCAGAGCCATTTTTCGTTTGGATCGAGGATGGAGACAACCCCCGCCTGATAATATCCCTTTAGGTCATCTAGAACTTTCAAAAATAAAAGAGGTAGTAATAAATATGCCACATATTATGCATGCCCTGGTGGAAGGTGTAGCGGCAGCACATATGGCAGGTATTGTACATACCGACCTACATCCTTTTAATGTAGTGTTGGATTATACAAAAGAGCTAAAGCCACGCATAGGTATTATCGATTGGGGGTTGCTGCTGAGAGCGCCCAAAAAACGGGTGTCTCTCAATTTTGTTTTTGAAGCAGACAAGAACCCGGAGAAGGTGGCACAGGCAGTCTCCTACGCAGACAGAGAGCGAAATAAACGGCCGTGGATAGCCCCAGAGTTTTATGATCCATTTTTGGCAGATGCATACACTCCTGCATCTGACGTTTTTGCCTTGGGATATTTATTACAAACTTTATATGACTTCTGGAAGAAAGTGCAACAGTTGTGGATGGATAATAGTTCCCATGACAAAGTTACCATGGATACTATTAGTCATAGAGTCAAAAATTGGATGTTCCTGCCTAATCGCGATGAGCGAAAATCAATTTTGCAAGTAGTTGAATTTTTTAGATCACTAAATACTGACCCTACGAGGGCACAACGTCCTCTTGTAGAGCTATCGGTGGCATTCACCCCAACTTTGTAATAATACAGTACCAAGGGATTAAGTTTCAGGAATGGCTTTTTGTTTCTCTCTTCAAAATTTGATGTGTCCAATGTTTCAAAATTTTGTTTCTCTCTTCATTGAGTCTTTGCAACATCTCTCTCCTCCTGTGGTGTTTAAGTTTATGTTTCCTCTTCAAAATTCGATGTTTATGCATTGTTTGAAGTGTTTTTGGAGTCAAGTGGATACACTTCATCGAGTCTTTGCAATACATATCTCCTCTCGTGGTGTTTGACTTTAAGATTTTGAGAGTAATGGTCAATTTATCTTACATTGATCTTTACAGTTCATTAAAATCCTAAAGTCATTTACGTTCATGCAGATATGGAGCAGACGCAAGCGAACGAGCATCAGGAGTTAGCCAAGAAGGCTTACGAGCGAATGAAGGCCCTATCACATGGCCTGACAGCCCGCGAAGCGACACGAACAGCATGCAGGTTATCGAAATGGACAAATCCAACTTATGCCCAGTGGAAAGACATAAACAAACGCGTAACTACAGAGATGATAAAGGAAATATGGCCATGTCCAGATGGCGAAATTAAGAAGGGAAGATGGAAGATTTCTCGGTGCACCCACAACGATATCAAAACTAATGCCGAGCGCATTTTCTTGGAGGTGTACGGACGTCCTCTCCATAACGCCGACGCTCCACTGTATTTTGCTAAAATGTTATATGCTCAATTTATCTTACAAACTCCAGTGGACTTCGCCTCCAGAGAGGCCACTGTCAACACCCACGACATTCGTGAAGAGACAGTGACATTTACACGAGAAGAACTTGCACTCATGGTGGAGGGCGCTGGACTGGAGTTAAACCAGGTTAAAGAAAGCTTAGGGGCCCAGTTAGCAGAGAAGGAGAAAGAAGCCGACCGATTAACTCAAGCGTCAACTCCTCCCCCGGCCAATAGAGGGATTCAAGAGCAGCTAACAAAGATCAGCCAAGATGTACAGAGCATCTCTTCACGTATTGCTCCTGTGCGCCAAGGAAACCACATCTCTCATTTTTTGATACATCCTGATCTTGTGGGAGTTTCTGCTGAGGCTACAAGTTCCTCCACCCCCCAATGTCCTGTATGTTACAAAGTATTCGATGGGTGGAGCGGCCAGTATATACTACCATGTGGACACTACTACCACTTAATATGTTTAGTGAGACAAATGCAAAATACTTCTACATGTGCATTGTGCAGTGTCCCAATAAATCAAGGTATTTATACAGTGTTCGGCATGGCTAGCGAATATAAACCACCAGGACCTTTAGATGCAACTCCGAGTGCAATTCGTAATTTATTTCAAGATGAGAGTTAAGAAAAACAAATCCTACTTTTGTATTGATAATTTCTTCAAATATGATCATTTGTACAAGTACTTTTTATTAAATTAATGAAGTGACTTCTTCCTCTATGTCAATATCTTGCTCCAAAATTCTTTCACCGTTTACTCTCTCGTCTGCTAAATTAAGCTCATCTAAGTCAATGTCTAAATTGTCTTCTATCTCAAGGGTGGTGCACAACGTACGTCCAACATCAAAGTTCTCGTCTACTACATCATCACAATTGTACATCCATCTGGGCATATCTTCTTCATACTCTTCGCTTTCAATGTCTCGCAAGATCTTTTCATTGCAGTACATGTAAACAAGTTTATCTGCTCGATCTGCAAGAAGTCGATTGCGAATAGTACTATGAATATATTTATACATGCTCCAGTTCCTTTCTGAGCCTGAGTTTGAAGAGCACTGACTTAGAACCTTCATCGCAAGGTTGCGCAATAAAGCATAATGCTCACCACCATTCATCATCCACCACTTCCATGCAGGTTGCTCTTTAGCCATTTGTTGAACAAGGGAGTTGGAAAATAAACCTTCTTTCAACCGAAATGAGGTCATCTCCTTTATGCACTGTACACGATCATCATCATTATTATAGAAAGTGTTTACCACTTTATAAAAATCTTGCACCACCTCAACGTTGGACATCAAATCCATATTCCAATATTCAGGATCTAACATGTAAGCAGCACTGTGCAGTGGCGAGTGCGCTCCAATCCATCTAGCATGAAAGTACTTCAACAGAACTTTTCTTTGTCTACTGGAGAATGGTACACGCCATTGCTTTTCCACCACTGAATGCTCTAATTTCTCAGGACACTCCAAACTCCGCTGGACAGTCCACCATTGCATCCATGCTTTTCCGAGATTAGGCGCTCTTTGATCAAGACTTCGTACAGCATACATAACAGGCATCATTACATGGTATGCATCCATCACACTGTTCCACCAACTTCTCCTCGTAAGCGCTCCCTTCAAGACTTTGATTTTCTCTTTCACTTTTTCAAGTTGAGTGTTCTCCCAGTCATGAAATGCCATGCATGTAAATGTTTCACAAACTGCATCTTTATTTCTAAGAAGAGACTCAAAAGTGTAAAAGTGAGTGCAAAACCTAGTCTCCGCTGGAAGCTTTAACATAACTGACATGCGAGGTCGAAACATATCTAAAACTCTCTGTCTCTTGAGCATGAATTTCACAAGCTGGCGAGCAGTGTTGACGATCGAGGCAAACCATTTGGTATCATCAGATTTATACCAATCTTTTAATACAAGATTCAAACTATGAGTATTACATCCTACCGGAAAAATATGTGGATATTGTCGCTGTAGGATTCTGGATGCATTTTTACAATTTTTTGCATTGTCCATGACGACTTGGACTACATTCTTGGCACCCACTTCCTCTATCACAGAGCTAATGACTTGAGCAATGTAAGCCCCAGTTTTGATTGAACCAGCTGAATCCACGGCACGGATGAAAGTCTCACCTCTAGGTGAAATAACCATTACATTAATTAATGGTTTTCTTTGCACATTAGACCATCCATCACTTACTATACTACATCCAGAAAGCTCTATATTGCTAAGAATTATTCTTTGTACACGTTCTTTTACTGACGCATAACATTTCTCTAATAGATCATTTCGCATAGCATGGTACGTAGGCGGTGAAAATCCTGGTCCAAACTCACCAATTTTCTTCCATGCTCTCTTCCAATGGTCACTGTCCACCATCATCATAGCACTCCCAGAAAAGTAAATCGCTTCAGCGAGGACGAGTTGTGCATCATCGAGTCGACCTTGACGTAGGATTTCTTGCAATGAAGTTTGACGCATGGGTACATTTCCTACGTCAAAGTTTCGCTTGCAAGAAGATGCACTGGGTAGATTACTTTCTGGTTGCACATTGCCGTTCGGGGTACAAGTAGGCGATGTAGCGGGAGTTTGATGATTAGAAGAACAGTGTTCTTGCTGCCTTGATACATTAACGGTAGGAGTGTCATGTTTTCTTAAATCTTTCTTTTGAATTTCTTCTCTTATGCGTTTGGCCACTATAGGTGCAGAGGGGTGGGTACATGACTTTTTCTTCGGTCCGCCTAAAAAGTGTTCTCTTAGTCGAGGAGCCCCACCTGATTTTACTGCATGGCATAGCTTGCACTCCCAATCTATGAATCGATCACCAACGTTAATTGCATATTGCCACTCTATCCCAGGTGCCTTTTTTTTCCTGCTATTTGAAATTTGGACTCTATTGGAGGTACCACTGGATCCAACATTGTCCTCCATCTCAACAGATAACCTATTCAACCAAGCGTATAACAATGAATACACAAATGAAAAAACAACAAATCACTCACGTATAACAAAACATACATTAGCAAACAAATTACTTCGAAACTATCTTGACAAATACAAAAGATCATCACATAACACAAAACTACTTCAAACTATCTTGCAAGGTCTTACTACAAAACTACTTCGAAACTATCATGCACATTGCACTCCCAATGAAGGATGCCTTTTGTACCCAATTAAGGATACTTTACACAATCAAAGATCTATACTTGCCCAATACTCTAGTATAGGACAATAGACCTTCTTTAACATTCACAAAAAAAAATCAAAGATCTATGCTTGCCCAATACTCTAGTATAGGACAATAGACCCTTGTCTACTCTAAACTATATCAAGTATCAAGAACCAATACAAGCCCCTAAGCAGGACTCTTGGCTCCATCAAACCATTCATAAAGCAGAATGAGGTAGATTACGTACGTGGCTCAAATGCAAAGCTGAATGACTCCAAATTTGTCCCTAAATCTCCGCAAGTATTAGCTACGAACCACACCCTGCCCCCAGTTCAAAGAACTAAGGACGAGTGGCTCAATAGCCTTAGGAGTGCCTACAAGGAAAGACGACAGCCCCTAAAATAAGGACGTTCTTCCCAAGAGGACACTTCTAGCAACTCGAGAGCTCTACAAGTACTTTGAGGAGAGATATCACGCCCCCAAAACAAGGACTATCTTCCCAAAAGTTGTACGATGGGTGTCGGGCAGTGTTTATATACAGAATAGTACCCCGCAGGGTTTTCTTCTTTTTCCCGGCGGGCCCGCCGGGCTTTCCCCTTTCCCGGCGGGCCCGCCGGGAAAAATACATATCCCGGCGGGCCCGCCGGGAAAGGGGAAAGCCCGGAGGTGTTACTGGAGTAGTGGGTTCCGGCAGGTCATTTCTCAGGTCATGTGAATATACATTGTGATCACAAGTTTTAATATGTTAACACTGGGTTTTGTTAACGTGATCATGAAATTGTGAAGACGTTAATGAAATCCTTGCTCATAATGCCAATCCTAAAAAAGTAACCAAAATATAAGGCCCAGAGGAGTACCGCTTCTCCTTTAAAAAGAAAGACATACTCTCTACAGAAGAGTCATTTGAGATAGATTGCACGAATTATATGCTTGAGAAAGCATGTGAGGAATTCGATAATTTCCTTACAAAATTAAGGTAATCTCTCAAAACCTCATTTGGAGGAATGCTCTTAGTGAAGCCAGCATAACATCAGCGCTTGCACCTTTAAGAGCTCAACATGAGTTACACCACGACATAAAAAACTCCATAGAATAGGACTATGAGGATTCGCAAGTTTCCAAACAGACCTCATTAAGAATTCTTAGAGGGCCAAGTGTGATAGTGTACACATTGGGTACTCTTGAAAAAGCTGAGAGCCAAACACAGGATGAAAGTGAATGGGAATATGAAACAGAAACAGGATCTAAAGCTAAAACAAAAACTAAAACATACATGGTTCATCTTGAAGATTCTATCATGCTATGGTTGGATTTCCCTACATGCAATGATGTGAAGTGCACAGTGATTAGCCCTTAAGCTAGTCATAACATCATGATGACAATAGACACTTTGGTGTCATTGGGACAACCCAATCTCATCGCTATAGACAATGGTCTTGCAAAAGGAGCCAATGGACAAAACATTGAAGTCCTTTGGTTCTTTTAGCTATGCTACATACTTAAACAATCGATGGTGATGTGGAATTTACATTCCATGTTACTCTAGATTCCCTTGAGTCTAATGTCATCCTTGGTGGAACTTGGATACGTGACTCATATTCTATAAATGAATCCATGCAAACAGTCACCTTGAACACTCCTGCAAGAAATTTACAATTGCTATTTTACGGGAGGAAGAGACCTTGGAGGAGCTGGAACTTCCAACATATCTACTGAAAAGATTCCTAGGATTCTGGTGGGATTGGAAATTTCAAATAAAATCACCACAGCTCAGGCATAGCTTTATCCAACATGAGAACACAATCTCATGACCCTCAAGTTATGGAATTTATTAGGTCAACCAACACTCACTGCACATCCTGAAAGAATTCCCTTTATACAAGACTTGAACATGCCATGTTTGGGGTACTTTGAACATACAATGTATATTGAAACTAACCATCTTACTTGCAAGTTTTTTGTAGTTGAGTATGTGCTGGAAGTACATTTGATCTTGGGACATAAATGAAATATTGCTACCCAAGCCCCACTGTGCTTTGCTAGCGATAGAGTCATCTCATGATGGGGTCAACGATAAAAGTTAACAATACCATACTGCAAGGAAGAGGTTCCAACTTTAATGGATTTCTATGATGCTGAACGCAAAAGGTTACAAGCCTCTTCCATAGAAGCCCCTCTACACAATGACCTACCATCTGCGTTAAACGACCAACTATGATAAAGCATCTACTCCTTCAACCCTATCTTCACCAATGAAGTTAGATGCCAATACCTCGCAATCAACAGCTATTCTTGATGATGAAGTTTCCACAGTGCAACCATCTATCTCTAACAAGGAACTCAAAGGGAAAGCCCTAGAGTATATATCTCTTCATCGACAAACCTCACCCCAAAGGAGACAACTACATGCTTGAAAGCCTCATTCGATAGCCACCCCACAAGAGACTCTAAGCCTCATTATCATCAACAATGCCCATGAGTCTCAAACCTTCAGCCTCAGCACCAACCAAAGTCAAGGAGGGCCCCAAACCTTCCACATCAACCCAAAAGAAAACTCCACCAAGATAACCACAATCAAGGTATCTTAATAGTATCAAGATATGGGTGGAAAAGCAGCTACTTGTAGTGCAAGGCTACTATGAAGGTGCCAATCAAATTTGGGTGCCTCGAGACGGTCAAAGCATGTTCCTCAATGCAGCACTCAGAGGCTAAGGAAAAAGAAAAGTACTTCACAACACTGTCCAAAAAATCCTATGCGAGCTCCTCTCAAAGAACTCCACCAAGTCAACAAGTTTAGGTACCAAAATGATTACTGCAAAAGCACAAGAGTACTACCAAAGTACGAACGAGGCTTGGATTTCCAAGCACATCACAAAGTCCCCTAAGCTTGCATAAAGAAGGAAGCCTTAGCACCAAGCACATCGGCCACCTGTTTATAATGTTTATCAAAGATGGGTGCATGTGCATGTGCTTCAACAACAAGGATACTATGATGATAACCCCATCATATGGTTGTCAAAATCAAACAATGTGAAGAAAGCCTCACCACCGACTTCAACCCCAACAACTTCACGTAAAGTTTGACAAGAATGGAGGCCCAAGCAAATTACTCAACCACTCTCGTGCATTCAGCACCTACATAAGGGCTTATAAGTTCAAGCAAACAACCAGTAGTCTTACCTACTGCCTCGACAACATTTGATCAACAAATTGAAGAATCAATACCCATGTCTGTGATGGCAGAGACTTATGAGCGTATCAAGGACAAAATAAAAATGCTCTTGTCACCCCTCTGGATGTGAAAAAACAAGAACCTGTTGCTCGCAACTCATGCCCTACTGACCCATAAAATCAATCAAAATAAAAACCCATCGAGGTCAAAACCTGCAACTTCACAGGGTCAAACTTGCAATTTCATGGAATTCCATCTCATGGAATTACCCTTCACGGAATTCCCCTTCATGGAATTACAGTTCACAGCCTGCACTTTCACAGAATTCCATTTCACGGCCTATAATTTCACGAAATTACCATTTCACGGCTTGCACTTTCATAGAAACACCATTTCATAGGATTAACTTTCATGGGTTTAGGCCATTTCACGGAATATCCCTTCACGGCCAAAAAACCTACAATCTCACGGGATTAGGCCATTTCTCGGAATATACCTTAACGACCAAAAAACCTACAATCTCACAAGTTCAGGTCTAGCACAAATTAGTAGTCGCACGACTTAAGAACCTGCACTTTCACGATTTAAGCCACATCACATATTAATCCATCTCACGCAGCATTAACACTTTCCTAAGGATCTTCAATAGCCATTATATAATTGTTAAGCTTATAGCTTAATATTCTTTTGGCTATGTTTATGAAGAAGCTGCTCCATGTGAGTACATATCCATACTGATGCATAGGAGAACATTTGCACCAAAGCCTCACCATCGACAACTCCCAGGTTCATCTCTGGATGGGGGAGCCATGGTGGGCGAAAGCTTAGTTAATGGTATAACCCATCGCCTAGAATTTTACTTCAAATTACAAACCTCTCCAAACGATGCTACCAATCTTCATCCTTAGTGTGAAGATATCTATATTAGCCTCGCAAGTCAACGTAATTCTTTCAATCCTAACCAACAAGTGGCTACTTCAACACAGATCAGTTCAATAAGAGTCTATATGACTCAATTCTTGTACTTCATGTATATCTATTTCATAAGATCACTTAAATATAAATAAAAAACAAAAATCACATGGGCAGAAGAAAGAAGGAACAGGTCCTACTAACCAGCATTTGACAAGAATTCTGCCACACAAAGGGACATCATTCAAAGGCCAATTTCTTCAAATAATGAATGTCATTTCAATGAATCAAATGAGGAACTGAGAATCACCATCTCATTTTGATTGATAAAGTCTACGTTCCTCCGGATCCTTCTCTCTCTTCTCTCCCATTATTAACATCTCTTAGCATTCCTATTAACACAAATCACATGTAACCTTGCTTATGATTGCCAAAAACAAAGTGACCAAAAAATAGCTTTCTAATTTTTGTTTTCTTTAAAATGAAAAATGATGTTATGCCTTGTTGGAAAGGCTTTCCCCCTTTGTTTATTCTTAAATTCAGCCTTTCTTTATCCTAGATAAGTAATCAAATTGTTAGAATTAAACTTTTCATATTGTTTCTCTTTTGAAAGTGGAGTTTGATTAGTTTAGAATGCTTTAAACCATTTGGGATAATTTTTAAGTAACTTGAGAATTAAAAATTTTTAAAAATGGTCAGCCATGCAAAGGAGGTTATGGTAAAATTTTCTTAAATTTTGTGAAATAAGTTTTATCTTTTATTATTCAAAAAGAGTAATCCCCACACCATTTGTGTATTCTAAAAGTGTTATTTTCATTCTAGGCATAGAAAAATGCATAGTAGAAATATTTTTATTATAAAAGTGTTATTTCCATTAAAATTTAAATTCTATGCATAGAAAGATGCATATTGGTTATTTTTTTATTATAAAAGAGTGATTTTCATTAGATTTAAATTCTATGCATTAGAAAGATGCATATTGGTTATTTTTTTATTATAAAAGAGTGATTTTAATTAGATTTAAATTCTATGCATAGAAAGATGCATATTGATTATTATTTTTAATTATAAAAGAGTGATTTTCATTAGATTTAAATTCTATGCATAGAAAGATGCATATTGAAAATAAATTTTTTATTATAAAAGTGTTACTTTGATCAATATTGATTTTTATGCATAAAATGATGCATAAAAGATTTTTTAATCAGAAAAGTGTTACTTTCACCAATATTGATTTTTATGCATAAAATGACGCATAAAAGATTTTTTTATATTATAAAAGTGTTACCTTCACCAATATTGATTTTTATGCATAAAATGATGCATAAAAGAATTTTTTTTATTATAAAAGTGTTACTTTCACCAATATTGATTTTTATGCATAAAATGATGCATAAAAGAATTTTTTATTATAAAAGTGTTACCTTCACCAATATTGATTTTTATGCATAAAATGATGCATAAAAGAAATTTTTTAATTATAAAAGTGTTACTTTCATCAAAATTGATTTTTTACATAAATAGATGCATAAAAGGATTTTCTTTTATATAAAAGTGTTATTTTCATAGAAGTTGGATTTTATGCATAAATAGATGCATACTGAATTTTTATATCAAAATAAGAGTTCTCTTTAATTCTATGTTTAAAACCCATGAATTTTGGTAAATAAATAAGTAAATACTCTGTGAGAGAAAAATCTACCATTTCATATTCTCTAGGATGGTAATGAGAAAATTCAGAAAAACTATCGAAGTCGAAATTTTAGATAAATGATTAATTTATTCCTCCTCATAGGAATTCGTGATTAGTTTTGAATTCAGTTAAGCAAATACTCAATGAATGAAATTTAGTAAAGTAGTAATTGAAATATTACCCCTTCAAGAAAGATAGTTCAGGGAGAACCTTTCCAGACTCAAACCCTGAATCAGACTATGACCAAGACTTAATCTCCTTCGTCAGTTTCAAGAAAAGACGATGTGACCAGTTCAGGAAAATTTCACTCAAACCCAAATCTTCACAAAGATAGATCTCAAATCAGGGTATTATCAAATCAGGATTAATGAGCAAGATATCCCGAAGACAGCCATCAATACTCGGTATGGGCATTATGAATTCACTGTCATGCCATTTGGATTAACAAATGCCCCAGCTACATTCAATCACCTAATGCAAGACATTCTCAGAGACGACTTGGATTATTTTGTTCTTGTTTTCTTTGATGATATTCTGATTTACTCAAAGAATGCAGCTGACCATGAAGCTCATGTCAGAAAAGTTCTTGAGATTCTAAGGACGCACCAACTCTTTGCAAAAAAGAGCAAATGCACTTTCTCTGCCGACCATGTTGAATACTTGGGCTTTCTGGTAGATCCAAAGATGGAATTTCTCCAGATTCCACAAAAGTCCAAGCAGTCTCATAGATTGGCATGAACCAAAGACAGTGAAATAAGTCAGAGGATTCTTGGGATTGACTGGTTGGTATAGAATTTTTATACCAAAGTATGCTCTCATATCTTCCCCTTGACTAATCTTCTCAAGAAGAATATCCTGTTTCAATGGTCTGCCAAACATGTGCCAGAGTGCTTTTAATAAGCTGAAGAGACCACCTTGGTAACCAATCCCGTTCTGAAGTTGCCAGATTTCTCTCTACCCTTTGAGGTAGTAACTAATGCCATTGGTTTTGCCCTAGGAGGTGCACTCATGTAGGAAGGTCATGCAGTGGCCTATAAATCTCGAAAACTCAAAACACATGAGAGAAATTGTGCTATCCAAACGACCTGGAACTACTTTCAGTAGTATATGCCGCCCTGAAGTTGTGGAGACATTACCTATTGGGTCAAAGATTCACTTTGATTATAGATTATTAGAGCTTAAAGTGAATCTTCACTCAGAAGGATTGCCTATGATAGTATACCCACCTCACAAACACCCGCCCTTTATGGAATTGACGCCCTCGTCAATTGCCTTCGAAACCAAAGGTTGAGTGTACGCACCTTGGAGAATGATCTATGTGCATAGTGATCGATAGTAAATATCCACGGGAGGTCTTAACCCTGCTTTATAGCCATCAGCAAGGTCAGTGTCTAACCTGTTTACAAAGAAAGACAGTGCATATTGTTGTATTTTTTATTTTTTTCATCTAAAGGCCCAAACTTCAAGCCCCCGCTTGAGATTCCCCCAATCTCCCAAAATTTGGCGAGGTGACTGCGTGGTCTCACCCCAAAGCTCTTGTCTGAGCTGAGTAAGAGTGATTATATGAGGCAATGCAGTTTTGCCAAAAATGCATAAGCCTTCAAGGAAGTTGAGATTTGTCTGCGGAGTTGACACCAACTTGGTTGCAACATCTTTTCTTCAAATCTGACTTCACATTCTTTTCTATTGGAGCATTGTCTTGAGCCTTGTTGCTTGCCAATGCCCCTTGAGCTCTTTGTGTAGAAATCTTCATGGACAAGAGTTGCCCACCTCATTGACTCCAGCTTGGTTTGCCCCCTTTTGTGCCACTTCCAACCTTGCACTTGGTTGCCTTGGACCTTCTTGCCCTGCTTCAACCTATTTTGTGGTACATAGGTGCATTGATCCTCTTTGGCAAAGTGCCTTTGGCCCCACCTGACACCAAGTGAAACCACCACGAACCTTTGGCATTCAAACCTTTGCACCTCTTCAGCCTTGGTTCACTTGACTAAGTGCTCTAGCTTGCCTTGACACCAAGACTTGCTTTGCCATGCTCTAGCCAAACTACCCCGAAACCTGTTCAGGCGGTCTTGACCTTTGGGTCATCTGAGTAAGCCTGTTCCTATTCACCAAGGCGCAAAGCCCACCCACTTAGTCCTGTTTAGGCTCCCATGACACCATGACAACCTTTTCTTTAGCTTCGTTTCTTGAGTCTACACCATCACCTTGAGCCTTCTGTTCTGAGTGTGTCCTTTTGTACTGTAAGATCCCAGTCTTCTTAGACGTCATCCCAACAAGCTCTTCTTGGACGGCTAGGTCCTAAGTTTTACCTGCTTGAATTTCGTCTTGGGTCGTATCCTCTGCTTTTTTGCACCACTTTGCCCTTTGGCTGGATATGAGTGCTTTCCACAACCAAGTTTCCTTCTAACTTCAGTGAGCTAGCTGGGCTGCCACTCTGGCCCACCCAACTGCATGCACAGTGCCGCTTACACATTCAATTGTTTCCATATTTGGTAACCTGGGCCAAGTCTCCCTTTGGACTTCAGTGAAACGACTACAACTTGGCCTCACCCAACCATCCGCACAACTGCCACTTTGCACAAATGGTTATTTCCATCTTCCGTTAGCCTTGGCGAGTTAAACAACTCAGGTCCACTTGCCCAATTCCAGTTGTACCTGTTCACGCCCTCACCCAGAGTGCTATGTGCCCGGCACTACGATTCCACATCTTGTGCTTGAGCGCTTTGCAAGTAGTCCCCTTCATCAAGCTTGCTTTCCAAATCCATTCAACTCATGAGCTACATAACTTGAGTCCACCTATTCAAGTCTAGTTATACCTGCTTACCCCCTCATACATAGTGCTATATGCCCGGCGCTATGATCCTTGTCCTACACTTAAGAGCTCACAAGTAGTCACCTTCTTCAAATTTG
Organism: Cibotium barometz; assembly: GCF_041138505.1. NCBI lineage: Eukaryota > Viridiplantae > Streptophyta > Polypodiopsida > Cyatheales > Cibotiaceae > Cibotium > Cibotium barometz. The sequence goes on from NC_141052.1 coordinate 37,247,927, forward strand.
TTTTCCCAAGTCACACAACTCTGTGCCATATACATACATACATACATACATAAATATATATATATATATATATATATATATATATATATATATATATAGATATATATATGTATGTATGTATGTATATGTATATATACACACACACACATATATGTATATGTCTATGTATATGTATGTATATGTGTGTGTGTGTGTGTGTGTGTGTGTGTGTGTGTATGTATATATATATATATACATATATATATGTATATATATATATATATATGTATATATATATACATATATATATATATATATATACATATATATATGTATATATATATATATATATGTATATATATATACATATATATATATATATATATATATATATATATGTATATACATATATATATATATGTATATGTATATGTATATGTATATGTATATATATACATATATACATATACATATATATATATATACATATATATATATATACACACACATACATATACATATACATACATACATACATACATACATATATATATATATATATACATGTGTGTGTGTGTGTGTGTGTGTGTAGATATAGATATATGGAAAGTAAGTTAGGATAAAACTAAAAGAGAATATTTTGGTAAGTGGTTGCGTTATGAAGGAACACCTTTTTAAGCTTATAACTCTCTCTATCTTTCTTTGTCTAATGGACCTATATACATGGAATGCAAGCCTAATTATTTAGTCTCTCTTACAGATCCTTATTTTCCATAAATACTTACTTTCCAGATCAAAACTTCTAGGTTAGATTTTAAACATACTTCTGAGCACTTAGAAGTAAAATATAGAATGGTGCTTATAATTGTGAATAGTGGTTTTTGAGACCTCTACGAAGTTCTCTCTCTCACTGGCCCTACTAACGAAGGACTTAACATTGTCCTTAAAGTTGACCCCAAAAGAGCTACATGCATATTTCCTAGTAGTGCTACATCTAGCTGGGATCCTCAATGGAGAATCCTTAGTTGGCATACACAAGCATTAAAAGATTTGGCTGAACAGCAAAATCTTCATCATGTACAAACCTACAATACATTGTATGAAATCATACAAAAACTTGGTAGGTTAGAGATAACTTTACAAATCATCCACCCCTCTCACTCCTTTTCCTCTTCATCTATAAAAAATGCCTATGAAAGAGGCAAGCCATCCCAAGGATGGCAAGCCATCCCAAGGATGTTCTCAATGATCAAAACCAGAATGTGGACTGATGACCAATTTGCAGAATCACCTCCACAAAATATTGTTATTCACCCCCAATATCCTTAACCTATTCCAAGCATACTACCAACACATCTACCTATCAAAGAACAAGAAAAAGGGAAAGGTCCTTTTGAAGATCTTCCCATTGATCAGGCTAATCTATATACTGGGGTGTCTCTCCTTCAAATAGAACTTCTATAATGGCACAAATTTTGATGAATGAGGTCATCTACAACCCAAATCCACATTTCAAAGAATATCACCATGAATCAAGGCCATCTCCATACTAGAAGTTCTTCAGAATCCCTATATCTGATCAAGAAAGAAGTGAAAATACTGAAGAACTACTTGATGAGCTCTGCTTCCGAGAAGATTCGGCTAAGATGAAGAATACCAACAACAACAGGTACAACAACTTAGGCATAGGGTGATGGTGGCTTTCTCTATAGGCTCTAATTTCAGGTCTTCTAACTTTGCTAGTTCAAACAGAGCATCTACATTGGAAAGCAAGTAACAACCACTACATATTGTATATAAAATGGATGACTATGTAGTGGTAATAGGTATAGATAATGCTACTCAAGATGAGATCTAAAGAACCATACAATATATATATAATAGTATCTAGTATGCATATAATTTTAAGGATATGAGAAGCAGCAACATAGATTGCTGGTGGATTTGTAGGCATCCTACGCTCTTGGTGGGATAATCTTAGAGAAGAAGTTACAGCAACCATTCTTAGGTAAAGGAGACAATCTTGAGAATGTAATTACTCTATTTACCATATTTCTAGCAAGGGAATTTATTGGTAATTTGATAGATTGCTCCAAGAGATCCTTTGAAGCCTTTTTTAGAGCCTGCTGTTGTAATTTAAATAAGATAGAAGATTATATAATCTATATGAGAGATTTATTATACACTATACCAACAACCTATCAAGACAATAAATATAAAGAATACTTCATAAATTCTTTTCCTGAGTTTTTTGGCACCCTAATTAAAGAAGCCATGAAGATAAAGAACCTCACTTCTGAGTCTTCCTTTGCTTAGATGACACAAATCATTACAGAGATAATAGATATAGAGTGTGCACAAAATTCTCTCAAAAAATCACAAAAAGAATCACAAAGATTTTCCAAATCCTTTTGTAAAGAAAATCACCTTACATAAGATTTTGGATGTGTACAAAAGGGTTCATGTTCTTGTAAACCTAAAACCAAAGTCTGTGCCAAAACAACTCATAAAAAATACAGGGTTTACAGGAAAAAGAAAACATAGCCTCCTACAGCAGAGCAAAGCAAATGTTTTATTTATAAAAAGATTGGCCATTGGGCAAAGTAATGTCCTGATAGGAAAGCGAGGAGAACATTCAACATGGATTATGCTGAAGATGAAGCAAAATATGTCCTTCATGAGACAAATCACATAAGAGAGACATATATTCTAGTTTTTGTTTGGGAAGAAAGTGATGAAGAACAAGAAGAAGCTAAACAACCCCAAAAATAATTCCTTCTCCCTCTGAAGAAGCTAAAGATGACGAGTCTACACCACTCAATATTTCTTGGTGTAACGTGGATTTTAGGTAGTTTCCTTACAAAGGAAAACAAAAGAAATTTATTTACAGAGGAAAACAGAGAATGGATTTTTCTTCAAGGCAATCTCATGATACATATTCTTCTAGTGAAGATATATCTTCAGAAAGAAATTTCTTTACAGAGGAAAATAGAGAATGGATTTTTCTTCAAGGAAATCTCATGATACATATTCTTCTAGTGAAGATATATCTTCAGACACACAATCTAACTCTAGAGAGCACAACATGGATGGAGTAACCCACCTGGTTTCCAAGAAAGGATTTTTCCAACAAAATTTGATATTAAAAAGAAAAAAAATAAAAGCTTTATCCTTTCACCATTTGCTTCTATTCTCCAAAAGCTCAACAAGCCTATACCTATTACATATGCTAATGGGAAAAATCAGATAATTATTGATTATGTAAATATAACCTGTTGTTCTTTTGGGCAAGTCCATTCAAATATCAAATTTTTGGGCAAGTCCATTTGAATATGACCTGTTGTTCTTTTGGGCAAGTCCATTTTGTTGAAAGAACGGTAGAGGGGGAGGAGACACACACACAGGAGCAAACCCTAATGTATATTGCAAACCCTAACCATAGAGGGAAGCCATCTCCACTCTCACACAAAGCATAATGCCATAATCCATAATCCACACAACACACAATGAGTTGTGTCCACACTCATCTAGCCCTAGCTAATGTCCACACACTATGACCAGCTGGACACGTGGTCATTTATGTCTCACACATGTTCCTACCTAATCTGCTAGCACATAGCATAGCTGGCTCACTGACATCGAGCTTGAATCTCAACAGCCCCTCTCAAGCTCATGATGTACTGCCGATGAAGATGTAGATGAGCTTGGGATATCAAGACTCTCAACACTCCCCCTCAACCAAGCTCATCCCATGTACTCCCAACATAGTCCGGAAGTACTCAAACTTCTCCCTACTAAGTGGCTTTGTGAAGATATCAGCCACCTGCTCATCAGTCTTCACATACTGAAGATCAACTGTACCATCCACCTTCTCTCTGACAAAGTGATAATGGACCTCTATGTGTTTGGTCCTCACATGAAACACTGGATTCTTTACCAACTGTATACTGCTCATGTTGTCACAATGAATGACAACTTTGCCACCAATGGGCTCACATAAATTTGTCAAGAGACTCTTTAACCATATAGCCTCACAAGTAGCAATGGTTGCACCTCTGTACTCAGCCTCTGTACTGGATAAAGCAACTGTAGGTTGCTTCTTGCTACTCCAACTCACCACAGCACTTCCAAGTGTAAAAGCATAACCACTAGTAGACCTCCTGTCATATGAGATACCTGCCCAATCAGCATCTGTGTAGCCATGTATGTCCAAGCTTTTACTACTCTCATAAAGTAGACCATAATGTGCTGTGGTCTTCACATATCTCATGATGCGTCTCACTGCATCCAAATGTGGTTTCCTGGGGCTCTGCATAAACTGACTGACTAGCCCCACAGCATAACTCAAATCCGAGCGTGTGATAGTCATGTATATGAGACTACCAACCATCTTCCTGTACATAGAAGGATCATCCAATTCCTCGCCATAATCAGCCCGCAACTTCACATTTTGCTCCAAAGGTGTACTCATAGGCTTACACCCTGTCATGCCATATTTTGCCAACATATCCAATGCATATTGGCGCTGTACTAACCAAGTACCTGCATGATCTTTCACCACTTCAATGCCAAGGAAGTATCTCAACTCACCAAGATCTTTCATGTCAAATTTCCCACTCAAAGCTTTCTTGACATGCATCACATCTGCACCATGATCACATGTGATAATCAAATCATCCACATAGATGACTAGTAAAACAATCCCATGCTCTGTCTTCTTCACATAGAGTGAAGAATCTGCTGTAGAAGTCTGAAAACCAAGTGAGATAAGATATCTGCTCATCTTATCACTCCAAGCCCGTGGTGCTTGCTTCAAACCATATAATGCCTTTTTCAATCTGCATACGTGAGTGGGATATCTTGGGTGTACATACCCTTCTAGCTGTGCCATGTACACTTCCTCTTGTAGATCTCCATTCAGAAATGCATTTTTGACATCCATCTGATGCATTTCCCAGCCATTAGCTGTAGCCATAGCAATGACTGCTCTCACTGTGCCCATCTTAGCCACTGGACTAAACGTCTCATCATAATCCAATCCTTGGGTCTGTGCATAACCCTTTGCTACCAATCTTGCTTTATGTCTTTCAATAGAACCATGAGATTTGCACTTCACTTTGTAAACCCATTTACATCCAATAACATTCTTGTCCTTTGGTAATGCAACCAAGTCCCATGTATCATTATGGACCAATGCGTCTATCTCAACATCCATTGCTTTCTCCCATACATGCTCTCCAATAGCCTCTATATAGCATGTAGGTTCCACATGCTTCACCATAGATGTCATATATGCATAGTGCATAGCAAAATCTCGATATGTCAATCTGTCAATAGGATATCTGACTCTCTGGGATCTCCGCAATGCATGCGGGTTACTTTGTACACTTGTAACTCTAGCATGTGGTGGCACATATCTGTCCTGCCTAGCACCAGGTGTGCGTAAAACAGGTATGCCAAGCTCCTCATCCAAACTCTCTAAACTAGATGACTCATAACCTGTGATTCCAATTCCTTCGACCTTCTTCTTGCCTTTATCCATAGCACTACTCCCAGTGCTCACACTCTCATGCCTCAAACGTCCTGACCATGGACGTACAACACTGCTGCTCTCAGCTTATGCTGCTGGCCCAGACATAGTAGTAGAACTAGAACTTGCTTATGGTGGCAAGTTCACATGCACATCAGCCTCAAGTGACTCAATGACTCTCTCATCTTTTTCTTTGTACCAACTAGAAAGCTCATCACACACCACATCTCGTGAGATGACTACTTGTCTAGTTTGAGGGTTATAACATTTGTATGCCTTTCGATCCTGTGCATATCCAACAAATACACATTTCTCTGCCTTAGGATCCAACTTCCTTCTTCTTTCATCAGGCACATATACATAAGCTATGCATCCAAAAACTTTGAGATGTCCAATATCTGGCCTGTAACCTGTAAGCCGCATCTCTGGTGTGCTTCCATGAATGGCTGTTGTAGGTGTTTTGTTCAGTATATACAATGCAGTAGCACATGCTTCTGCCCAATAGTAATCTGGCATGCTCTTTTCATTAAGCATTGCCCTTGCGACTTCACATATGACTCTATTCTTTCTCTCAGCCACACCATTCTGCTGAGGTGTATACCTGCAAGTCAACTGTCTTCTTATTCCATGCTTCCTCAAGAAATGCTCAAAAGCTTTTGAGGTGTATTCACCACCTCCATCTGTTCTCAAACATTTAATCCAACAGCCATATTGCTTTTCTGCAAAAGCTTTGAAATCCATGAACTTTTCCAACACTTCACTCTTCTCTCTGAGAAAGTATATCCATGTCATCCTGCTGAAATCATCTATAAATGTCACATAGTATAAACTGCCTTTGATAGATGGGTTTTGTGCAGGACCCCATACATCACTATGTATGATCTCAAGTGGCCTGCTACTCATATTTCCTTCTCTAGGAAACCTCAACCTTGCCTGCTTTCCAAACTGACAGGCTTCACAAACATGCATATGTCCATCATATTTGAACCTAGGCAATCCACTAACAATGCCTCTTGTTTGCATGTTCTTTAATCTTTGTAACCTGTAATCCCTGTTCCACCATTTGACCAACTGAGGCCAAGCTCTTTGTGATAGAAGGCATGTACAATACATCAGACATCGACTTTGTTTGACCATTATGCATGACCAATGGTACACTACCAACATGTGTAATGACATGCTGAGTATCATCTCCTGTTTCCACATAGCCTTTGACATCCATAGGCTTCATATGCTCAAACCATTCACCATGACACGTCATATGGTTTGATGCTCCTGAGTCCATATACCATGTATCATCATTCTCAGCATTTGTCACAAAACAACATGTTTCATGGTGAACAAATGATTTGCAGTGCCATCATTGCTGCTTGATGCATAGTTTCCACCATGTTGTGCATAATTTCCACCATAATGACCACCACGTTGTGCTCTTCCCCCTCTCAAATCATTCTGTTTGCGGAAACAATCTCTCGCCATATGACCATATTTCCCACAATAATGGCATTCAACATCTTGCATAGAATTTTGTTGGCCTTGCCAACGTCCTCGACCACGGGGGTATCTCTTTGAGGTGCATATCCACGACCACCTCGAGCACCATATGAAGGCTGAAAATTCTGTTGTGGAGGCCTGTCATGCCATCCACGACCATTACCACCACGTCCACGTGATGTGAATCTCCCCCTGCCTCTAAAACCTCTCTGCGAGTAAAAAGCTTGATTTCTGCCATCATCATGGCTAGTAGATGCATCCAGAAATGAATCATTGAGCTTGATTTCCTCAACCAACAAGAGTGAAACCAACTCATCGAAGTCAGGTAGACCTGTACTCCTCACTGAGATAGATGTATCAAATGATTTATATTCCTTGCCAAGACCACGCAAGGTAATATCCACCAAATCATCATCAGGCATGGGGGCATTTATTGTGGCCAATGCATCTGCAAACTTCTTGATTTCTTGCACATAATCATGTATGCTCCTTTTATTCCTTTTCACATTATGTATCTGCTATCACAACTGAGACTTGCGACAACACTCGTATCTATATCAAACATCTTGACCAAAGTATCCCATGCATCTTTGGGATTCTCAGCATCCTGTATGTGTATGAGCATAGCATCAGAAATACATATAGACAGATAATGCAGCACTTTGAATGCTCTCTCTGACCATTGCTTATGAGCAATAAGCTGCTGCTGCTGTGTAGGTTGTCGAGATAGCTCAGGCTTTGGCTCAGCACCTGTAATGAGATTCCAAAATCCTTTTCCTTTCAAGAAACTCTTTATCCTGTACTTCCATGCCTGGAAGTTCTTCCTATCCAGCTTTTCACCAACAATCTGAACTGGATTATCCGACATATCTGCTCACTCAATGTACACCTTCCACACTCATCCAAATCAGTAACCGAGCCTTCCTCAGCTCAACCACACTCTAATGAATGTTCCAGATACTCCAATGTAGCCAACAAACTCCAAATTTGATGTAGAAAATCAACTTGTAATCACCAAGATGAACTGACTCATGCAGTCCGAGATAGCCTGTTTTGATGCGCTTCCACGGCTCCAAATCACAATGTAATGGTGCAATCAAGTATGGGCAACTTGCATTGACACCTAATCAACCTCAATGTAGAGTATCAACACCATCTGACATGTGTACATATCAATTTTTGAAAACCCCTTTTTCTGTTTTGGGAAAAACCAGAAAAAACCAGAAAAACCAATAGTAATTTGACTCTAATTTCTTCAATACTTGACCAAATTGAGCAACCAGGCATTCATTAGCTTAGCAATAGTTTCCATCAACTCCATGTAAGAGGAATTTGTCCAATTGTATAACACCAAAGATTAATTGCTCAATTAAAAATGCTCTGTTTCTCTGCAACTAGTGGACAGCCTGTTTAATCAGCTCATTCCCAGCTCAATTAAGCATAATTGACCAAAAAAATCACATAGCCCTCTTCTCCAAAGTGTAAAGCATCCAATTGCTAAAGAAATTTTGGAAGATATCAAGCACCCAATGAGAAATCAATCTCCTTGCTTCAAAATGATCAGTTTTCTGCCCTGTTTTCTCTGTTCTGGCTGCGCCGCCTGCTGTAGGGGGGTTTGGGAGTGTTTGTGATGCTAATTGATGATGACTATAGGTGCCCAACACACCTAGGCATGTGTGTGACCCATCAATGCTTTGATTTTTACCAAAAACACACTCCAAATGCTTTAATTTTGGGCTTCCTTCTTTCTGTTTTATGAGAGCTCAAAAAACCAGAGATTTCACTCATTCAAATGCATGTAACTTGCTCCAAAATTTGTTCAAGGCTTGCATATGGGTTGCCAATACATCCCTCTTTGTCAAATACATATGTATTTTTCCAGATTTACATGTATTTCCACCATACATCAATGCTTTCAAGCTTTAATGGAAAGCTTCCAAAAAACCAGAATTTTCTTTGCTTTGATTTGCTCTATTTTGCTTTGCTTTTGCCTGTATCACCTGCAATCCGCTCAAGGATGTTTAGAAGACCTTACCCGGTAGGCCAAGCTCTCATATCTGATAGTATTCAATGTGCTCCAAGCTTCACAGCTCCAATGGCAAGCTTCACAGCTTCTCTTCACAGCTTCTTTTCCCTCTTCTCTTCACTCACTAATAAACAGCACACTCATCTAACCCTAGCTAATGTCCACACACTATGACCAGCTGGACACGCGGTCATTTATGTCTCACACATGTTCCTACCTAATCTGCCACATAGCATAGCTGGCTCACTGACATCGAGTTTGAATCTCAACAGCCCCTCTCAAGCTCATGATGTACTGCCAATGAAGATGCTCTGATACCATGTTGAAAGAACGGTAGAGGGGGAGGAGACACACACACAGGAGCAAACCCTAATGTATATTGCAAACCCTAACCATAGAGGGAAGCCATCTCCACTCTCACACAAAGCATAATGCCATAATCCATAATCCACACAACACACAATGAGTTGTGTCCACACTCATCTAACCCTAGCTAATGTCCACACACTATGACTAGCTGGACACGCGGTCATTTATGTCTCACACATGTTCCTACCTAATCTGCCAGCACATAGCATAGCTGGCTCACTGACATCGAGCTTGAATCTCAACACATTTGAATATCAAATTTTTAATCCATGGGGGGCAATAATTTGATATCATCCTTGCAAATTATGTATTAGATAAATTAATACCCATCACAATAGAGCCAACCCAATTCTCCTATAATTATAATAATCAGTTTTACCACTGTAAAATCAAAACCAAAGCTTCTTATATAATCTCTACCATAAATGCTCATATTTCTAAATATTTCCCACAAAAGTATAAAGATTGGTTTGAAAGTGAGAAAAAGAAATATCAAATGGAAATTAAAGATATTTCTAAAAAGATATTGGAATTTGCAGATAACCCCATACAAT
>NC_141052.1:37262878-37427878 GCF_041138505.1 Cibotium barometz
CCAGCGTTAGTTTCCCCAACCTAGCCCCAGCTCAGAGTTGGATACCCCAAGGCAAGCCCCGGTTAATCAAAGCATGTCAATCATCACTTTTGATTTTTAAATTAACAAATCTAGATGTTCCACCTCAACTGTTAACCAACACCTTTTTCTCCGTCTTGCAAGGTACGGCCGTTGATTCGGTCAAAAGCACATCTTTTTTTCCGTCTTGTGAGGTACGGCCATTGGTTCGGTCAAAAGCACATCTTTTAATTCCACAAGATTTTTTCTCCAACACGTAATCCACACAATGGTTACCCCAACCTAGCCTCACTAGTATTGGTTACCCCAACCTAGTCATTGGCAGTGTTGGTTACTCCAACTTGGTCATCACACCAACGTCAGTTACCCTCGGGTGCACATGAGTTCATCTTAAACAATGAGACTCACCTTACCAAAACTTTATTTCAAGCATACGTTCATCATCATTTGTAACCCATCGCCTTTCTTATAGCACGTAACAAACCCTTCTCTTCTCGACAACAAAATCAAGTGCAATCGACCCTTTCAAATGATCATGTAATGTACAAGAGTTTTCGACACTTACCTGGTAGCTCTAATTTGATTAAACACTTGGGTTGTGTTGCAGAGCTCCTACTACAGAACTTAAGCTGCATCCTTGATTCTTCTAACTTTCATAGATTGAATATTGGGTACTAGGAAAAAAGCATTACTGATCGCACATTACTCCACTAGCTTGAGCCTTTGAACTCCTCAAACCTCCTCATGCACCTTAACATCTTTCTTTGTGAGCACCACATTGCCCTCCACCTTCATCAAGATCTTCAAAGCTGAGTATCTTGATATTTTCGATTGCTTCATCAAAGTTTTCCCAAAAAGAGTTCTAGTCGCCACACCAGAGAGTGGCATCAATCTCCATTTTCTTCTCCATAGATTTCAAGGCTTATAATTACTCAAGTTGCCACTCGAGTATATCGTTGTTGTCTTTGTAAGATTCCTCCCTCCAGCTTTTGAGGTGTAAAGGTGTAAGAACCTCCCCTTCTATTCTTGAAATTATTCCCCTCTGTGAAATAGAAGAAAGATCTTATTTTACCCTGTTTTGTCCTAGAGAGAGATAATCCAAAATTGCGATATCTTTGGATATAAAAATCCTCCTAGTCTCTAAAATGGATTCCCCTGAAACAAAATTTCAAAATGAACTTTCCAAGGTGCATTAGGAATTAATTGAAAATGTGTATAAAGGACCGTAGCCTAAGGGTCTACATTTTCAGAATTTTTTTGATTATAGTCCAATTAAGGTTCCAATGGGCCAATTGGATTAATCCAAGTATTGGGATGAGATAAATCCAAAATAATAAAAGAAAATAACCAAAAATGAGTAAATTCTCATATAAGATAAAGAGTTGATTGAGTACAAGGTTTATTAGTTAAAAATTATGAGATATTACTAAAAAAATGAGATATTTTAGAATAATGATGCATTTTTGACACCTTGGTAAGGAGAGGGGGACTCTTCAGGTAGGTGCCTGTTTCACATGTGTGGAAGGGTTTTTAATTCAGAAAAATTGTGATATTTTTATCTCTCCTCTCTCATAGATCAAACCAAATCAAAAAGGGAGCCAAACTGATCCAAATCTTATCCAAATTGGGTCAAACTAAAGTTGAAGGGCTCTAGAACCTAGTTGGACTTGGTTAGTAGACTCCCTCACCTATAAATAGACCCTGAGTCATTTATAAAAAAATATTGGAGCTATACTATGCTTGTATTATATTAAAATAATCATATTTTCTACTATGCCTTAAATTTTTCTCTCTCTTGGGAACTTGGAGTTCTCTCTCTCTACAACAACTCTTGGAGTTGCTCTTCTCCTCTTGGTGGACCAATTGATTGGTCGGGGGCTTCACTGCTAATAGAGAATCAAGCCAAACTTGGAGGTAAAGTCAAATTTTATGTTTTTTTCAAATTTATCTCAATGACTTTCTTCTTCTCATCCCCTCTCAAGCTTGAGAAGCTTTCTAAATAATTGTTTTAATTCAAATCAAGCTTTTCCTTAAAGTCTTAATGCTTAATTAAGAGAAAGTTAATCTTTATGCTTATTTGTAATGCTTTCTTTAAGTAAATCTCTCTTTCTAAAAGAATAGCCATCTTTATGGCTAAATCCCTTGAAAGAGGATGCTTCTCAATGACAGTCTCTTAATTCAAAGCTAAACTCTAGGCTTGTTAAGCTAGAGATTAAGAAAATGGTATTTTTATGATTTTGTATTAACAAATAATGGTTATTTCTTTTAGATTATTTATAAGTAGTTAAAAACTACTTTGATTGATTCTAAATGAGAAATAGTTTATCCTATCAATTTGGGAAAAGAGAAATAATGGAATTAGCTTAATCTAGTGAGATAATCATAATTAAGTTTATGAAGTCTCTTCCTTGATCTGACCATGTGACTTATCTTTGGGGAGTGCTGCTATGACTTGGAGCAGTAAGAAGCAGCCTATGGTTGCTCTATCCCCAGTACAGAGGCCGAGTACAGAGGTGAGGCTATAGCAGCATGTGAGGTAGATGGTTGAGAAAGCTACTTGCAGATTTGGGTCTATCAGTGGATAGACAAGTTGTCATTTTTTGTGACAACATTAGTAGTATACAGTTGGCCAGGAACCCAGTTTTTCATGCTCGCACGAAGCACATAGAGGTCCACTACCATTTTGTTAGAGAGAAGGTTTTGGTAGGAGACGTTGACCTTGTTTATGTCTGCACACACACACAGGATCAGATCGCTGACATCTTTGCCAAAGCATTGGGTACAGAGAAGCTCTGCAGATTCAGGGCTTCGCTTGGTGTACATGAGATGGAGTTGAGCTCAAGGGGGAGTGTTGAGATATCGAGCTCATCTAGTGAGGCAGTGGACACTGATGAACCGCCTGGGGGATAGGCCCACACTTACGCCACTGGCATGGTTCGTGAGATCATGGGTGATATGCGGCCAGTGGGATGACAGGCTGTGTGACAGCCATTCTAGAGACTGGCATAGTTGTGTGACAGCCATTCTAGAGACTGGCATAGTTATAGCGCCAGCTCATTTAGTTGGGTTCACACTATAGAGAACCCTAGTATGTATTTGGTTGAGTACCTTTTCATAGTGTACTCTTATCTTTGTATACGGTGTGTTGAGTGTTGTGTGAAGAAGAAGAAGAAGATTTTCAGCCTCTCACCTTGTGTGTTCTCTTTTAGGGTTTTGTGAGTGTGTGTGTGTGCTTGCAAGAGCTCAAGCTCTCTTCTCCCTTGCATCTTTTCAAAAATATCCATCAAGAAAAAGTACCCTTAACTAGGCCAAGCAATTGGCAAAAACTTAGAAAATTCCCATCGGTATCAAAAGTAAAAAACGTACTAAATGTGAACGAGATGTGATAAGATGTGAGTGCGATGTGATAAGATGTGAGTGGATGTGATGAGATGTGATGTGATGTAAATAGATGTGGATGTGGATGTGAATGTGATGTGAGGAGATGTGAGTGGATGTGATGAGATGTGGATGAGATGTGATGCGATGTAAATGGATGTGGATGTGAATGTGATGAGATGTGATGATATGTGAATGGGTGTGATGTGATGATATGTGAATGGGTGTGGATGTGAATGTGATGAGATGTGATAATATGTGAATGGGTGTGATGTGATGATATGTGAATGGGTGTGATGTGATGTAAATGGATGAGAATGAGATGTGAAGTGATAGATGTGCATGTGAATGAATGGATGGATGTGGATAGATGTGAATGTGAATGAATGGATGGATGTGGATAGATATGCATGTGAATGAATGGATAGATGTGGATAGATGTGAATGTGAATGAATGGATGGATGTGGATAGATGTGAATGTGAATGAATGGATGGATGTGGATGAATGTGATGAGATGTGATGAGATATGGATAGATGTGGATGTGATGTAATGTGAATGGAATGAATGAGATGTGATGTGGACGTGATGTAATGTGAATGGAATGAATGAGATGTGATGTGGATAGATGTGGATGTGATGTAATGTGAATGGAGTGAATGAGATATGATGTGGATAGATGTGAATGGAATGAATGAGATGTGATGTGGATAGATGTGGATGTGATGTAATGTGAATGGAATGAATGAGATGTGATGTGGATAGATGTGGACGTGATGTAATGTGGATGGAATGAATGTGATGTGATATGGATGGAATGAATGTGATGTGATAAGGATAGATATGGATGGTATGTGATATGATGTGGATGCAATGAATGTGATGGATGTGAAGTAAACCTACTCCATGTGTGAACCGCTATGATATAACGGTCTAGTGTAGCATATAGCCTATTTGCTGGTGTGCCAAATCTAGTCTAAGACATCTCTAAATCATCTGGCCTCCTAGGCCACCTTCCCCATATGAATATAGGGACTAGATTTGGCAGTGTGCCAAATCTAGTCCAAGCCATCTCTAAATCATTTAGCCTCAACTACTTAACCATGGCTCCTCGCTCGTAAATGGAGGGGGGGCGTACACACATGAGCCAGCCGGTGCTTGGATAATTTAGTATGCGGAGGGATCATTGATCCAAGAGGCTATGCATAAAGCTTCTATTCATAGGAGACATCCATTTGCATAAGAGGCTATGCAAAAAGCTTCTATTCGTAAGAGACATCACTTTGCATACAGTACTCATGCATATAAGAGCTTTCATTAGAGAAATGCATGATTGGATAATAGGATCACCATCATTGTGGACTCTAAGGGAAACCATGGGATAGTATGCATGCACGAACTTGTGAACCTTGGATCCATGATGGTTTACAAGGTGAATTGGCACTATCAAGATTTAAAAAAAAAACAATATGTTCTTGATGCCTTGAAAAGTAATTTCCTATTAGGTGCATGTAATTCCATGTAAATGCCTTGAAAAGTAATTTCCTATTAGGTGCATGTAAAAAAACAATATGTTCTTGATGCCTTGAAAAGTAATTTCCTATTAGGTGCATGTAATTCCATGTAAATAATAGAAAATCACAAATATTTGAAGTAATAAAGAAATGTCAAGGTGGAGCGTTGTAAGTACCATAACAAATACCAACAACAACAAGATGTAGATGAAGCTTGATTCACAAAAAGAGGGGGGCTTCACATTGGGTCTAGTGGGAGGTAACCCTTCCTTGTACCATGCTTTGTAAGCATGCTCTACATGCTAAGCATTCTAAGTATGTTACATACGATTTTTTATTTGTTGGTTTGCTTGTTAACTAAGTGTATAAAACCTCAATTGATATATGTGTGTTTTTCAATGTAGCATAAAGTTATTTGTTGGTTTACTTTTTGACTAAGTGTATAAAACCTCAATCAATGTATGTGTGTGTTTCAATGTAGCATAAAGTTATTAGCTTCTTGCCTAATTATAAAGAGAGTACAAAGAGTATGACCACTGGTTTTCTTGTCGACTAAATGTATAAAATCTCAATTGACATATGTGTGTGTTTCAATGTAGCATAAAGTTATTTGTTAGTTTACTTGTTGACTAAGTGTATAAAACCTCAATCGACAAATGTGTGTGTTTCAATGTAGCATAAAGTTATTGGCTTCTTGCCTACTTGTGAAGAGAGTACAAAGAGTATGACCACACATATTACCATGGCATGGGAAAATAATTTGTTGGTTTGCTTGTCGACTAGTTTTATAAACCCTAAATTAACATATGTGTGTGTTTCCGCCCCGTGAGATCCCCCTGCCCCCTCTGCAATGCCCCCCTTCGGGGTTGCTGGGGAGGCAACGTCAGCATTGGCCTCTCGCACGCATGGCGAGAAAATTCCCACTCGGGGCCTCGCCCGTGAATGTCTGGGCGTGAGAGACTAGCCCGGTGGTTTGTTCAAAACCAAGCCTAGAAAAAACTTTCCTCACTCGGAAGGCACGGGCGATTCCACCAGGAAAATCATCTAATGGAAGAACTAGTCTAGCGAGTCAAGGCCCTAACTAACTTTTCTAATTTGACCGAACCAGTAGGTCACGTGGCTAGATCAAAGGAAGGGACTTGCACTTGGATCATAGAATCACCGCTTTTTTCTCGTTAAACAAGGCACGTCCCCATTATATTCTTCCCCCACATAATAAAGGTCCTCCTGGGGCTTATCTCAACAATCGTAACTAGTATCACAGGAATCCACCAATCCAGCCTACCCAACCGGCCCATGGGTTAGCCAACCACCCAACCACTGTACTGGTGGAATCCCTTTATATAAAATTTGATTTTGGGTTTTTTCCCGAGTACCAGGGAGAGTTCCTAGGCCCCCTAGCCGACACTCATGCAAACATAATTCAGACACACCACTTATGCACCCGATATGAAATTACCATTAACAGATTCGGCTCTCTTTAAAGCAATCTTTTAATGAAACCATAGTATTACTGATCATAATCCTTCAAAATATCTGGCTCATTGTTTTACAAAAAATATCATGAGGACTCTCCATTGAAGACCAGCTAGTCAACCAACGAGATCCAACATCAAAATCTAGTTCAAATAAATAGTTCCTTTCCAGTACATCTATATCTTCCTCGACATACGCATGGGTTTCCTAGCAACCGCAAGCCCGTGCATCACTTGGTCAAAACCCTCTAGGATCCTACTTAGGTGTCCTAGCACTTCACTTAGGGATCGCTTCGTCAGTCCTCGCCCATCGTACCGGAAGCGCACCATTAGAGCGATATCCCTTGACGACTCCCCGCCAGCTGTTGCAACAAATCTCTCCTTAATTAAACATAAGCCAAATGCTTATGCCAAATATCTCCTTAATTAAACATAAGCCAAATGCTTCCTCCAGCATTCTGGCGTAAAACAATCCTTTTCAAAAACAGAGTTTCTATATGTAAGAAGAATTTTCCCGATTTGAGTTTGATTCCACAAAAACTCTTTTTCTTGAAAAACCCAACTTTCTTAATTAAAATCATGAGTCTCTTGTTAGGGTAATCTACCCGTCAATTTCAATGAATTTCCAGCTCATTTCTTGACGATATTGGTCTAGGAAAACTTTCCTAAATCAGTCGATCGTCTATTCTTCGTATCAAAGATTTGAAATTGGTCACGAGATTTTGCTTGATTCAGATTTGAGAGATTTTGCTTGATTCAGATTCGAGAGATGGGGGAGTAATTTACTGGCCCGCCATTCTCGTGGTCATAGTCTGACCAAAATTTATTCGGTTTACTTCTAACTTCGATTCCTAAGGATTTTCTTTAGATAAATTAACGGGAACCTCAAACCGTACGAAAAAATCCAATTATCCAATGCATCATTTTACAGATTAATCCGCATAGAAATATCTTAAAATATACTTTCCATCAATTTTTTACAGATTAATCCGCATAGAAATATCTTAAAATATACAGATTAATCCAATGCTTCATTTTATAGATTAATCCGCATAGAAATATCTTAAAATATACTGTCCATCAATTTTTTCCTCATCATTAGAATACCATAATTTCCTATGTGAAATTATGGTGAAAACTTCTCTTTTACATCTAAATTAATTTATGCATTTTTCTACTAAAAATAAAATGAAAAATTTTTCTTTTAAATAAATAAAAATATCCATAATTTGAAATATGCCAAAAATTCCTCTTTTAACATTTAAATGTTCATATCTTGAATATCATGGTAATTCCTCTTTTTGTATCTAAATTCTATGCATGAAAATAAATTTATAAAAAATTTCTCTTTTCTCTTAATTAAATAAATATGTAAAAATATAAAAAGTATTTTCATAAATATGGTAAAAATCACTCTTTTAGCATAAAATTTCTAAACCTAGAATATGATAGGTATTCCTCTTTTTGCATTATTAAAAATATGCATAAAAATAAGATTTATATCTTTTTCTGGAAAATTTACCATAGCTTAAGTGCAATTACTGAAATTATTCAATTTCTTAATTAAAATGAAAACTTGTAATGAAAATATGATAGAAACTTCTCTTTTTAAACTAAAATTAGATTTATGCATACATAGCATAATTATAAGCATAATTATTAATTCTCTAGATTAACTAAAATAATGATTCCTCATTTCTAAGAATTTTAGCATAATCTCCTTTCAATTTAAGATGAATTAATATGATTTTTCCACACCATAAACAAGAGTAAAAGAATTAATCTTTCTTTTTCTAGATTAAAAATCATGAAAATAACTAATCTCTTTCTCTAGCTTGTCAAGCTTAGAGATTGGCTTGAGATAAAGAGATTATGAATAAGAATCATCCTTCTAACAAGATCTAGCCATAGGAATGACTAATCTTTTCAAAAGAGAGATTTTCTTAAAGAAAACATTAAGATTAAGAATAAGAATTAAAATTAATCTAAATAGACATTATGAATCTTTGGAAAAGCTTGATTTGAAGAAAAACCGTTGTTTAGAAAGCTTCTCAAGCTTTAGAGGGGTTGAGAAGAGGCAAATCATTGAGAGAATTGAAAAATAACCATTAAAATAGGTTTACCTTTGATTTGGGCTTGTTTCTTTGGCTAGAAGAGAAGCCCCCAAGCAAGTCCTTGGCCACCAAGAGAGAGAGAGAGTAGTCTCCAAGAGAGGAAGGAGGAGAGAGGTGCTCCAAAGCTCTCAAGAGAAGAGGCAAATTAGAGAGATAATAAAAAAAAGCTAATTTAGAGATAATATTGGCATGGTAATGCTCTAATATGAAAATACAAAGGAATGAGGGCCTATTTATAGGTGAGGGAGGCCACTAACCAAGCCCAATTGGGTTCTAGAGCCTTCGAGCTTTAGTTTGATCTAATTCGGATAAGATTTAGATCAATTTGGCTCCCTATTTGATCCAGTTTGCACTAGGAGAGAGGAGAGATGAAATATCTTGCTTATTTTCAATTTAAAAAGGTGCCTACCTCAAGTGGGTTTCCCACCTTACTGAGGTGTCAAAATTGCATCATTTCACTTAAATATCTCATTTTTTTACTAATATATCTTAATTTTTAACACCCTATACTCAATCAACTCTTCATCTTATGTGAGCATTTACTCATTTTTGGGGTATTTTCTTTTATTCTTTGTATTTATCTCATCCCTGCACTTGGATTAATCCTATTGGCCACTTGGAACCTTATTTGGACCTTAACCCAAAAATTTCTGAAAATGTGGACCCTTAGGCTAAGGCTTTTAATACACATTTAATTATTTCCTGATGCACATTGGAAAGTTTATTTTGAACTTTTGTGTCAGGGGAATTCATCTTAGAGGTTAGGAGAATTTTTACATCCTAGAAGATCTCAATTTTGAATTATCTCTCTCTAGAATATTTCCTCTCTCTAGGCCAAAACAAGGGAAAACAATATTTTTCTTGCATTCTGAAATAGGGGATGATTACAGAGGATTGAGGTAAAAGTTTATACACCATTCAGGGCTAAGGATGAATCTTACATCCTCTCCTACTTGAAAAATGCGAGATGTCCTCATCTCGCAAATTGGGGGTAATCCTTTACCAACTCTTTTTCCTTCTCCCAAGTGGCATCCTCTAAAGGGAAGAACTTCCACTTGACCAAAAATTCTCTAAGGACTCTGCTCCTGAGAACCTTCTCTTGAACATCAAGGATTTCTTTAGATTGGAGAACCAATTGGCCTTGAGTCGGAGAAATCAATTGTTCATCAAGTACGTGACTTGGTCTAGGTACATACTTCTTAAGCAAACTAACATGGAATACATTATGTACCTTGAGATGGGGAGGCAGAAGAAGTTCATAAGCTAAATCTCCTACTTTCTTTATATATAACAGCATACGGTCCACAGTATCTGGGAGCGAGCTTCTTGTACTTCCCTAAAGAAAGAACTCATTCTGGGTCGTATACTCGAATGAAGACCATATCTGACTCTTTAAACACTCTCTCTGATCTCTTTTTATTGGCATACTGCTTTTGTCTATCTTGGGCAGCCTTAATATCTTTACAAATTGATTGCATTTGCTAATCCATATCATCAAGCATCTATCTAGACATCTCGACTCTGATCAATGGGTCAGACCAAGTCAATGGTGTAAGGCAATCTTATCCATAGAGAGCTTTGAAAGGGCTCATCCTCCCGATACTTCGGTGATAAGAAGCATTGTAAGCAAACTCAACCAGATGCAAATATCTTAACCACTTCTTGGGTTTCCTGCCCACCACAGCATGACCGAGAAGGATATCTTCTATTACCTGATTCACTCTTTCAGCCTGGCCATTAGACTCGAGATGATAGGCTGTACTGAGATCCAAGAAAATTTCCACTACTTCAAAAAATGCAGTCCAGAATCTCGATGTGAACTTAGGATCTATGCCGCTTACTATCCTCCTGGGTAAGCCATGCAATCTAAAAATCTCCTTGAGGAAGAATCTGGCAACATCCATTGTAGTGTAGGTTTCTTTTACTCGAATTAGATGGGCAACCTTGGTTAATCTATCAACTACCACAAAAATGAAGTTGTAACCTGATTGCACTAAAGGTAGTCTCTAGTAAAACAAAATCCATACTGATACATTCCCACTTCATTTGTGAAATGTCTAGAGGATGCAGCTTTCCTGGCATCTTGACTCTTTCTACCTTAACTATCTAACACATTAAGCATTGCTGCACATGATCAAGTATATCCTTTTTGAGTCTTGGCCGCTAAAAGAAGCTTTTCTTCACAGACATGTAGGTTTTTATGAACCCTGGATGTCTAGCAATCAGACTATCATGGGCTTCTTTCAGAATCCTTCCCTTTATTCCCTCATCATTGGGAATGCATAGCCGATTATTATAATACATGCATCCTTCATCCAATTTGTACCCAAGAACTCGACTCATTTTCTGAGGAGTCTTGCATTCCTGCATCAGTAGGGTAGCAATAGGGGCAAAGAATTTGTCCTGCATGATTCTCTCTCTTGATTCACTGATCAATGGATTTGACACCAATATTATTGCAAGCAAAGAGGCTTTCCTACTGAGCGCATCTGCTACCACATTTTCTTTCCCTAGCCGATACTTAATCTCAAAATCGAATTCCTGTAGGGTCTACATCCATCTTCTTTGATGCATGTTGAGATCCCTTTGGGTGAAGATTCACTTCAGACTTTGATGATATGTCATCAAAGGTGAATCTCTGTCCCAAGAGATAATGTCTCCACAACTTTAAAGCGTAAACTACTGAGAGTAACTCCAAGTCATGGACATCATAATTCTTCTCATACATTCTGAGCTTTCTAGATTCATAGGCTACTGCATGACCTTCCTACATAAGAACACCGCCTAAGGCAAAACCACTCGCATTTGTAACTACCTCAAAAGTTTTGGAAAATTATGGCAGCTTAAGGACAGGGTAGGTTACTAAGGTTGTCTTTAGCTTATCAAAGGCACTCTAACACATAGCAGTCCATTGAAATAGGGTACTCTTCTTGAGAAGATTAGTCAAACGGGATGCTATCTGGGCATATCTAGGTATAAAGATTCGATACCACCCGGTTAATCCTAAGAATCCTCTAACTTCTTTTACCGCCTTGGGCTCTTGCCAATCTACGACTGCTTGGATTTTTACGGGGTCAGGAGAAATCTCATCTTTAGACACTATGAATCCTAAGTATTCTACGTGGTCAGTAGAGAAAGAACACTTGCTCTTTTTTGCAAAGAGTTGGTGCTTCCTTAAGATCTCCATGACCTTGTGCACATGATCTTCATGATCTGCTGCTTTCTTAGAGTATACCAAGATGTTATCAAAGAAGATAAGAACAAAATCATCCAAGTATTCTTTGAGAATATCCTACATGAGACGATTAAACGTCGTTGGGACATTAATCAATCCAAATGGCATGACTGTGAACTCATAATGCCCATAGCGACTTGAGTATTGAAAGCTGTCTTCAGGATGTCTTGTTCCTTGATTTGGATCTGGTAGTACCAAAATTTGAGATCTATCTTTGTGAATATTTGGGTTCCACTTAACCGATCCAGAAGTTCATCAATCCTAGGGATAGGATACTTATTTTTAATTGTTAACTGATTTAACCCTCGATAATAATCAATACAGAGTCTTAACATTCCATGTTTCTTCTTCTGAAAGAGAACAAGCGCACCCTAAGGTGAAACACTAGGTCTGATGAATCCTTGCTCTAGCAGTTGCATTAACTTCTCTTTAAGTTTTATGGCTTCTACGACTGGCATCTTATATGCACGCTGAGCTAATGGCTGAGCTTCGGGGGTTAAGAGTAAATTTTGGTAAAATTTTTTTTATGCAAAAGAGGAATTTCCATGATAATTGAGATCCAAGTAATTAAATGGTAAAAGATGAATTTTTGATAAATTTATTTTATGCAAAAAGAGGAATTTCCATGATAATTGAGATCCAAATAATTAAATGGTAAAAGAGAAATTTTTGGTAAATTTATTTTTATGCAAAAAGAGGAATTCCCATGATAATTGAGATCCAAATAATTAAATGGTAAAAGAGAAATTTTTGATAAATTTATTTTATGCAAAAAGAGGAATTCTGATGATATTTGAGATCCAAGTAATTAAATGGTAAAAGAGGAATTTTTGATAAATTTATTTTATGCAAAAAGAGGAATTCCCATGATATTTGAGATCCAAGTAATTAAATGGTAAAAGAGGAATTTTTGATAAATTTATTTTATGCAAAAAGAGGAATTCTCATGATATTTGAGATCCAAGTAATTAAATGCTAAAAGAGGAATCTTTGATAAATTTATTTTATGCAAAAAGAGGAATTTCCATGATAATTGAGATCCAAGTAATTAAATGGTAAAAGAGGAATTTTTGGCGTAATTCAAATTATGAGTATTTATCAAAAGTAGAATTTTGAGCATTATTAATTTTATTGGAAAATATGGGTAGAATTGATTTTTGTAAATCCCATGAATCTTTTACTCAAAAGAAGAATATTGAATATATTTCACTTGAGAAAATTGAGAAAGAATATTAAAATATCCATCGAGAAAAAGTACCTTTAACTAGGCCAAAAGCAATTGGCAAAAACTTAGAAAAGTCCCATCGGTATCGAAAGTAGAACATGGTACTAGATGTGATTTTTATAAATCCCATGAATCTTTTACTCAAAAGAAGAATATTGAATATATTTCACTTGAGAAAATTGAGAAAGAATATTAAAATAACCATCGAGAAAAAGTACCTTTAACTAGGCCAAGCAATTGGCAAAAACTTAGAAAAGTCCCATCGGTATCGAAAGTAGAAAATGATACTAGATGTGATAAGATGTGAATGCAATGTGATAAGATGTGATGAGATGTGGATGGGATGTGATGTGATGTAAATGGATGTGGATGTGGATGAGATGTGATGTGATGTAAATGGATGTGGATGTGGATGTGGATGTGGATGTGATGAGATGAGGATGGGATGTGATGTGATGTAAATGGATGTGATGAGATGTGATGTGATGTAAATGGATGTGGATGTGGATGTGGATGTGAATGTGATGTAAATGGATGTGGATGTGAATGTGATGAGATGTGATGTGATGTAAAGGGATGTGGATGTGAATGTGATGTAAATAGATGTGGATGTGATGTAAATAGATGTGGATGTGAATGTGATGATATGTGAAAGGATGTGATGTGATGTAAATGGATGAGAATGATATGTGATGTGATAGATATGCATGTGAATGAATGGATGGATGTGGATAGATGTGAATGTGAATGAATGGATAGATGTGAATGTGAATGAATGGATGGATGTGGATGAATGTGATGAGATGTGAATGGATGTGATGAGATATGGATAGATATGGTTGTGATGTAATGTGGATGGAATGAATGAGATGTGATGTGGAAAGATGTGGACGTAATGTAATGTGTGGATGGAATAAATGTGATGTGATATGGATGGAATGAATATGATGTGATATGGATGGAATAAATGTAATGTGATAAGGATAGATGTGGATGGAATGTATGTGATGTGATGTGGATGCAATGATTGTGATGGATGTGAATGGGTGTAATGAGATGTGAATGGGTGTGATGAGATGTGAGTGGATGTGATGAGATGTGAATGGATGTGAATGTGATGTGATGATATCTGAATGGATGTGAATGTGATATGATATCTGAATGGATGTGATGAGATGTGATGTGAATCGGGGTAGATGTGAATGGATGAGATGTTATGTGAATGGATATGATGTGGATATGGGTAGATGTGAATGGATGAATTGTGACGAGGATAGATGTGATGAGATGTAATATGATGTGATTGGATAAGAATGGATGAAGACGATGGGGAAACATATGACTGGATGTGGAATACATATGACTGGATGTGGAATAAGCAATGTGAATTAATGTAGAAGAATGTGGAATAACGAGAAATGATGAATGTGGAACAATGTGGAAAGATGAGAGTTCGTTTTATAAATTGTATTTATGAAACCTATTTTTAAATGACTGTTTTATGTCAAGAATGCTGGGGAAGCATTTTTACCATCTTGTGAATGAGGTCATGTGGAGACCTAAGTGATAAAGTTACAACAGCTAACGGCGGAGAGTCAACGGAGGACGTCTCACATAGCATAGTGACCAGCCTCGGTTTGATTTAAATGGTGAGCTTCCAGTACGGTGGATGAGAGACCAAGGAAGCAGCCTATGAATGAAGCGCTAGGTGACGTGCGAAGGAGCCTAGAGGGTGCTGACCATATGGTGCTTGGGCTCTGGGTCGCCGAAGATACCCACGTGTGCATCGAGGAAGAAAATGGAACAAGGAGTTAGAGTTGTTTTCTAAACTCGGGCATGGATCTGGTTGATTGGCCTTGCTCGTCCTCAACGAATGAGTCCATGGCTCTTTTATATGGATCTGTTGGTTGATCTTGCTAATCTTCAACGGAGAGCCCATTTGGATTTTCATAAGTGAATATATTTCCAGGTACTATGAGCTAGGAACTATTGAAAAGGCCCCTGGGTAGATAGGTGGTGAGCGTTCTGGTTTGCCAATGATGTCATAAGTACACCAATGAAGGAATGATTGGAAATTAGAATTCAACCTGGATATTTTGGAGGATTATGGTCAGTGGTACTATGGTTTCATTAAAAGATTGTTTTAAAGACAGCTAAATTTGTGAAACAGGCAATTTCATATTGGGTGTGTAAGTGGTGTGACTATCTTGAAGTTTGCTTGAAGCGCTAGTAGCTAGAGGGCATGGGAACTCTTTTCCCTGGTACCCGGGACAAAACATAACCAATTTTCTAAATGGATGCTATCACTATAGTGGTTGGGCGGTTGGTTAACCCATGGGATTTAGGCTAGACTGATGGATCCCTAAAATGAGACTCAATTCTATTATGTTACGATATATGAAGTAAATCCCGGATAGCCCTTGTTCTATGAAAAAGAATCAACGGCTGTGCCTCTTGTGACTAGGAAAAAAGCGTTGGTCTCTATGATCCAAGTGCAAGTCTCTTCCCTTATCAGACCATGTGACTTATAGGTTTGGTCGGATTAGTTTGGTTAGTTAAGGCTCTTGACTATGTTAGAATAAAATATCCTAGAGGAATCGCCCGTGCTTTTTGGGCAAGGGAAGTTTTTCCATGTTTGGTTTTGGAAGAGCCGAGGGATTAGTCTCTTGTCCGGATATCCATGGGCGAGGCCCTGAGTGAGAGGCTCTGCCTTGCGCAAGAAGTGCTACTTCTGCTGCTAGCACCCCAGAATTCGTTGCGTGGAGGGTGCAGGGATCTTTCATTCCACAAGTGCTTCCATCGGGGAACAGGAACAAAGGGTATGGCGCTGCCATTTGTTAACTACTCACATGCTCAATGACCGAAATGCTACCCTCTAGAGACAAGTCCAAGAAGAAAGTGACCATGTGCAAATGCTCCAAGAAAAAATAGGAAGTGGAATAGATTACTCAGAAACGCAAGGATAGCCAATTATTGGCAGCAAAAAGGCTCAAGTGGATTGAAGAAGCTCAAGGTTTAGAAGCATCAGCAAGAAGGGCACAGGAAGCTATCACACATAGATATGAGTAATTAGATGTAGCTCAAATGGTTTGTGAAATGACCATATCAGATCTTCTATTAGCCAAAGACTAAAGAATACAGGAATTGGAGTGCCAACTTGCTATAAGAGAAAGAAGTGCAAGACAGGAGCCACCGGACAAATTGAGACTACTCATTGAACAAGCCTCATAGAGAGGTTTGTTGCCAATGAATCCTCCAGCCCCTCCTCAAACTCTAACTCTGGTTTTATCTACATTAGTCCTATTACTCCTTCAATATGAAATTAACTTATCTGAAGACCTCAACTTAGGAGCTTTAACTCTAATTAAGCAAAATACAAAACGAGACGCAAACCCAACTATAATCATGGGTATTTTTTGGGGGATTTAGTACTAACAGACCCTAGTGATATATTCTTCTATTGCTTACATCACATCATGTTAAACCTATGTAGTTGGTGTCGGGTGTTGCAAAACTCAGGCATCTTGGATAATAATGTCAACAAACTTGACCTGTTTGTCCCAGATGATATCCCTAATACACCGGCCAACTACGAGGTTATAGCACAGAGCTATCAATGGATAATTAGTCATGCGTGGTTCAAGGTCTATAACACACATCAGCACTTA
The DNA here is from genome assembly GCF_041138505.1 of Cibotium barometz. Taxonomy (NCBI): domain Eukaryota; kingdom Viridiplantae; phylum Streptophyta; class Polypodiopsida; order Cyatheales; family Cibotiaceae; genus Cibotium; species Cibotium barometz. The sequence goes on from NC_141052.1 coordinate 37,279,506, forward strand.
AATCTAACTGAATCAACACTATATCACCCATATGGCATTCTTAAGCTTTATTGCTATATACATAAACATTTAGAAGCCATGATGACTACGATCATATATAACTTTGATAAAGTAAATATTGAATATAAATTTGATAAAGTACATATTGAATATCTTGATATAACTCAACAAGCCCACCCACCAATCCCCTAGTTCTGGAGAGGGTCAAGAGGAAACATAAAGTTCTTCCACTTCTACCACTTATCCTATGTTTTCCTCTATAGCAAGTAAACTACTACATCCTTATCCTAGTGTTAGTCCCTCACAGCATGTCGGAGTTGGGGCTCTCTCAGCATGCTACCTCAACACTACATCCATGTGTCTTTGAGCTCCATTAAGTACATGCCCAAGCACCTCTGATCCTCAAACTGTATCACCCATGTGAGTGGTCCAAATCCTTCTCGGAAGAGGTAGTGGAATCTTCCTTGTATTTGGTAGTAATCCGGGCAACTAAACATATAAAGAGCCTCATCTTCTGCTGCTCCTATGATGCATACTATGCATGTCCTCTCCTCATGTGGGATATCCTCAGCTCTGCCAGTCTCTATTATGAGGCAGTGGGAGGATACCCTGAGAGTTGGCCGATCGTGATACGCATAGCATGTGACATGTGTATCTGTGTATCCCCGGATCTCAAAGAATCCATCCTCGGAGAGCCTCAAGAAGTGATATCCGTAGAACTCACACTTCTTACCAATCTCTGACGGAGACACCCATGTCTGGTGTATGTGTAGCCTGAGTTGATCTAACCAAATGACGACCCGGTTGATCTCCTATCGTGGAGATCAAGGTAGGGGGAATCCAACCTATACTGAAATGAGGGGAGATGGTCCATCTGAATGTCATGTGCATGAATGAAACCACTCGACTGCCTTAGAGTACCATGCATGTGTTGGTAATAGTGGTGGCGGTGTTGCTAAGGAGGAGGGCAGTCCAGCTCGTCTCAATCGCTCCCTCTCCCTCTCGCACTATAATTGTATAGAGGACTCTAGTGCTAGTCGTCGTCGTGAGAGGCAATCTCTATCAAGGTGTATACATGCTGAATATAGGTGAAAATGTGAAAATGAGAGAGAGAGAGAGAGAGAGAGAGAGAGAGAGAGAGAGAGAGAGAGAGAGAGAGAGAGAGAGAGAGAGAGAGAGAGAGAGAGAGATACGGCTGTTTGCTTACAAGCGTATGCTCATGGCTTTAGTATGGAACGATTGTGGTGGTGGCAAGTGTGGAATGGTTGTGGCAAAAAATGATTTTTTACTTAAAAAGAGTTTTTTTTTGGTTTGGTATGAACATACGCTTACAAGCATACGCCCATGGCTTTAGTATGGAATGGTTGTGCAAGTGTGGAACAACCATGGCTTTAGTATGGAATGGCTGTGCAAGTGTGGAACAGCCATGGGAAAAAAAAGTAAATTTTTTTATAAAGAGAGAGAGAGAGAGAGAGATCTATATATACCATGGCTTTGTGCAACTTAATTATACCTATTAGTGACTTGCAGGCTATTGTGAGGGCTGATTTGTTTTTTTGTATACACATGTATGCTTGGCTCTCTTCCCCTGGATTGGATCTTCCAAGAGGCTGATCGAAGTGAAGCATGAAGATTTATGGAGGTTTTACCATCTAATTAGTAATTCACTAATACTCAACTAGCTTCAAGTATCCTTTAGTATAATCTCTTCAATATTACGAGTCTAAATATGCCTTGTTGGGACATAACACGCTTTAATTATCACTAATTAGTATTAGTCTGACCTCATCACTCCTTATGGCTCAAGCACAATTTTTTAACTATACCACCAGGATGACAGAGAGTGTTTGTGAGCTTTCATGTGAAACCACAGGTAGATGTGGTGTCTGTTGTAGAATCCCTATAGCAAAATAGGCCGCATATAGTTTGTGTGGATATGCGATTTAAGGTTATCATAGAGCGCAGAGTGATGCCCTAACTGGAAGTTTTCTGAAGCTAGAACCAAGGTGGAGAGAAGCCAAGTACAATTTGAGGTTTTGATCATGTCATGCTGCAGAAGACTAGAATGCCCAAGGTGCTTATGTGATAACATGGCCGTGTGTAGGAGAAGGTGGGTTTGGGGGGGTGGGGCACTCAAAGGTGAGATGAGAAAGTTGGATTCAAATTACTAAATTTAATCAAGCATAGTCAATCACACTAATGGTTCTTGTAAATATTTCATGATAATGACCCATTTGGTCTTATTAACTATAATCATGGTCTAACAACACCACCAAAGCCAATAGAGTCAATCAAATGATAAACCTTTTTGTAAAATTTTGTTTTTGGAATTTTGCCCCCCCAAGACTCAAGTAGAATATTTTCTCCCTTATTTGGCAGTACTAAGTTTCAGCAATAAACATGTAAGGTTAAATGTTACATCATGTCTATGGAATACATCATCATGGTACTGAAAGTTAAACTAAAAGAAAACATCCATAAACAAAGAAAGAATGAAAGATGTTCCTACTCTAAATCTAGAAGAGTCTGAGAGGAAGGAACTCGAAGTGACCTCATGGCAAGGATGTTTGAGGAGGTTGAGCAAGATGTGTCCATTCATTCATTCCCTAGGGTGAATATGATATACACACATGGAAGTATTAAGAGACTAAAGTTATGTAGAAGGGGAAGAGAAGGGTGTGTGTGTGAATGGACCTATGGTCCACTAGCTCACCTATTTAAAGGTGGAGCTAGAAGGCAATTTGTATGGAGCAAGAAGAAACCAGGTGCCTACTGGTTCTCTTCTCCATGAAAGCTTGCTAAAGCTTAATAGTGATTCTCTTTCACTAATCTCCTCTCCTCTTTGCTCTAATCACCTAGGTGATCTTGTGAGGGCTTGTTGCTAATCCTGTTTCTGAGTTTGAAGCTGTGGCCATACACCATGAGGTACTCATGAGCCTCATTCTCATCAAGCTCCATCATCAACATCATCTTCAAGTGCACAAAGCTTTTCAAAGTGTGCTTATGAGTACTAATAGTGTTGATTAACACTAATAAGGCTACTAATCCAGTAGAGGGGAGTCATTCCAAAGTGTTTCTAAACACTAAGAGTGTTCTTGAACACTAATGGTGAATCTAATCACCAATGCAAGTGTCATTAGATGCTAGAAATGTGCTCTTAAGTACTAATCATGTTTTTAAACACTAATGGTGATCTTAATCACCAAAAAAAGTGTTCTTTAACACTAATGAAGCTAATCCCCATCAAAATTAGTGGTTGGGTGTAAACCCTAAGTGCTAAACCATAAAATTTACTATTTTAATCTTATTTTTATGCAACAACCTTGGCTTGATTAAGGGTTGTTGCACTCTCATAAGCCTTTCTCTTTCTACTTAATCCAAAATATAATAAATTTTTGGTTTTTTCTTCATCATAAATTAGCTCATTACTCTCTAGTAACCTTCTTCAATACCCAATGTCAAAGGACAACACCCAAATTAAGAAGTTCTCAGGAGAGGGCTTCCACACTTGGCAAGTCGTTATCAAGTACAAAATGATGTCCAAAGGCTTTTGGCCATTCATCTCCGGCACTAAGGTTATTGATGGAACTAAGGCTGAAGATATTGAAGATGATGAGAGGGCACAAGCCATCATCATGCTTCATCTTGATGAGGCTCTCATTCACCATGTGGACCAGCTTTCGACTTCAAAGGAGAAATGGGATGAGCTTGATAAGCTCTATGGAGCTCGTGGTAAGAATTCCAAGATCTCACTTAAAATTGATTTTTTCAGCTTGGAACTCAAAGAGGGAGATGACATTGGAGCCTTCATCTCTCACTTGAAGGGTCTTATGGCTCAACTTGCATCAGTGAATGCGAGAATGGCTGAAGATAATGCAGTGGTTGTTTTTCTAAAAGCAATCAAGAAGGTATACCCCACCTTAGTCACCACCCTGAAGAACACACCTAATCCCATCCTTGAAGGAGTCATTCAATCTTATCTTGATGAAGAAAAGAGGCCAAAGGGAGGAGCTGAATCTTCAAATGCAACCACTTCATCGAATATCGAACAAGCTTTGTCACGTCAAGTGATCAAAGTAAGATGTGCCCATTGCAAAAAGGTGGGTCATTTGGAAAATAATTGTTGGATCAAATATCCCAACAAAATGAAATGTAACAAGTGCAAACAAATGGGACATATCACTTCTAAATGTCCTAACAAAGAGTCAGAGGCTAACTTTGTATCAGCCTCTAACTCCACTGAGAAATTGTTTTAAATCTCAATGTAATCACACCTATATTCCCAACCTTGTATGCCTAATGTTATAAAGGCAACCTATGTCCAATACCACCTATTCCAATTTTCTTTCATAGTTGGTATTGAGGGAGGGTATTAAGAGACTAAGGTTATGTAGAAGGGGAAGAGAAGGGTGTGTGTGTTAATGGACCTATGGTCCACTAGCTCACCTATTTAAAGGTGGAGCTAGAAGGCAATTTGTATGAAGCAAGAAGCTTAGTTGTATTTGAGCAGCTTCATAAGCAAGATATTTTCTTGTATTTTGTGAGCCTCTCTCCTCCACATAGTTGATCTAGCATGAGCACCACAAAATTTTGATAGGTAGGAGCCCTCACTTGCTAGAGAGCCAAGAGACATAGGCAATCTCATAGCCTTATTGTCCACTTCCGTCCAAATGCCATTAGGACAATTGTTACGTAGTTCACCGACATTATGGGAAGACATAAAAGAATGGCTAGAGGGAGGATTAGACCCAATGACCACTACAGAGGTGAGTATATATGTTCCAACATGGAAAGGGCATCCAATGGAAGGAAAATTATTTGGCAATGATTCGGTCACCATTGAGAAGACCACGTTACAAGTCTGCCAACCAATGGTAGATTTTTCAAAGGAGGAGGAAGAAGCTGAAATGTATGCGTCCCTTCCCCCAATATGTCGAATCTAGGAATGTTCCCACCACCTCAGTGTGTATGGTCAATGTGCAACCATGAGAAGAGGATTTAGAGGATAAATCCTCCGGCATAGATAGGACTAGATCACAAGGCCATACCAATGTCCAGCACCTTAGAAGATGGCGAAAACATAAGAGGTATATTGATCGACAAAATGTCCTCTTACGAAGTAAACCCATGGACGCCCAGTGGTGGCTGAGATACCTCGAAGCCACTAAAGTGCACAAGGAGTTTTCTAAGAATTGGGGTGAAGAGTTGAGTAAGATATCCTTAGAAGGAAGACATAAGGAGGAGGTCATCCCTTAAGAGCTAGAAATTCCAAAGCTCACAAAATCAGGGCACTGAAAACAAAACAAGGCTCTGGCTGAAGCCGAGTGCGAAGCCAAGAAGGTGATGGCTCAAACAAAAAGAGAGGATGAAGATAAACTAGACCTACTATTAGTGCCAAACCATTTCAAGACATACACGATTGATGAATGAAAGGTGGTGCAATTCATGACCAAAAGAGTAAAGGAAGATGGTCTGTCCACATCATACGATAGTCCAGCTGAGGTCAAAGAAATTAATATTGCAGAGCCAAGGGAGGAAACTAAACCTATCTGTAATCGCTAAGAACTTGACTCCAGCTGAGGAAAAGGAACTCTCACCCTCCTCAAAGAATTTAAGGATTTCTTTGCCTAGAACTACAAAGAGATGAAGGGTGTACCACACCTGAAGAGGTACAACATACGATCCAATCATGGAAGGATCCAGACCCATGAGGCAAAAGCCATACCAGATGAATCCAAAATATGTACCAATTGTAAAGGAGTAAATTAACAAGCTTATTGCTACATATTTCATCTACGAGATAGTGCACACCGATTGTCTATCACCAATCGTGATAGTGCCAAAGAAGAATGGGAAACAGAGGGTCTATATTGATCTCAAAAAGATCAATGATGCAGCCACTAGGAAGGACCATTACCCACCACTGCCATATATTGAACATGTATTGGGGGTAGCTGGTAAAGAAGCTTACAGCTTTTTAGATGGATTTTTAAGCTACAATCAGGTGTCCATAGCACAAGAAGACCAACACAAAACGACCTTCAACACAATGTGGGGAACATATGCTTACAAGGTTGTCTTTTGGCCTCACTAATGCCCCTGCAACTTTTCAATGTGATTGATGTGCACAGTCTTTAAAGACTACTTGCAAAAGTGGTTGGAGGTATTCATTGATGATCTGTGTGTGGTGCAGACTCTCATGATGGTCAGACCATCTGGCTTGTTTGAGGAAGGTGTTTGAACGATGTCGATTGTATTGTATATCCTTAAACCCTTTAAAATGCCAATTTTGGGTCAAACATGGTGTGATCTTGGGACGCATTATCTCTGAACGGTATTTCCACGAACAAAAGAAAGGTCAAACTGATTGTGGAATGGCCCCCACCACCCACCAATTACAAAGGTGTATAGAGGTTTATGGGCCACATTGGGTACTATCGCCATTTCATAATATTCTATGCTGAAATTGCTAGACCATTGTATAGACTACTCATTGCTTTTTAATGGACTAAGGAATGCCAAGAAGTGTACAATAAGTTGAAGCAAGCACTGGCCAGTGAACTAATTCTGAGACCACCCAACTGGGATCTTATATTCCATGTGCACATCAATGCATAGAACTCTTCACAAAAGGATGCATATTGGCACAGCCTGGTGAGTTCAAATTGTATTGGCATAGCTAGTCAATCAGTTAAATGATGCAAAGATAAATTTCACCACTATGAAACAAGAAGGGTTGGCCATGGTTTATGCTGTTAATAAGAAGTATCAACATTACCTATTGGCCAACAAATTTGTTTTCTTTGTGGACCATCATGCCCTATTATACTTGGTGAATAAGTCTTACACTATGAGAAGAATCACACGATGGTTGCTCCTACTCTTGGAATTCGACTTTACGATCATAGTAAGAAAAGGAACACAACATGTGTTGGTTGATAACATGTCTAGAATTCTGAATGGGGAATCTGCACAACTGATGTTGATGATGATCTCCCAGATGCTTGTTTGTTCAAATTGGACATGGTGCCTGAATGGAGTGAGGTGATATCAGACTATCTAGTTTATGGTTTTCCACAAGAACAACCCTTGAACAAGGATAAAATGTGTTGGCTTATTAAGCTGGTTGCACCTTATCAGAATTGTACAAGCTAGGTAAGGACAATATCTTAAGAAGATGTGTGCGCGGGAGGGAAGACAAACTTGTCACAATACTAGATGCACACTTAGGAATAGTTGGAGCACATTTCATTGGGGAAATTACATCTCGCAGGGTGCTTCAAGTGGGACTATGGTGGCCCACGTTATTCGGGGATGCCATGGAGTTTATAAAAAGATGTAAAGAGTGTCAAAGATTCACTATTCCACAACAAAGAGATAGGATGCTACTCACCCTTGTGATAGTAAGACAACCTTCTCTTTTATCAGAAGTGGGGTATTGATTTTGTTGGACCCATTAGTCCAACTGCACATCCATCCACAAGCCCAATATGTGATCGTGGCCACATACTATTTCACAAAATGGGTAGAGGCAAGAGCCTCTAAGCGAGTTGATGCACAAACAATGACTAAATTCTTATATGGACAAATCATTTCTAGATTTGGCTGCCCATTGGAATTAGTCAGTCGGGGTTCACATTTCTTGCTTCTTTCCTTGTAGTCCATCGAAAGTCATCACCTTATTATTCAGAGGTAAATGGTCAAGCTGAGAGTACAAATAAGATTTTATGTACTATGTTGATGAAAACATTAGAAGCCAGCCGCACAGATTGGGAACATAAGCTAACTTGCAGCTTTATGGGCATATCAAACATCGTATAAGGTAGTGATGGGATATACTCCATTTCGTCTAGCTTATGGCATTGAGGCAGAGATGCCTATGGAGTACTTAGTTCTAAGCCAATGAATTGTGGTGCAAGAAAGGTTAACTGAAAATGCATTAGTCAAAAAATTAATTGATTTAGAGAAACTTGATGAAACCCGGCTAATCGCATCACATGGGCTTATGGTCGAGAAATTTCAAAGAAAGCATTGGTTTGACCATAACCTAAAACAAAAGGAACTGGAAACGGGGGACTTACTCCTCATGTATGGTGATGGAAGTACCAAGAAAAAGAAACTCAAGTATAGAGGGTTAGGACCATTTAGAGTGTCTGAAATCACCCCTTAATAAGGGTTGGTCTACATTTGTCAACTATCAAAGCTGTTGGATTTTTAAAGGTTAATATTTCTATCAGAAATAATCCCTTGGTTGGAAAGGTATTTGTCATGCATGCAGGATATATGGAAGAAGAGATAATCCTTGGACGATCCTGGATTGGTGTGAGTAATTGTAATATCCAGTGGGAAAAGAGGGCAAAACAACTCAATGAGGTCAGGGAGACCATTACCGTGCCATTATGGAGTCCCTTCAATAAAGGGAAACAGGCAATGATGGATGACACGAAACTACCAATGCCACAAAAACCAACTATCATACCAAAAGAGGCATCAACGTCATAGCCCCCACACAAAAAATAGTTAAAGTATCTAGTAATTCAGCAGTGGATTCCTAAGGACCAACTTTGAGCCTAGGGATGCTATGATGCAAAAGGAGTAGCCAGGGAATCAAGACAAAAAGTTCAAGCTATGGTTCCTGTTGGAAGCAGCAAAGTACAAAAGGTATCCATTCCTCAACAATGGGTCCAAGGTAAAAGTGTATTTAACCCTTCTCTTAATGTATGATATGGTGCATTGAGTGTTTGAGCATGTAGGAAGCATAGGGTATCAACCTTGCATGCACAAGATCATACCAGTTCACCTCGTGAAGCGCATAGTTCTTCACATCGTGAAATGGTCAAAAACAGTTCACGTCATGAAATGCTTAGTGCTTTACGCCATGAAATAATACAAAATGGTTCACGTCATGAACTGCCTTAGTGCTTTATGGTGTGAAATGATCAAATACCATCTGCCAATCGCAAGATGCCACACATGGCTTGCTTCATTAAGTTAGCCCTGCCGAGGCCGAGGACTGATTCATAAAATCAATTTATTCCCTATTTTATGCATTTTTTCTTGTGCAATTTCTACATTCGAGCTTCCTCATTGCAATCGTGCTGCTCCAACTCTTCCATCTATGATAGCGTGCAACTTTGATTCTAGGTGGGATCTTGTGCTTTAACCCTTTTTCTTTCCTTCTTTCCTTTGTAAAATAGTGGTACACAATCACATGTTATGATTCAATCTTGTGAAGTGTAACACTTTACGTGTGCTCTATTTGCGATGTGTAACACTTTACGTGTGCTCTATTTGCGATGTGTGGGTACGCGTATATATTCACCCATCATACGTCTGTATGTTGCTGCTATGTTGTGTATATGTGCATAAAATGTTTCACTCTTGGCGATGGATATTCCCCATGAAATAGCACTCTTGGCGATTTCATGACATCCACTCCAATCCTTAGGATGATGGACCTACACACTCCTGCATCTTTTTCCAAATATCTAGCTCATGCCCTTGCTTACCCATAATATCATTTTAAAAATAAAAAAATCATCTGGGTAACCTTGCTAATTCATGGGTTAAAACCCTACAACTTCACATGTTAAAATCTTACTTTTTCATGGCTTCACCATCTCACGTGCTAAGCCATCTCACGAGTTAGCCATCTCATGTGCTAAGCCATCTCACGTGCTATGCTATCGCATGGCTTAACCATCTCATGGGTTAACCATCTCACGTGCTAAGCCATCTCACGAGTTAGCCATCTCACGGCGGCTTAAACCATCTCACGGACTAAGCCATCTCACAGCTTAACCATCATGGGTTAAGCATCTCAACGCTTAACCATCTCACGGGATTAACCATCTCACGTGCTAACAGTCTCACGGGTTAAAACCCTGCAACTTCATAGGTTAAGATCCTTCACTCTCACAGCTTAAGCCTTCTAGCCTGAATCCTCACGTATTCTACACCTTGTTATTGCTCACCCCACTAACACCCTTCTCATCAATATAACACACACACACACACACATCAATATAACCCTTCTAGCATGAATCCTCACGTATTCTACACCTTGTTATTGCTCACCCCACTAACACCCTTCTCATCAATATAACACACACACACACACACACACACACTATCATTAAAAAAAAGGGAGAAGACCACATGCTCTCACCAGTCATTTATGACTGACTCTCTTATCACACTGTTATAGGTGTCATCCTCCGCAACCCCAAAATCGGAAGTTGAGGAGACTCCGGCCATCACATAGGCAAGTACAATAGGTTCACCTATGGATAGAAGGAAAAGAGCACCGAGAGGTCCAAAGCTTAGTTATCTAAGGCAGTATGCACATATGTACAAGTGCTCCATAATTAGCAAGGATGTGCAGACAGTACATGGTAAGATAGCCCTACAATATCATAGCTCAGAATGCTTATAGATTTTGGAGGATGCAGAAGAAGGTAGGGCTCGAAAGAATGGTTGAATGCCTCCCTCGCACAATCAACATAGAATTGTGTGCGGAGTATTTGAAATCCTATGACAATGCAACTAAGAGGGGACAAGTGGCAAAGGCAGATGACACCCCACTAAACAGGTCCTCCTCTCCAAAGAATTGATCCATGAGGCTTTGCAACTACTGCCACCAATCAAGATACATTCTCACAAAACGATCTCTTAACGATCCTCCAAGGGGATTTGTCCTTCAATCCTCATTTCTCTTTGGATGCTCTCTTAGCGATCCTAGAGGGTGAGTCATTCCATATTCCCGATTTCATACCAATTTTTACTCTTTGGGTACTCTCTTAATGATGATCCACCAGGGGGAGTTACCTCTTATTCAATGATCACTGTTTTGGATACTCTCTTAACGATCCGCCAGGGGGAATTCCATTCGTCATATTGTTGTTTCTCATTTCCAAGTCTCTTCGGCCCTTTGTTATTTCAACATCACTTCCTCCACCTTCGAAACATAACCAAATGCCCACTGGCGATCTTGGTGTAAAATAGAATTGTAAGCAAACAAGTCAAGTATATGCTTATCTAACCACGACGTTTCTCTTCTGATAAGGTTAGTCCTTTTTGAGGTTATTCATCGATCCATTTCTTGCAATCATCTTTCCTTTCTATCCATCGAATAATTTCTTAAATTTGAACCTCATCGTTCTGAGCTTGATCACAACCTTGGGATAGTTCCCACAATCATTTCCTTTGATTTCGACAACTTAATCCTTTCCAAACGGATCTTGAGAATTGAATTACTTTCTTACGTTCCCATTCATTCTAAGGTCAACAATCAGACTCAATAGTGGAACAAGACTCGCTCTTGGTTCACAGAAGCAATGCTTTTTTTTTCCCATCGAAAGCGAGGCATAGCTATTGAATCCTTCCCCTAAAACGAGGACTTATTCAGGTCCTATAATATAGAAAGAAAATCTAAATATATTCTCGCAACTTTCCTTTATCCACATAAGATCATAAAAATCTATTCTCGGTCCTTTAGGAGGATAACAACACGGCCATTATCCCACTAAGATTCTGGGCCATTCTGAGGATGACCACCTTGTTGTTTCATTGATCCTTGATCCTTTCTTCAAGATGAAGGTTTTTAGGATGGTTCTTTATACGACTTTATTTATAGTCACAGACGTTGGGCGAATTCACTTCTTATTAGGGATCTTTCCCATCAAGGAAGCCTTTTCGCTCGAAAGGGTCTAACCTTCAAGTTTGATTATATTCACTAGGATCATTTCTTTCCTCTTTTCTTCAAAACAAGTGAAGGTTCTCATGCGTCACAGGTCTTCACCTTGCGACTAAGTGGTCTTTATCCATTATTTCTACTCGTCTCTTAACTCACGGCCATTGAACTAGCTCATCAACCATCTTATTTCAAAGATAATTACATCTAGGAAAATTTTGCGACAACTTGGTTGCTTTTCGAATGATTTCTCAAATTTTAACCTGATATTTAAGAATCTTGAAAAATGAATAATTAATATCCATCCTTAACGTTTCTTTCATTTCCTTTTCCAAAGAAATGAATAAATATCAATTAAACATATCATAAAATATCATGAGACTTTCTCTTTTAATATCTAAATTATGTATGCATATATTTGCATAAATGTAAGCATAAAATATGGTAAAACTTCCTCTTTTAACATCATAAACATGAAAATGTAACTAAAGATCATTCTTTTAGCATCTAATGACTCATGCATACACATACCATAAATATGTATATGGAAATGTAAGTAAACATCCACTTTTAGCATCTATATGATTCATGTATACATACCATGAATGTAAACATGCAAGTGTGACCATTTATCCTCTTTTAACATCTATATGATTCATGCATACACATACATGAATGTAAATATACAAATGTGATCAAACATCCTCTTTTAGCATCTAATTACTTTTGCATAAGCATGCATAGATATAAACATAAAAATATACTCATGAGTCCACTTTTGGACATAATACCTCTATTCATAGTTGAGAAACTAACTTAAATGATTTGATTCTACCCATGAGTCTACATGGATATCCTCATGCATGGGTTAGACACTATCTTCATGGCTATTCTAAGTTTAGAAGAGGGGATAGCTTAGTTAAAGCTCATCCACATAAAGCCCATGTTCATAATCTAGACATCATTATAAACCCTAAACCAAATATTAAGCAAGAGGGTTAACATCTTCATCATTAATCATGTACTTATTTCAGAAAACAAGATTTAGAGAAGAATCATGCATCTCCATGCTTCCAAAGCATATGGAGGAGAATAAGATAGTATAAACATCATTGTTTAGGCTTACCCTTGATATGACCTTGATTCTTTATCTTGCAAGGAGGTGTGTAGCCCTCAAGGAAGAGGCTTGGCCACCAAGAGAAGAGGGTAATCTTCAAGAGAAAGGTAGCCTTCAAGAGAGAAAAGCTTGCAAGTTCAAGAGAGGTTTCATCTTCAAGAGAAGAGGCTAGACCACCATGGATAGGATTAGTATTCAAGATAAGAGAGCCATGGCCACCATGGAGAGGATGAGGGAAAGATAGAATAGTTTAGTGAAGTACCAAAGTTTCAAAATGGAGAGGCAAGGAAGAGGGATGAAGGAAATACACTACAATGAAAATTACACTAAGATGAAAATACAAAGGAATGGGATTATATTTATAGGTGAGGGAGGCCACCAACCAAGCCCAACTAGGATCTAGAGGCTTCCAGCTTCAGTTTGATCCAATTTGGACAAGTTTTGGACTAGTTAAGCCCACTTTTGTTAGTTTAGAAAAGGAGAGATGAGAGATAAAATATCCCATGATTTTGGAGTATTTTTTAATATAAAAATGGGGGCTTGATGGGACTTCTAGTTGCCTCCTTGAAGCTCTCTTCCCACTCCACTGAGGTGTCAAAAGGCTCCCCCCAAGTCTACTTTACATATCAAAAACCCATGACTGCAATATCTTCACCTTATATGAGTATTTCTTTAATATTTTCTTGTGGATAATTCCAAATTTTCCTATTTTCATTTTAGTCCTATTTTCCAACCTTATTGGATAAGGATATCACATTTTCAAATTCAAATTAATTTAAATAAGGCTTAGAACTTTGAACTAGGGGCCTACTTGGTTCACCCACCACCGTCCAAAACTAGTGCAACTTAGAAATTTCAGACCTAAATTCAGGAGAGCACTTCCTATTGGCTAGAAGAAAATACTTATCTAAAAATATTTTAAAATTTTATTAGCTTTTTCTAGAATATTTCCTCTCTTAGACCAAAAACAAGGAAAAACAATGCCTTTTTACATTCAAAAGGAGGGGATGATTTACAAGAGACTGAAGGGGAGGTTCTTACATCTTTACATCATCAAAAGTTGGAGGGAGGAGTCTTACATCCTACCCCACTTGAAAAACTCGATATGTCATCTCGTAGAGCTAGAGGATAATCTCTTACATCTCTTCTTCTTCTATTACTACCTGCGTTATTGCTTTGGAAGTAGATGGCTGGTTTGGGAACCTTTCTCTTTGACTTTCCCAATTCTGAGACTGAGGTCTTGCATTACTTTGCATCGAAGCTGAGGGTTGGTTAGGGAATCTACCTCTGGGGTTTCCTTGATTTTGACAGAAGGGACCTTGATTACTTTGGAAGGAAGGAGCTAGAATCAGGAATCTTGGTCCTTGACCTTATTGTCCTAAAAACCTTGATCCAAAAAAGAGTTGGGCATTCCATGCTATGATGACCATATCCTTATTGTCCTAAAAACCTTGATCCAAAAAGAGTTGGGCATTCCATGCTATGATGACCATATCCTTGGCAGTTAAAGAATCTATTTCCTTTCATTAATTCATCTCTCTGAGTTTTGGTTAAGGATGGAACTTCTAAAGTTGAGTTCCAGGGGATTTCTCTTTCTCCCTCTCTCTGAACACTCCCATGCTATGGAACTGGTTGGAGTTAGATCCATGGTTTCTCTTTGGTGGAGGGGAATCAAAATTTCCTTCAGAATTTTGGTTTCTTTTGGAAAGCAGAGGGTACAAACTTCTACGGAGTTTGGACTACAAAGGTTTTGGAAAAATCTTTCACCATCCGCACACTGCTTCGGGAAATTGGCTTAGCAATATTCACTAGAGTATCCAAGGGTTTGTTCATTCCTCGAATGAACCTGGCTATCAATAAATCTTCATCTAGCATGGCCAAGTATTTGAGGAGGGAGAGTGAACGCCTGGTGATATTCCTCCATAGTTCGACTCCCCTGGGTCAAATCAAGAAACTCATTCATCTTTGTTTCCAAGAAGCCTGGAGGATAAAAATCTCTTTCTGAGGTAGGCTGCCTTGAGATCATCCCACATCTGGGTGTTCCGATATCCAAGTGGTTTGACTCGCAGTGGTTCTTCCTCCATGCTACTCTGGCTGTCTCTATGATCTTCAGCCTGGCAAGAGCCATCTTACTTTTATCGTTGTAACCTATGACATTGAAGTACTCCTCCATAGCTTCGATCCACTTTTCTACGATCTCACCTAAGTGTTTCCCTACACCCTTGAAGGGACCTGTGGGGCTGAGATCTATGTAGAGCTTTACAAACGTCAGTGTCAAGCTCATTCTCATTCACGCAAGGATCTGGCTATCTACCACGATATGCACAGCTCGTGATTTTGCCAAAATGATACATCATTAAATTTTCTATTCAACTTCGTTCTAAGATTCTAAGTTTAATAATAATTCCTTCAAACAAAGTAATTCATTCTACTATAGATCCACGACATACATTCTTGATAAAAAGCGTCTTTGGTCCTTAAGCTTTCAACAAAGCTCTGATACCAACTATGGGATCCTTGCCCTCTACAGTCCATCAAAATGCTGGCAAAACGGAATAGCAACTCCGTAGGGCAGAGTGTCTCACTTGAGGCCTTGCCCCCACAAATGTCCAGGTAAGAGACTTGTCCACGGCTCTCACCCTGAAACCGAACCTGGAAAATTTTTCTTGCCGAAAGACATAGGCGATTCCTCCATGAATTTTCAACATCTTAAGGTCTATCTAACCAATGGTTTCCTGAATCATCTAAAACTTTATTGGTATATGACTCCTTCTAGGAATATCTCTTTCATACTTCTTATTATGGGATACCACACCTCCAAGAGGGAACTCTACACATTCACCTAATGGATGAGCAATAGATCACAACCATCATAGGGTACTTACCAATGCTTTGATCTCGAGTACCTTGAGGCCTCCAAGCTCGCTTGTCAAGATCACCTCCACATTGTCATCGTAGAGTCGCTCACACCATCACATAGGGCCAATTACTCTCTCTCTCACTCTCTCACACAAGCATGAGTACACAAGCATGAAAAAGGCACAATGCTAGAATGCTCTCACTCCTTCAATATCTCTCAAGTCACAAAGGGAGAGCTCTCAATAGCACAAAAGGGATCGTGTCTTTACATTATGAGAAAATGCCTTATATACATTTGGCCCTTATTCACACTTGGGCATCCAAAACTTACTTACTGGGCCTTGGGTGGCCAATATCTCATAATGTACAACTTTTATAGTGCATTTTCATGACACTTATTAATGTCCTCAACTGAGGATCATGTTGTTAATCCAAAATGGGATTAACATCCCCCCCTTCCTGATGTAGGTTCTGTTCAGAACCTGTTACCTAGGTCGGAAGACCTAGTCATCGAACTCATGTCGGTGGAAATTTCTCTTGGATTGGAGCTTCCAAAGTGTGCGGCGGAATGCTGAGTGTGATTTCCAAAATCTAGTGTCCACCATGTCTTCAAATGTAACATGCATGTATGCTGGAAGACATCGTAGTCGGTGGTAGTACAACATAATACCTCTGTCCGACGGCCCTTGATTCATGTTAAACTTCAGGTTCTCGACTTCAAGGGCATTCTATTTGCATAAGGAGATGGAGAGCTACTTGAAGAAGGCCCATCAATCAAAGATCAGCAATCCATACCTCCTCATGTAGGTCCTCTTCAACAATGTAGCAAGGAGGCCTCTAAAAGAGCTTGAACCTAAAGAGCAAATGCAGTTGGCACTCATGCTCAACCAACCTAAAGACGCAACTGGTAGCTAGCCTCCTTACAAGACATTGACTATCACCAATTCATGCAGGAAACAATGGAACGCCTAGATGTGCTCCTCCACGATCCACATAAGGCACTGGAAGCTGAATCAAGTGAAAACTGGGAGCAAGAGAAAAAAGATTGGTGATGCCACCTCTACTAATGACACACATGCTCCATGACAAGAACACCACCCTCTGGAAGCAACTGAAGCATGCAACTACACAAGTGCAAAACTTAAAGGTAAACCTTGAAGCAGTAGAGTTGACTCAGAGGGAGGTCATTATTATGAATAGCTTAAAGGCTATAGAGGAGTAGGAAAAAAGGTAAAACTCCTTGGAAAATAATAACCTCATCTTAAGCCAGACTATCGTACAAAAGATCAACGACAATGGTGACCTCCTAAACACCAAGCTAGAGCAAGCAAAAGACCAACTCCAGAAAGAGGATGCCCACACACAGAAACTCACAACACTACATGCCCAACAAATGAAGGAGTGCCATGACAATGCAAAGGCTAAGGAAGATGTCCTTCACCAACAAATCATGCCACTAATAGCACAGCTCAAAGCAGAGGGAGAAAGGGCGAGTAGTCTGCAACAAGAAAGAGAACAAACAAACAAAGCACATGCAAAGAAGATCAGAGCCCTCAACAAAACAATAAGTGCGATCTAGGTAGAAGCACATAGGAAAGAATTGGAGCACTAAGAGACCATGACATAGCTTACAAAGCAACTACAAGAAGACACTCAGGGGCGTAGCCCAAAGGCTCCATCAAATTACCCAAGCACAAGAAAGGGAAGAAACTGCCCAACGAGCCCAGGAGGATGCAACGAG
Organism: Cibotium barometz; assembly: GCF_041138505.1. Lineage (NCBI taxonomy): Eukaryota > Viridiplantae > Streptophyta > Polypodiopsida > Cyatheales > Cibotiaceae > Cibotium > Cibotium barometz. Next base: position 37,296,915 of record NC_141052.1, read on the forward strand.
AAGATTTGAAGAGATGGATGCTGCAAGGATGGTCAAGGAAACAACCATTTCCAACCACCTCAGCAATACCGACACACCCACCTACAAGAAGATCTTGTGCGTCAGCTAGCAGCACAAGAAAGAAGTCAATGCCTAGAGCCAAGCGATGATCTGCATATCCTCCTTGAGCGCACCTCGGAGTTGGGCCAGCTGCTGCCAATAACTCCTCGGGCCCCTCCTCACGATCTTTTTTTGTTTTTATCTACACTAACACTCTCCTTACTTCAGTATGATATAAACCTAGCTGAAGATATAGGCCTAGGAGAATTAACACTAATCAAACAAAATACTGAAAGAGATGCTGACCCAACCATAGTCATGGGCATTTTGAGGGTGACCTTGTATTAACTAACTCACAAGACATCTTCTTCTACCCCTTACATCCTATAGTGCTAAACCTTCGTAGTTGGTGTTGTGTGCTTCAAAACTCAGAAATACTGGACAATAGTACGAAAAACTCAACCTGTTTGTTCTAGATGGCATACCAGCAGAGATGCCAGCCAACTATGAGGTGGTAGCAAATCATTACCAATGGGTTATCAATCATTACCAATGGGTTATCAATCATGGGTGGCTGGAGGTGTATCACACTCACCAACATTTGAATCTATGTGAGTCTACATTATATCACCCTGTTGGCATACTTAAACTCTATACTAATATCCACAAACATTTAGAAGCCATGCTAACCAATGTACGATATAATTTTGATGCCAATCACATAAACTACCCTGATATCAATGATGAGGAAATCCCCGAACTACAAAACTTTTTTAAAGCCCATAAGCCTAGCCACCCACCCCCTAGCACACGTCAAGGTCAAGAAGAAAGTTCTTCTTCACTTTCAAAATCCACTTACCTTGTATATTCTAATATATCTAGTAAGCTTCTTAACCCACCCCCTAGCACACGTCAAGGTCAAGAAGAAATTTCTTCTTCACTTTCAAAATCCACTTACCTTGTATATTCTAATATATCCAGTAAGCTTCTTAACCCATATCCTAATGCGCCACCTACTAACTCCTCCTTCCAAGCTGACTGTATTTTCTCCTCTTTCTCTCCTCCCGAGATAGATTTTCCCACCAACACTCTCACCCCCGCCGAGGAGGTACTGGCACCTCACCCATCCCCACCACGGCAACCTCAGGAGGTACGCAATCTCATTCCACAAGATAACCTTGAGCCTTTCACTGAAAATAATCTCTTGGATTCTTTGACAGCTGCAGAGTACAAGGAATTCATTTGTGCAGGTAACCCTCTTTTAAATCCAAAGATGATGTTCAAAGTCCTTATACAGATTAATCCATTTGATCTAGCCCACCAAATCATGCCACAGGCATACTCAGCAGTCACACCAATAAGGCACAATAATGTACCATACCCTCTCCATGCCCCACAACTTGACTTAGAAGAATTACTTCCATTGGCTGGACACGGTACATTGTGGGCAAATGTAGCAAAACACACAAGGCTCACAAATCCTTAGTTGGCTGACTTGGTTGAAATTTGCATTGTAACATTCATGATTAGCTACTATTTTAGGAGATGGAGAAGGGCACATCCTGTACACACTAGAGGTGGCTACATCACTATCGTCACTAATGAAGAAAACCCACAATTGAAGGATTTTATAATCCAACCTCGACTAGAGGAAGGAGAACTTGTCAGTTCTAGAATACAGTCAAGTATAATGAGCATGCCACCAACAATGAGGGTCGATCCATTGTACATGCCTATCAAGAGAAGGTGGACACCGCTGGAATTCCAAGAGGCCAAAAATCGGGACTCACATGTGTGTTACAAATTCCCTATCTTCATACCAGAAACGTTTGGCCACATTCAAGAACAAAGATAGCAAATGCTAACATGGATCAGGACATGGCAAAGAATACTAATAGATCAACCCAAACTTGGTGATCTTGTTTAAGCCCACTTGGTTGTATCTGTCTACAGGATTTATTTGCATCATGAGGGACATCACTCTGCATGCCTTCTCTGTAGTGTCATCTTGGATATTGTCGTATTCTTGTATAAGGCATTAAAATGCAAGATTGTGACATGAAACACTATGGCATGAATATGCAGACGTGAACCACATACGCGTGATCACTTGGACGTGAAACAGTGTGGCGTGAAACACCTACACGTGAAACCCTTGGGCATGAAAGTGTGGCGTGATTATGCAGACATGAAACACATACACGTGAACATGTGGACTTGAAATAGTGTAACGTGAAACACATCCACATGAATATGCAGACGTGAAACACATCCACGTGAATATGCAAACGTGAAACACATCCATGTGAATATGCAGACGTGAAACACATACACGTGAAACACTTGGACGTGAATCAGTGTAACGTGAAACACATCCACGTGAATATGCAGACGTGAAACACATCCAGGTGAATATGCAGACGTGAAACACCTACACGTAAAACACTTGGACATGAATCAGTGTGACGTGAAACACATACGCGTGAACACTTGGACGTGAAATAGTGTGACATGAAACACATCATGTGAATATGCAGATGTGAAATAGTGTGGCATGAAACACCTACACATGAAACACTTGGACGTGAATCAGTGTGATGTGAAACACATCCTTGTGAATATGCAGACATGAAAATGTAGGGACTGGCGTGGGCCGTGAATTTAAAGGATTTGTTTGTGGAAGAGTAACAACTGTGTTTGCACATGCTTATGGTGAATAGTTTATAAGGATGGATTTTTCCATATTACTGCAAGACGATAGGAACTCATTCATACAATTGTTTGATATCATAAAAAAGAGAAAAAAAGGAAATAAAAGAAAAGAAAGAGGTTAAGCTCCCACCTCGAAAGGGACGGTTAGGCGGTTGTACAATGGAAGAAGGTTCGAAGATGAGTAATGAATGAACAATTGCTCACACACGATGCAAAATGACCAACACAAAAAGAAGAAAATTTGATTTTATAACGTAGCCATTGAAGAGGGCGGCTACATTTAATGAAGAATGCCACATGTCACTACATAATTGGCTACCAAAAATTTACCATTTCATGACGTGAAACTCCTCAAACTCTTTCACGATGTGAAACGCTAATAAACGGTTCACGACATGCACGGCTATAGTGTGATTCACGACATGAGGAGCCATTTTTTCTGTAGTTTCACATGGAATTGGGTTTGGGTACCCATATTGCTACATTGCCTTGATAGTAGCCTTGTACTTTCACAGTAGGTCCTTTCAAACCCATTGCTTACAAAATTCATGAGGCCTCTTCGAATGGTTGGAGTTCTGCCACTTAGTAGGTGTTGGCAATGTCAGACTTTTGAATTGTGTTTTTCCCTCAATCCTTACTTACTCGTTGTGTCCTTCCTATTTGGTTGATCCTTAGTTGATTCTTAAGTACCCATTTATGTGTACCCTTGTATGTTGGATATTGTGTAAGAAAGCTCTGTGGAATGAGTGTGGGTTCTGTTTTTTGAGGTGTTACCTCTCCATTGATTTACTTCCCTTGGTTTGCCGAGTTCCATAAAAGTACGGACATGACTTTCTCACCTATGCTCAACGATGCTGTTCTTTCTTCCCATTGGATATTGCATTTGTTGGCACAGATCCAGGATCGTCCTAGGATCATATCTTCCTCCATTGTACCTACAGGCATCACAAACACCTTTCCAACAAAGGAATTATTACTGATGGAAATACTAACATTTAAACCCTCAGCCTTTGTGGTTGTCAGGTGCACACTACAAACTTGCGCATCCATGGGTTCAAGGTGTGGTTTTTCTTTATAAAAGTGTTACTTTCATCAAAATGGATTTTTATGCATAAATAGATGCATAAAAGAATAATTTTTATTATAAAAGTGTTACTTTCATCAATATTGATTTTTATGCATAAATAGATGCATAAAAGAATATTTTTTTATTATAAAAGTGTTACTTCCATCATTATTGATTTTGATGCATAAAAGAATTTTTTTATTATAAAAGTGTTACTTTCATCAAAATGGATTTTTATGCATAAATAGATGCATATAGATTTTTTATATCAAAATAAGAGTTCTCTTTAATCCTTGTTTAAATCCCACGAATATGGGTAAATGAATTAAGTAAATACTCTATGAAAGAAAATTTTACTGTTTCATGTTCTCTAGGATGGTAATGAGAAAATTCAGAAAAACTATCGAAGTCAAAATTGTAGATAAATGACTAATTCATTCCTCATAGGAATTAGTTTTGAATTCATTAAGCAAATACTCAATGAATGAAATTCAGTAAAGTAGTAATTGAAATATTACCCTTTGATAAAGGTAGTTCAGAGAGAATCTTTCCAGTCTAAAAACCTGAATCAGACTATGACCAATAGACTATGACCAAGACGTAACTCCTTCGTCAGTTTCAAGAAATGACGATGTGACCAGTTCAATAGTCCATCCTCAAATCACCCACTGAATCTGAAACTAACTTGAGACTTTTGATTTTGATTTGAGGATCAAGAATTTAGAATTCGAGGAATTCTGCTTGGGAATCCAGCCCTGTGATCTAGAAGTCTTGGGATACGGAATTAAGATATACTCATTGTATTCAAAAGAAAATCAAAACTGAAAACTTTATAGAAACCCTGTTTTCTTAAAGGATTGTCTTACGCCAGAATGCTGGAGGGAGCATTTGGTATATGTGTGTTCTAAGGGAAGTTCAGTTGCAACAGCTGGCGGCGGGGAGTGTTCAAAGGGGCGGCTCACGCAGCGAAAACGTGCCCAAGTCTTGACCAACCTAGGGTATGGTGTAAAATGGTGTTCTTCTGGTATACGATGGGTGAGGGCCGACGAAGCGGTCCCTGAGTGAAGTGCCAGGACACCTAAGGAGGATCCTGGAGGGTTCTGACCACGAGATGCACGGGCTTGCGGTGCCGAGGACACCCATGCGTATGTCATGGAAGATATATATGTATGATGACGAGAAACTTTTTGTAATCTGTTTACTGGATCTCATTGCTCACCTACTGGTCTTAACAACGGAGAGTCCAGAGTGATACTGTTTTCTGAGAAACAAGGATTGAATGAAATTTTGAGTTGTGACATCTGTACCCTTGTCAATGAATTGTTTTATAGATTAAAGTTTAAAGAGGAGTGTGTGAGTATCTGTATTCTAAGGCAAAAGTTAGAAAGGCTTTCAATTATGGGTGGGTGAGTACTTGTCTGGTTCTACTATTCTAGTCGTTGGGTGGTGGCTAATCCATGGGCCGGATGGGGTTAGGCTAGAATCAGTAGAGTTTTAATAATAAAATTGATTAATAAGATTACGCTTAGAACTCGAATAGTTAAATAATAACCTGAAGACGTCTCAAATGAATAGATCAACGGCTGTGCCTAATTCAATTAGGCACAACTGTTGAATAGTTAAGTCTGTTATAGTTTCCCTTCTATCCGGATTATTCAGATGAAGGTTAGCGTTGATTCCTTCAAGTTAAGTCTGTTATAGTTTCCCTTCTATCCGGATTATTCAGATGAAGGTTAGCGTTGATTCCTTCAAGTTAAGTCTGTTATAGTTTCCCTTCTATCCGGATTATTCAGATGAAGGTTAGTTCAGTCTTGACCTCGTTGGAAAAATTCGTTAACAAATTCAAAATGGTGGAATCGTGGGCATGGGAAATTTTCCCGGTTTCGACTTTCGACGAAATGACCACCAGCTTAGTCTCGTGCCCGGACATTCCAGGGCGAGGCCCCGAGTGGGAAACCCTGCCCCACGCCCAAGAGGGAGTTGTTTTTGCTACTGCCAACAATCGGGAATCCGGTGCGCGGAGGGGACAATGGGATCTCACAGTTGGTATCAGAGCGCTGTTGTAAATTTACGTAACAGCAGTAGAAATTACTTAAAAATTTTAAAGTAAATCTGGGAAATAATGTTTTCGCTTGTTAGTATTATGTTGAAGGAACTTCAAAAATTGAAAACTCATAAATTGATTTGGAAATTTATAGATGGATACCCCGAATCTATCTTGCATTCCTGAACTCTCCCAGAGTCAGGATGTGATAGCCTTTGCATTTGACCACCTCATCAACTCTGTTATGACCTGAGTAAGCAGAGTGAGACTCGCACGTCATTTTGAGAGTCTTTACTTTCGTGATCCTCTTGAGCGACGTCGGTATATGTGGTTTTGTGGAGGACGATGTATTAATGTCAGTACCAGTCAGCGTCAGAGGCTCATGCAAAATATTTCCTTAGCCATGATTCTGATAAGGCTAGGACTTGTTCAGCATCATGTACAACTCTTTGATCATTCACCCAGGAACTTCAGAACTTCATGCCGAGTTTTTAGCTTCTTAGCCGCTTTATCCCTAGAGATAGAATTACAGCACCTCTTTTTGTAATGAATCGTGTGTACCATGGCATGTCTCCTTCGCAATTTTGCTTCTTTATGCGTATACGATTGAGACAGTGATTTTGGGGAGCCATGATGCTCTATGTATATATCAAAAACTTTTGATAATAAACGATGTTTTTCAAAAAAATTCTAATTTTTTTTCATAATTGTGAATATGGTTAATAAAATTATCAGAGTAAATCTTGTTTCATGATGTATGATGAAAAAATTTATCTGTTTAAAGAATAAATCATAAAAATTAAATAATCATAAATCTGTTGTCAAAGTTAAGTTGACAAAAATCTCGTTTTGTCAGAATCATGAGGCGTGCGGCCCGTGCAAGGCAACCGGATCCTCTAGCCGATGAGATGAAGAGTTAGATCCGGATGTTTGAAAAGCCCTGCACAGATCCCAACCTGGTCCCTTCAAGGGTGAAGGGGAACAGTTAGGTGAAGTAGTGGAAAAGTGGATTGAGGCAATGGAGGAATACTTTGATGTAGCTACAATGAGAGAAGAAAGATGGCTCTCGCCAGGTTAAAGATTGTGGAAACGGTTAGGGTTGCTTGGAGGAATCACTGCGAGACTAACCGTCTCGACCAAAATACCCAGACCTGGACCGATCTTGAAGCTTACCTCAGAAAGAGGTTTTGTCCTCCAGGCTTCCTTGAAACTAAGATGAATGAGTTCTTGGAACTAAAGCAAGATAGCCGGACAATTGAAGAGTACCATCAAGCTTTTGCCCTTCTCCTCAAATATTCCCTGCAATTGGATGAAGAGCAGCTGATAGCCAGGTTCATTCGAGGAATGAACGAGCCATTGGACACCTTAGTGAAGAATGCCAAACCTGTCTCAATGGCCGAAGCAGTAAGAATGGCAAAGGACTTTGCCAAAGCCTTTGTTGTTAAAGTCCCACCAAAGCCTGCAGTCTCTAACTTTAAAAGATTCCAAACCCCGGGAAGTACTTCAAACTTTCCTCCCCCAAAGAGGCAGCAAGACCCAATTCAGAATCAGGATGCGGGAAGATTTAGAAGTGAAGGAAGACCCTTCCCCCCCAGAACACTTTCCCAGGAGCCCCACCTATTTCAAGGATTCAGAGGGATGAGCTCAGAAGTGAGAACTGGCATTTTGGATGCCAAGGTTTTGGTCTCCAGCTAAAGACTGCCCAACTCTTGCCATGTCAAGGAGACAGGGAAGTCAAGGACCAAGAGAGCAAAGACCAACCCCTTCCTATCAGTCAAATCAAGGTCCATCTTGCCCAAATCAAGGAAATCTCAGGAAAACTCCAGCTGTCTACCTTTGTCCAGAGTAGCCTCAGAACTCCTTCCCAGAACTGGGGCAACCAAAGAGAAAGAATTCTGCCTCAGATTGCAGCAGCCAAAGTAGTCACAATTATAGAAGTAGTGGAAGAGGAAAGAGGACAGATGTAAGATTCCTCCCCCACCCCCTTTTTGATGTCTAGTATCTTTCCCTGTAATCAATCCCTCTTCAGAAATATAAAGATGTGTAGGGAGGAGATAAATCCAACTTGTAAAAAGAAAATACCCAAAAATGAGTAAATGCTCACATGAGGTGAAGAGTTGAAAATGTACAAGGTTTATTAGTAAAAAAACTATGTGCAATATTAAAAATATGAGATATTTTGGGTATAATGATTTTATTATGACACATATGTAAGGAAGGGGAGTCCCTTAAATGCTCACATAAGATGAAGAGTTGAAAATGTACAAGGTTTATTAGTAAAAAACTATGAGCAATATTAAAAATATGACATATGTAAGGAAGGGGAATTCTTTAAAGGAGGTGCATATTTCACATAAGATGAAGAGTTGAAAATGTACAAGGATTATTAGTAAAAAACTATGAGCAATATTAAAAATATGACATATGTAAGGAAGGGGAATTCTTTAAAGGAGGTGCATATTTCACATAAGATGAAGAGTTGAAAATGTACAAGGTTTATTAGTAAAAAAAACTATGAGCAATATTAAAATGATTCCATTATGACACATATGTAAGGAAGGGGAGTTCTTTAAAGGAGGTGCATATTTCACATGCTTGAATGAGTTTTAAACTCATAAAAATTGAGATATTTCATCTCTCCTCTCTCCTCATTCAAGTCTAGTTCCAAAAAGTTAGCTTAACTGATCTAAAAATGGTCAAATATTGACCAAACTGATTTAGAAAATTCTAGAATCAGTTTGTTTGGTTAGGAGCCCAATTTTTCCTATAAATAGAAGCCTCCCCCTTGTTGAAAAATATATAGTGTTTATGCATCGTTACTCTACTCCACCTAAGCCAGAAACTGTGAATTCATTTAATAATTCACTAGTTTTTGGAGCTTCCCTCTTTCTTCAATCCCCATTAGTGGCTCCATCAACATACTTAACCAATTGATTGGTTGGGGGCCTCTACCGTGAACAAAGAATCAAGCAAGTTGTAAGGTAATTAGTGAATATTGATCTTTCTATAATTTCTCAATGTTTCTCTCTTCTCAACCCCTCTCAAGCTTGAGAAGTTTAATTGGTATGGTTTTTTTTTAATGCTATTGAAGTTTGAATAGTAGTGAAGAGTTACATAATGCTATTGAAGTTAATTTTCATTTATGTTTAAATTCTAATGATTTTTATGTAAATTCTCTCTCTCACTCAAGAAATGGTCATACTCATGAACCGTTCTCAATCCAAATCAAGCTTTTCATAAAGCTTTTCCTTAACCCAAGATTAAGCTATGCTTGAGGTCAAATTAATGGCTTTTTTCTATGCTTTTAGTTTATGTATATTAATGATTCAATCCATTATGGATTGATAATCCAATTAGAGATTATTTTAATTATTTTCTTAATGATAAGCATTATCCCTTAGAAAAATTGAGATTTATCAGTCATAGCAGCGGAGCTATGGCAAAATTTTTATAAAAATTATGCATAAAATAATCTCATTCAAAGCATAAAAAGAGGACTTCCTACCATATTCTAGGAATTATCATCCTAGATTAATTGAAAGAATTTCATTACAATCATGGAGAAATTGAATTTTAATATTATGCATAATGGATAAATTTTTATATCAAAAGTGTTATTTTTACCATTTTTGTTTTATGCATAGAAGTATGCATAATGGATAAATTTTTATATCAAAAGTGTTACTTTTACCATTTTTGTTTTATGCATAGAAGTATGCATAATGGATAAATTTTTATATCAAAAGTGTTATTTTTATCATTTTTAATTTTCATGCATAGAAGTATGCATAAAGGAAATTTTTTTTATCAAAAGTGTTACTTTTATTATTTTTAATTTTCATGCATAGAAGTATGCATAAAAGATAATTTTTTTATATTAAAAGTGTTACTTTTACCATTTTTAATTTTCATGCATAGAAGTATGCATAAAGGAAAATTTTTATATCAAAAGTGTTACTTTTATCATTTTCAATTTTCATGCATAGAAGTATGCATAAAGGATAATTTTTTTTAATATCAAAAGTGATACTTTTATCATATTGGATTTCATGTATAGAGGTATGGATAAAAGATGATTATTTTAATGTAAAAAGTGTTACTTTTGTCACAATTGAATTTCATGCATAGAGGTATGCATAAAAGTTGATTATTTTATTATAAAAGTGTAACTTTTATCATAATTGGATTTCATGCATGGAGGTATGCATAAAAGATATTCTTTTTATACTAAAAGTGTGATTTTCATCATAAATGGATTTTATGCATAACTTAGATGTATAAGAGAAATTCTTTTATTCTAAAAGTGTAATTCCTACCAAATTGACTTTATGCATAAGAAGATGCATTTTAAAAAAATGATTTTTAATTCAAAAGTGTCATTCTCATCTAAATTGAATTTATGCATAGGAAGATGCATAAAAGATTGAATTTTAATTCAAAAGTGTCATTTTCATTTAAAATGAATTTATGCATAGGAAGATGCATAAAAGATTGATTTTTCTTCGGAAGTATTAATCTCCTTAAATGGAATTTATGCATAAGTAAATGTGTAAAGAAATCTTATATCAAATATAAGAGTTCTCTTGTATTCTATAAATAGATATGAGATGTGATAGGATGTGATAAGAGGTATATAAGAGATGATAAGAGGTGATAAGATGAATTAAGATGTGATAAGATGTGTATGGGATGAGGTAAGAAGTGTATGTGATAGGATAAGATGCATATGGGTTGTGATAGGACGAGAATGGATGTGATGTAAAAGATTAGATGTGAAGGCATATGGGGTTACATGAATGGGAATGTGGAAATGGATGTATGTATGTGGATGTGTGGATGTGGAGATGGGAGTATGGATGTATGAATGTGAAAATGGATATATGACGTGAAAATGGATGTATGCATGAAGATGTATATGCATAGATGTGAATGTGGATATAGATGTAGATGTGGATGTATAGATGTGAATGGGAATGTGGATGTGAATGTGGATGTAGATGTGGATGTATAGATGTGAATGGGAATGTGGATATGGATGTATGTATGTATGTGGATGTAGATGTGGATGTATAGATGTGAATGGGAATGTGGATGTGGATGTATATGAATGTGGATGTATAGATGTGAATGGAAATGTGGATGTGGATGTATGTATGTATGTGGATGTAGATGTGGATGTATAGATGTGAATGAGAATGTGGATGTGGATGTATGTATGTATGTGGATGTGGATGTATGTATGTATGTGGATGTGGATGTATGAATGAGGACGTGATAATGGATGTATGCATGTAGATGTGGATATATGGATGTGAATATGAATGTGGATGTGGATGTGGATGTATGGATGTGGATATGGATGTGTATGTATGAATGTAGATAAGGGATGTGGATGTATAAATGAGGATGTGAAAATGGAGGTATGCATGTAGATGTGGATGTATGAATGGGAATGTGGATGTGAATGTGGATGTAGATGTGGATGTATAGATGTGAATGGGAATGTGGATATGGATGTATGTATGTATGTGGATGTAGATGTGGATGTATAGATGTGAATGGGAATGTGGATGTGGATGTATATGAATGTGGATGTATAGATGTGAATGGAAATGTGGATGTGGATGTATGTATGTATGTGGATGTAGATGTGGATGTATAGATGTGAATGAGAATGTGGATGTGGATGTATGTATGTATGTATGTGGATGTATGTATGTATGTGGATGTGGATGTATGAATGAGGACGTGATAATGGATGTATGCATGTAGATGTGGATATATGGATGTGAATATGAATGTGGATGTGGATGTGGATGTATGGATGTGGATATGGATGTGTATGTATGAATGTAGATAAGGGATGTGGATGTATAAATGAGGATGTGAAAATGGAGGTATGCATGTAGATGTGGATGTATGGATGTGAATGTGGATGTGGATGTGGATGTATAAATGAGGATGTGAATGTGGATGTGAATGTGAATGTGGATGTGAATGTGGATGTGGATGTGGATGTGGATGTTGGATGTGGATATGGATGTGTATGTATGAATGTGGATATGGGATGTGGATGTATAAATGAGGATGTGAAAATGGATGTATACATGTAAATGTGGATGTATGGATGTGAAGGTGAATGTGTATGTGAATTAATGTGTCGTCGATATGAGGAAATGGATGAGAATGAGTACACATTGAATGGAATGTGGAATAAGTAATTTGGACTAAGGAGGGATAATGTGGAAAGACGAGAGTTCGATTTAGAAACTGTATTTTGTGACTGTTTGTAAATGACTGTTTTATGTCAAGAATGCTGGGGAAGCATTTTGACCGTCTTATGGATTAAGGTCATGAAGACCTAACTGTTAAAGTTGCAACTGCTGACGGAGAGTCAATGGAGGACGTCTCGCGTAGCAAGGTCGACCGAGGTCTTGACCAGCCTCGGTTCGATTTAAATGGTGAGCTTCCGGTACGGTGGATGAGGGACCAAGGAAGCGGCCTATGAGTGAAGCGCTAGGTCACCTGCGAAGGATCCTAGAGGGTGCTGACCATACGGTGCTCGGGCTCTGGGTCGCCGAAGATACCCACACGTGCGTCGTGGAAGATATTGGAACAAGGAGTAAGAGTTGTTTTGTGAAACCGGGCATGGATCTGGTTGATTGACCTTGCTGGTCTTCAATGGATGAGTCCATGGCTCTTTATATGGATCTGTTGGTTGATCTTGCTGATCTTCAACGAGAGTCCATCTTGATTTTTATAAGTGATTATATTGCCAAGTATTATGGGCTAGGAACTATTGAAAAGGCCCCTGTGTGGACAGGTGGTGAGCGTTCTAGTTGCCAATGATGCCATAGATACTCTGATGAAGGAATGATTGGAAATTATGAATCAACCGGATAAATTGGAAGATCATGATCAGTGGTACTATGGTTTCATTAAAGGATTGTTTTAAAGTTAGCTGATGCTAAGAAAAAGGCAAATTTCATATTGGGTGTGTAAGTGGTGTGGCTAGTTTTATGTTTGCATGAACTTCCGGCTAGGGGGCCTAGGGACTCTTTTCCTTGGTACCCGGGACAAAACCTAACCAAATTCCAAATTGGATCCCATCACTACAGTGGTTGGGCGGTTGGCTAACCCATGGGATCGGATGGGGTTAGGCTGGACTGATGGATCCATAAATCGAGACTCAACTTTTGTTTTTACGATAGATAAAGTAAATCCCGGATAGAAATTGTTCTATGGATAGGAATCAACGGCTGTGCCTCTTGATGGGGAAAAAAGCGTTGATCCCAATGATCCAAGTGCAAGTTTCTTCCTTGATTTGACCAAGTACCGTTAAAGGTGCAGTCAGATCAGTTGATCCGTAATGATCTTGACTACGTTAGAGTAAAGAGTTATCCGGTGGAATCGCCCATGCTTTCCGAGTAAAGGAAGTTTTTCCAGTTTCGGTTTTGGACAAACCGACGGATTAGTCTCTTGTCCGGATATCCGTGGGCGAGGCCCCGAGTGTGAGACCCCTACCCACGCATGATGTGCTACTTCCGCTGCTAGTACCCCGAATCCGTTGATCGGTGGGGAACAGGGATCTCACAGTTGGTATCAGAGCATTTGGTTAATAAAGATCAACTGAGAAGACAAATATGTCAAAAATTTATCAAGAAACACAAAAAGGTTGTAATTGTGTGATATAAGTCATACAAATTGATATTCAAACTAAAATTCGTAATTTGGTAGTTGGGTCTTCAGATGGAAGTACTGTAATTATATAGAATCCCTGACTTGCTTGAGGCCTAGACATGATGGTATTTACCTTATAATTCCAAGGACCGTGACTACCCGTATATACCGAGAGTATACTGCAGCTCTTTACTGACAGTATATACGAGTAAATCTAAGACTTGAAATTATAAGCATTATTGCTATCCAGAGGATGATTTCGAATGTGGTTGATATGATTTTTAATTCTGTTTGAGAATTGATGAATTGATTTGGATTCTGATTGAAAAATGATGATCCCTGAAATTTGGTTGAAATGTAATAAGCTGAGCGAAACCTCAATGAGGATGAATGGGACGAGTCCCTGTGATGATATTCATAACTGGAATGATGATAATGATTTCAGCAAATCACTATGAGATTAGTGGATTGTGCTGTCAGATTGCTACTATTAATACTTGACCGTTAGATCAAGTTAAGGGATGACAAATTGAGAACTTACTTGACTGAAATTCCCGTGGAGGAATGTTCAGAAGGAAATTTTTCGGTCTAATGGACCATAATCATGTTAAAGATAAGAATGATATGATCTGAATGAATTGTTGATGAGTTCTAAGGGATATTTATCCCAGTATTCTGTTGGGTTGACCAGAATATAAGGAACCCCAGAATAAAATTGGATCTTAAGAAAAAGAGTTATCCTCTACCTTGCGAGATGAGGACATCTCGCACTTTTTTAAGTGGGGTAGAATGTAAGATTCCTCCCCAGCCTTAGAGGTATACAGGAGTAAGAATCTCCCTTTCTGATCTTATAATTATTCTCTCTCTAAAATAAAAGAAAGATTCTGTTTAAAAAAGGAAGAACCTTTTTCCTGAATACTTCTCAAGAGTCCCACCTGTTTTAAGGATTCAGAAGTGAGAATCGATGTTTTGGATATCAAGGTTTTGGTCTCGAGTACGGCCCAAAAGAAGTTCTTTATCTCTTGGGAAGTATAAGAAGTTATCTCCCAGATATTGTGGACCAAAGAAAGTAGGTGATTTAGCTTACGAACTTCTTTTATCTCCTCATCTCAAAGTTTTGAATGCCTTCTATAGAAAAATGTGCCAAACCCAAATCATGGAAAGACGGTAAAACTTCAGTGGCAAGTTACCGTTGGCTTCTAAGTTACGCTAGCTCCTTCCTTTATATAAGTCGTAAATTTTACTTGTCGTTCACAGTAATCTTACTTCCATCGATCTCCTTTCTTTCTTAATCTCCTTCATGGCTTGGCAACAAGAATTAGTTTTATCCATGATGATTTCTCACCTTCAAGACGCAAGGGAGTCTGTGAAGAAAGATTTTATAGAGCAGTATGAGCGCTCACTTTTCCCTCACTTGGGAACTTCTGTAGCGCAGACAAAATGGCGGACCTATCAAGACATAACTAGGGTAACACCCTGGGGTCAGCAGCACTTTCGTAACAATGTCCGCTTGGCCATGGTTATTGAAGCTTTGGGTTTGGGTCCCCGATACTACTGCGTCATGAGATCAAGGCATCCTGGGTTTTCTGAGCGGGTCTTCTTACTGGCGTGTTTTCTTCCTCATGAGAAGATATGCCTTTACCCCGTTTTTGGCTTGCCTCTCAGAGGTCCTTTTGTTAGAACACCTCATACCACTGAGATAGGCGCAGCAATAACCCACAGAATCATTCCCATAGATGAGTTACCTTATACTTGTGCAGCTTGTGAGGACTGCTTTTGTGACCATATGATGGACGGGCTTATGGAAGTGTAAAGAGTTCCTCTATCTTTACTGTATAAGTTCCGAGAATGAATAAAGTTTAAATCTTGTTCGTATTTTGAATCTTGCTCTCTTTAAGACTTATCTTGGTGGTTAATCTTGATTAAAATTTTTCTCTAAGTCTCATATTCGTGCATCTTGCGAAATTATCCCAGTTGCGAGATGAGGACATCTCGCATTTTTTTAAGTGGGGTAGAATGTAAGATTCCTCCCCCACCCCCTTTTTGATGTCTAGTATCTTTCCCTGTAATCAATCCCTCTTCAGAAATATAAAGATGTGTAGGGAGGAGATAAATCCAACTTGTAAAAAGAAAATACCCAAAAATGAGTAAATGCTCACATGAGGTGAAGAGTTGAAAATGTACAAGGTTTATTAGTAAAAAAACTATGTGCAATATTAAAAATATGAGATATTTTGGGTATAATGATTTTATTATGACACATATGTAAGGAAGGGGAGTCCCTTAAATGCTCACATAAGATGAAGAGTTGAAAATGTACAAGGTTTATTAGTAAAAAACTATGAGCAATATTAAAAATATGACATATGTAAGGAAGGGGAATTCTTTAAAGGAGGTGCATATTTCACATAAGATGAAGAGTTGAAAATGTACAAGGATTATTAGTAAAAAACTATGAGCAATATTAAAAATATGACATATGTAAGGAAGGGGAATTCTTTAAAGGAGGTGCATATTTCACATAAGATGAAGAGTTGAAAATGTACAAGGTTTATTAGTAAAAAAAACTATGAGCAATATTAAAATGATTCCATTATGACACATATGTAAGGAAGGGGAGTTCTTTAAAGGAGGTGCATATTTCACATGCTTGAATGAGTTTTAAACTCATAAAAATTGAGATATTTCATCTCTCCTCTCTCCTCATTCAAGTCTAGTTCCAAAAAGTTAGCTTAACTGATCTAAAAATGGTCAAATATTGACCAAACTGATTTAGAAAATTCTAGAATCAGTTTGTTTGGTTAGGAGCCCAATTTTTCCTATAAATAGAAGCCTCCCCCTTGTTGAAAAATATATAGTGTTTATGCATCGTTACTCTACTCCACCTAAGCCAGAAACTGTGAATTCATTTAATAATTCACTAGTTTTTGGAGCTTCCCTCTTTCTTCAATCCCCATTAGTGGCTCCATCAACATACTTAACCAATTGATTGGTTGGGGGCCTCTACCGTGAACAAAGAATCAAGCAAGTTGTAAGGTAATTAGTGAATATTGATCTTTCTATAATTTCTCAATGTTTCTCTCTTCTCAACCCCTCTCAAGCTTGAGAAGTTTAATTGGTATGGTTTTTTTTTAATGCTATTGAAGTTTGAATAGTAGTGAAGAGTTACATAATGCTATTGAAGTTAATTTTCATTTATGTTTAAATTCTAATGATTTTTATGTAAATTCTCTCTCTCACTCAAGAAATGGTCATACTCATGAACCGTTCTCAATCCAAATCAAGCTTTTCATAAAGCTTTTCCTTAACCCAAGATTAAGCTATGCTTGAGGTCAAATTAATGGCTTTTTTCTATGCTTTTAGTTTATGTATATTAATGATTCAATCCATTATGGATTGATAATCCAATTAGAGATTATTTTAATTATTTTCTTAATGATAAGCATTATCCCTTAGAAAAATTGAGATTTATCAGTCATAGCAGCGGAGCTATGGCAAAATTTTTATAAAAATTATGCATAAAATAATCTCATTCAAAGCATAAAAAGAGGACTTCCTACCATATTCTAGGAATTATCATCCTAGATTAATTGAAAGAATTTCATTACAATCATGGAGAAATTGAATTTTAATATTATGCATAATGGATAAATTTTTATATCAAAAGTGTTATTTTTACCATTTTTGTTTTATGCATAGAAGTATGCATAATGGATAAATTTTTATATCAAAAGTGTTACTTTTACCATTTTTGTTTTATGCATAGAAGTATGCATAATGGATAAATTTTTATATCAAAAGTGTTATTTTTATCATTTTTAATTTTCATGCATAGAAGTATGCATAAAGGAAATTTTTTTTATCAAAAGTGTTACTTTTATTATTTTTAATTTTCATGCATAGAAGTATGCATAAAAGATAATTTTTTTATATTAAAAGTGTTACTTTTACCATTTTTAATTTTCATGCATAGAAGTATGCATAAAGGAAAATTTTTATATCAAAAGTGTTACTTTTATCATTTTCAATTTTCATGCATAGAAGTATGCATAAAGGATAATTTTTTTTAATATCAAAAGTGATACTTTTATCATATTGGATTTCATGTATAGAGGTATGGATAAAAGATGATTATTTTAATGTAAAAAGTGTTACTTTTGTCACAATTGAATTTCATGCATAGAGGTATGCATAAAAGTTGATTATTTTATTATAAAAGTGTAACTTTTATCATAATTGGATTTCATGCATGGAGGTATGCATAAAAGATATTCTTTTTATACTAAAAGTGTGATTTTCATCATAAATGGATTTTATGCATAACTTAGATGTATAAGAGAAATTCTTTTATTCTAAAAGTGTAATTCCTACCAAATTGACTTTATGCATAAGAAGATGCATTTTAAAAAAATGATTTTTAATTCAAAAGTGTCATTCTCATCTAAATTGAATTTATGCATAGGAAGATGCATAAAAGATTGAATTTTAATTCAAAAGTGTCATTTTCATTTAAAATGAATTTATGCATAGGAAGATGCATAAAAGATTGATTTTTCTTCGGAAGTATTAATCTCCTTAAATGGAATTTATGCATAAGTAAATGTGTAAAGAAATCTTATATCAAATATAAGAGTTCTCTTGTATTCTATAAATAGATATGAGATGTGATAGGATGTGATAAGAGGTATATAAGAGATGATAAGAGGTGATAAGATGAATTAAGATGTGATAAGATGTGTATGGGATGAGGTAAGAAGTGTATGTGATAGGATAAGATGCATATGGGTTGTGATAGGACGAGAATGGATGTGATGTAAAAGATTAGATGTGAAGGCATATGGGGTTACATGAATGGGAATGTGGAAATGGATGTATGTATGTGGATGTGTGGATGTGGAGATGGGAGTATGGATGTATGAATGTGAAAATGGATATATGACGTGAAAATGGATGTATGCATGAAGATGTATATGCATAGATGTGAATGTGGATATAGATGTAGATGTGGATGTATAGATGTGAATGGGAATGTGGATGTGAATGTGGATGTAGATGTGGATGTATAGATGTGAATGGGAATGTGGATATGGATGTATGTATGTATGTGGATGTAGATGTGGATGTATAGATGTGAATGGGAATGTGGATGTGGATGTATATGAATGTGGATGTATAGATGTGAATGGAAATGTGGATGTGGATGTATGTATGTATGTGGATGTAGATGTGGATGTATAGATGTGAATGAGAATGTGGATGTGGATGTATGTATGTATGTGGATGTGGATGTATGTATGTATGTGGATGTGGATGTATGAATGAGGACGTGATAATGGATGTATGCATGTAGATGTGGATATATGGATGTGAATATGAATGTGGATGTGGATGTGGATGTATGGATGTGGATATGGATGTGTATGTATGAATGTAGATAAGGGATGTGGATGTATAAATGAGGATGTGAAAATGGAGGTATGCATGTAGATGTGGATGTATGAATGGGAATGTGGATGTGAATGTGGATGTAGATGTGGATGTATAGATGTGAATGGGAATGTGGATATGGATGTATGTATGTATGTGGATGTAGATGTGGATGTATAGATGTGAATGGGAATGTGGATGTGGATGTATATGAATGTGGATGTATAGATGTGAATGGAAATGTGGATGTGGATGTATGTATGTATGTGGATGTAGATGTGGATGTATAGATGTGAATGAGAATGTGGATGTGGATGTATGTATGTATGTATGTGGATGTATGTATGTATGTGGATGTGGATGTATGAATGAGGACGTGATAATGGATGTATGCATGTAGATGTGGATATATGGATGTGAATATGAATGTGGATGTGGATGTGGATGTATGGATGTGGATATGGATGTGTATGTATGAATGTAGATAAGGGATGTGGATGTATAAATGAGGATGTGAAAATGGAGGTATGCATGTAGATGTGGATGTATGGATGTGAATGTGGATGTGGATGTGGATGTATAAATGAGGATGTGAATGTGGATGTGAATGTGAATGTGGATGTGAATGTGGATGTGGATGTGGATGTGGATGTTGGATGTGGATATGGATGTGTATGTATGAATGTGGATATGGGATGTGGATGTATAAATGAGGATGTGAAAATGGATGTATACATGTAAATGTGGATGTATGGATGTGAAGGTGAATGTGTATGTGAATTAATGTGTCGTCGATATGAGGAAATGGATGAGAATGAGTACACATTGAATGGAATGTGGAATAAGTAATTTGGACTAAGGAGGGATAATGTGGAAAGACGAGAGTTCGATTTAGAAACTGTATTTTGTGACTGTTTGTAAATGACTGTTTTATGTCAAGAATGCTGGGGAAGCATTTTGACCGTCTTATGGATTAAGGTCATGAAGACCTAACTGTTAAAGTTGCAACTGCTGACGGAGAGTCAATGGAGGACGTCTCGCGTAGCAAGGTCGACCGAGGTCTTGACCAGCCTCGGTTCGATTTAAATGGTGAGCTTCCGGTACGGTGGATGAGGGACCAAGGAAGCGGCCTATGAGTGAAGCGCTAGGTCACCTGCGAAGGATCCTAGAGGGTGCTGACCATACGGTGCTCGGGCTCTGGGTCGCCGAAGATACCCACACGTGCGTCGTGGAAGATATTGGAACAAGGAGTAAGAGTTGTTTTGTGAAACCGGGCATGGATCTGGTTGATTGACCTTGCTGGTCTTCAATGGATGAGTCCATGGCTCTTTATATGGATCTGTTGGTTGATCTTGCTGATCTTCAACGAGAGTCCATCTTGATTTTTATAAGTGATTATATTGCCAAGTATTATGGGCTAGGAACTATTGAAAAGGCCCCTGTGTGGACAGGTGGTGAGCGTTCTAGTTGCCAATGATGCCATAGATACTCTGATGAAGGAATGATTGGAAATTATGAATCAACCGGATAAATTGGAAGATCATGATCAGTGGTACTATGGTTTCATTAAAGGATTGTTTTAAAGTTAGCTGATGCTAAGAAAAAGGCAAATTTCATATTGGGTGTGTAAGTGGTGTGGCTAGTTTTATGTTTGCATGAACTTCCGGCTAGGGGGCCTAGGGACTCTTTTCCTTGGTACCCGGGACAAAACCTAACCAAATTCCAAATTGGATCCCATCACTACAGTGGTTGGGCGGTTGGCTAACCCATGGGATCGGATGGGGTTAGGCTGGACTGATGGATCCATAAATCGAGACTCAACTTTTGTTTTTACGATAGATAAAGTAAATCCCGGATAGAAATTGTTCTATGGATAGGAATCAACGGCTGTGCCTCTTGATGGGGAAAAAAGCGTTGATCCCAATGATCCAAGTGCAAGTTTCTTCCTTGATTTGACCAAGTACCGTTAAAGGTGCAGTCAGATCAGTTGATCCGTAATGATCTTGACTACGTTAGAGTAAAGAGTTATCCGGTGGAATCGCCCATGCTTTCCGAGTAAAGGAAGTTTTTCCAGTTTCGGTTTTGGACAAACCGACGGATTAGTCTCTTGTCCGGATATCCGTGGGCGAGGCCCCGAGTGTGAGACCCCTACCCACGCATGATGTGCTACTTCCGCTGCTAGTACCCCGAATCCGTTGATCGGTGGGGAACAGGGATCTCACAACAGATTTATGCTGCAATTGAAAACCAAGGGCCAAATCGCCAATTCTCCATCATTCATACTCTAGCTGAGTATCAGGGTAAGCCTTTTAAGCTTTTGATTGACAGGCAGTACTCATTCTTTCATTTTCCCTGGATGCTTGCGTAAGCTAGTCTTAGATCAGAAATCAGGGAAACCTATGCAAGTTGAATTGGCAAGTGGGAAGACTCTTTTCACTCACCTTGAGACGGATCGTATTCAGTTCAATCTAGTTGGGAATTTAACTGACTGCCAGTTCTGAGTTATACCTTTGGGAGTTTTTGACGGGATCCTTGGAATGGATTGGCTCCATAAAAATCTAGCGGACATTCACTGTCATAATGGAACCATTTCCTTCACGTGACCTTCACGAAAACAAGGTTCAAGGAACCCGAATTTCAGGATCCCCAAGTCTGCAGCTAATAAAGGCTTCTAAGTTACTAAAAGGACTTAAAAAGAAGGAGCTCATTTATGTTGTCAAAATGAATCTAGTAGACTCAAAGTTAAAAGCTAAAGAACCTGAATGGTTAAGTGATTATGATGATTTATTCCCAGCAGAGCTAATAGAGATGCCTCCAATTCGGGAAGTAGATCATGTGATAGAATTGACCCTCGGAGCTCAGCCAGTAGCCTTGCGCACGTAAAAAATGCCAGTTCCTGAAGCCATCAAACTCAAGGAAGAGCTTATACAGCTGTTGGAACTAGGGTTTGTAAGACCCAGTGTTTCACCATGGGGTGCACCAGTTCTCTTTCAGAAAAAGAAAGATGGAATGCTAAGACTTTGTGTGGACTACAGAGGTCTCAGTCACCTCACAATTAAAAAATATGTATCCTATCCCCAGAATTGATGAGCTTCTGGAAAGACTAAGTGGAGCCTAGATCTTCACAAAGATAGATAATCAGGATTAGTGAACAAGATATCCCAAAGATAGCCATCAATACTCGGTATGGGCATTATGAATTCACTATCATGCCGTTTGGATTGACAAATGCCCCACCTACATTCAATTGCTTAATGCAGGAAATTCTCAGAGAATTCTTGGATGATTTTGTTCTTGTTTTCTTTGATGATATTCTGATTTAATCAAAGAATGCATCTGACCACCATGAAGCTCATGTCAGAAAAGTTCTTGAGATTCTGAGGAAGCACCAACTCTTTGCAAAAAAGAGCAAATGCACTTTCTCTGCCAACCATGTTGAATACTTGGGCTTTTTGGTATCAAAAGATGGAATTTGTCCAGATTCCACAAAAGTCTAAGCAGTATTGGCCTGAACCAAAGATAGTGAAAGAAGTCAGAGGATTCTTGGGATTGACTGGTTGGTATAGAATTTTTATACCAAAGTATGCTCTTATAGCTTCCCCCGTGACAAATCTTCTCAAGAAGAATATCCCGTTTCAATGGTTTGCCAGGTGCCAGAGTGCTTTTGATAAGCTGAAGACCACCTTGGTAACCAATCCTGTTCTGAAGCTGCCAGATTTCTCTCTACCCTTTGAGGTAACTGATGCCAGTGGTTTTGCCCTGGGAGGTGCACTTATGCAGGAAGGTCATGAAGTGGCCTATGAATCCCAAAAACTTAGAATGCATGAGAGGAATTATGTTGTCCATGACCTGGAACTACTTTCAGTAGTTTATGCCCTAAAGTTGTGGAGACATTACCTACTCGGTCAAAGATTCAGTTTGATGGTGACAGATCATTAGAGTTTAAAGTGGATCTTCACTCAGAAGGATCTCAACATGCGCCAGAGAAGGTGGATGCAGACCCTACAGGAACTTGATTTTGAAATCAAGTACCGCCCATGCAAAGAAAATGTGGTAGGCAGATGCCCTCAGTCCAAAAGCCTCCTTGCTTGCAATTACTGTAGTGTCAAATCCTTTGATTATTGAAGCATGAGAGAAGATCTTGCAGGATAGATTCTTTGGCCCTATTGCTACCCTACTTATGTAGGAAAGCAAAACTCCACAGGAGTTGAACTCAATTCAAGGGTACAGCCTGGATGATGGAATTATGTATTATAATCGTAGGCTATGCATTCCCAATGATGACGGAACTAAGGGTCAAATTCTGAATGAAGCCCATGACACTATTTCTCATTGCCGCCCGTCCGGTCGGCAAAGCTGTCACCATGGAGGAGCACCATGTCCTCGCCCCATCACCACCACCTTGGCAACAAGTAGCAACCCGCACCCATGGCTTGAATCTGCCATGGGAGTGTCACTTCTCTCTGGCCCTCCATTGACCATCATCTCAACTTCTCGGATCCTGCTCGTGCCCACTTCTCTTGTGGCCTTTATCACCATCACGTCTCTCGCCGCTTCCTCGACACTTGGCACCAACACATCATCGGCCCTGCCACTAGCTAAGGTATCATTTCCTCGCCACCCCTTGGGTCCTTCTTTATCTCGTGTTCTATCACCAGATAAGCTTGCCATGGTAGGGTTGGCTCATTTCGATTCGTTCGACTTCACCGCCGCATCCGATGACTTATGTCGCTTCTTCTTGGTCAACCTTGCCACCAAGCACATCCCACCCTCACCACCACCTACATAGTTGATTGACAGCCTTATTGCAGGACATCCAGGTTTCATCAAAACCTACATGTCTATGAACAAAAGCTTCTTTTGGCCTGGTCTAAAAAAGGATGTGCTTAATCATGTACATCAACGTTGACCTGCCAAAAAGTCAAGGCCGAGAGAGTAAAAATGCCTGGGAAGTTACATCCATTAGACATCCCCCAGATGAAGTGGGAATGCATCAGTATGGATTTTATTACTAGATTACCTTCAGTGCAATCAGGTTACAACTCCATCTCTGTGGTAGTTGATAGACTAACCAAAGTTGCCCATCTGATTCCAGTAAAAGAAACCTACAGTGCAGAGTGGATGTGGCCAGAGTGTTCCTTAAAGAAGTCTTCAGATTGCATGGCCTACCCAGAAGAATAGTAAGTGATCGAGATCCCAAATTCATGTTAAGATTTTGGACTGCATTTTTTGAAGCAGTAGGAACTTTCTTGGATCTCACCACAGCTTACCACCTTGAAACCGATGGTCAAACCTAAAGGGTGAGCCAAGAAATTGAAGATATACTTCAGGCATGCTGTGGCACGGAACCCAAGAAGTGGCTAAGCTATTTGCACCTAGTCGAGTTCGCCTACAATGCTTCTTATCACCGAAGTATTGGGATGAGCCCTTTCAAAGCTCTGTATGGACAAGATTTCTTAACTCCATTAACTTTGTCCGACCCATTGATTAGGGTCGAGATGTCCAGACAGATGCTTGATGACATGGAGCAGCAGATGCAGGCAATTCGCAAAGATATAACAGTTGCCCAGGATAGACAGAAGCAGTATGCAAAAAAGAAGAGGACAGACAGAGAATTCGAAGAAGTAGATATGGTCTTCATTCGAGTACGCCCCAAGAGAAGTTCTCTATCTCTTGGGAAGTACAAGAAAATATCCCCCAGATATTGTGGGCCATATCTGATTACAAAGAAAGTAGGTGACTTAGCCTACGAGCTTCTTCTGCCTCCTCATCTCAAAGTACATAATGTATTTCATGTCAGCCTTCTTAAAAAGTATGTACCAAGCCTGAATCATGTGCTTGATGAATGAAATCTTAACTTCTTCAACCCAAGGGCAGATGGAACTCCAACCTGAAGAAGTCCTTGATGTTCAAGAAAAGGTTCTCAGGAGAAGAATTATGAGAGAATTATTGGTGAAATGGAAGTTCTATCCTTTTGAAGATGCCATCTCGGAGAAAGAAGCCGAACTATTGTGGGATTACCCCTAGTTTGCGAGATAAGGACATCTCGCGTTTTTCAAGTAGAAGAGAATGTAAGATTCCTCCCCAGCCTCTCAAGATGTCCAGCATTTTTCCCTATAATCAAATCCCTCTTCAGAAATATAAAAGATCTTGTTTCTACCTGTTTTGGCCTAGAGAGAGAAAATGTTCTAGAGAAAGATTACTCACATTTTGAATATTTTTGGATGGGAAAATATCTCTTCTTATTAAAATAAGTTTCCCCGAAACAGAAGTTCAAAAAGATTTTGCCATTCTAGCTCATGGAAGCCCCAAATCTATAAATTGGATCCCTCTCTCTTCAGTTGAGCAAGCTATATTGCTACAAACTAGCCTCTATCATGTTGGCAACTCCTCTTCTTGGTGGTTCTCTACTCCAAGGTTATGGCTCTCTACACCTCTATCATGTTGACAACTCTTCTCTATTCTTGGTGGTTCTCTGCCCCAAGGTTATGGCTCTCTACCACCGCTACAGGCTGCCCTAATGCTTCACAAGGCTTCCCATGAAGTATACCGGCTATTGGGGACTGTTTTGAAGGCTTCCATCACACTCATATCTTGAAGGCAAGGGTATTTGATCATTATATTATCATTTTTAGCCATTGGGCATTTGTCTTTTTAATTGGTTATATATGGACAGCCATTGGTCACTTGCTATAGTGATTGGGTATGTATTTGAGCCATTGGGCACTTGCTATTGCCATGGGGTATTTTTATCTCAGCCATATTGGCTTATGGACAGCTTTATGGGCTTATGATTCAGCCATATGGGCTTATGGACATCTTTATGAGCTTATGATTCAGCCATATGGGTTTATGGAAAGCTATGTGGGCTATTGGATAAGCTATGTTGGCCAATATCCACACAGAATATACATATTCTTGGCATTTTCATGGGGCTTGTTTTAATGTCAACCCATGTAGATGAATTATTGATGGTTGTATGTGGATAAATTTGGAGTTTTAGCTCCCCCAATGTCGCATGCAGAAGCTCTGGGAATCTTCTTTCAGCCCTAAAAACCTTGTTGATGGTGGCTGCCTGGCTGGATTGACTGTTGGGCAGCCTCTATGTCCTGAGGGCTGCCTAGTTTTTTGGCTACCTATGGACTAGCCAACTGGTTGCCCGATCTAGTAAGGCTAGCCGAGCCACAAGGGCTGGCGGCCTTGCTACCCAGGCCCCTCTAGGCCTGGCTGCCAACATGCCCAGTGCAATGGGACTGTTGGGCATTAGCCATGGGTCCCTTTCTTAGGCAAGGGTATCAAACCCTATTCTGGGGTGGCCCTCAAGGCTGTCCCCTTCTCCTACATGCAACTACATGCTTCCTATTCTGATGCCTCATATCTGGCTACAAACCAAACACCTGGAACACCTATTAACATTCCAGAGGGTGACTCATAGTAATACAGACCGGCACTACTTCATGTGTGGGACTTGCACTGTTCTCCTCTGGGTAGTGAATGCGGTTCTGCGAATCTTGTGTCTCTGGGATGTTGTGGGTATTCAAGATGTTTTA
Source organism: Cibotium barometz (assembly GCF_041138505.1). Classification (NCBI taxonomy): domain Eukaryota; kingdom Viridiplantae; phylum Streptophyta; class Polypodiopsida; order Cyatheales; family Cibotiaceae; genus Cibotium; species Cibotium barometz. The sequence continues at coordinate 37,323,433 of NC_141052.1, forward strand.
GACAAGTCCTTGGGTGTTTATATGTGGATACATGTATGTCTACTTTAGGCTGTCCCACAAAGCTGTCCATTCTACCCTTCAATAGTTCAGTCTCGTCCCAAAGCTGGATGCATGTATGTCTACTTTAGGCTGTCCGAAAGCTGTCCATTCTACCCTTTAATGGTTCAGCCCTGTCCCAAAGTTGTCCATTCTGCCCTTTAATGGTGCATGTGAAGAAGGACTTCATGCGATGAGCCCACTAAAAGTTCGTGGTCACGCCTTTTGGCTTGATCAACGCATCAGCTACGTTCAATTGAATGATGGTGCACATCTTTAAACTGTTGAATGGCCACTGTGTTTTCATATTTCTCCATGACATATTGGTTTTTTTACTAAAGCGCCATGAGAAAGAAGTTGAAGGGGTTCTCCAACTCTTAAAAGACAACAAGCTGGGCATTAATCTGTATATGTTTTCCCACCTGACCAAGACCATGTACGGGACTTGTACACTTGACATTGGACACTTAGAGTGGAACCCTTGCTGACTTGTCCTCTCAGATTGGGGCTCACAAGGGACCAATTTCCACTCCAGGTCCTACACCTGCTATACACATATGTCACCTGCTAAAACAGATATGTCCACGACGTGACATCCAAATGCGAGATGTACGTGGCATCGCCTTCTACTTTACTTGATGGAAGCTACATAGCCTCTAGATAATCTATCAAGGAAGCCAGATACTACTACTAAGCTTATCCCCAGGGCTATCAAGGAAGCCAGATACTACTACTAAGCTTATCCCTAGGGCTATTATAAACAGTCCCCAGATGGCTCCTGACTAAGCCTTACAGCCTTTGGCTGGCCCGTAGGCATGCTTCTCTTGCAACATAGCTTCTTCCTAACTACCTTATGCTTCTGATGCAAAACCTCCTGCTAAGGTTGACTCTACATGCACTATTTGATGAATTCTCCAAGTCGGTTAATAGGCCTGCGCAACTGACCTCTAAGGCTTGGAGAATGACCTGTACATAGCTCGTGCCTGACTGTCCCTGGACAAAGGGCTCACAATGGGGTCGCCGCATACGACAAATATTCCTATAAAAGGTACTACTTCTATACAAAATGTTGCACTGATGATCATGCTAGTGTGTTAGTGTATATCCTAGTGCACAATGCACGTGACACAGCCTAACTTGGCATCTTGTCTTGGGTTATGCCAACTTCTGACAAGAGTGCCTACCACCTGCCACCTAGTGGCTTTCTGGATAACATGAAGGGTTAATGGTAAAACTAGGTATGACCTCTTCACCGTAGAACTATCCACTCATGTGGGAGAGTAAGAGCATGCAAGAAAACTAGATTACAACACAGTTCAGCAAATACCTTGAAAAATGATAAATTAGGGGCTACAAAAAGTACAAAATAAGTAGTTGAAAGTAAGCATCACGACTTAGGGTCTATGAAGTCAAGACTATTGAGCAAATCCTAGACTCACCAATGTGCACAAATTCAGACTTGAATCTCACTTAGCAAAAGCCTCCTGACACCACTTGACAACCCTATAGTCATCGTTTGCTCAAGCCTTCAAGGGCATGGAGCACTCACTCATCAAGTTTGGGCCCGACGCTATCCTCCCCCAAGGGATCCTCGATAACGCACTCATGGTTATCTGCCAGCATTACTGCTGGTGGTGACGGGTATAATCTTAGCCATCCCAATGGATTTACTTGCTCAAAGTCATCGACTCCACGTTGTTACTGCGAGATGACTTCACAGAATTACTGACCACCACTGACTCCACATAGCTCCAGTGCACACGAAATCATCGTGCTAACTTCAAGAAAAGCAGTGAGACAGAAAAGTGACAGGTTATGGACCGGAAAGAAGTGAGAGGTTAGAGAAAGCCTTATAGAGTAGATGAGAAGGGTGCGATGAGGAAAAAGTTCCAAAGGCGAGGGTACAAAACCGCCTCGCACATGAGAGAGACTTGTGTCCCCACAAATATGAGACCAAGCTCCTGTATAAGAGAACTATGGGAATAAAAAGCAAGGAAAAAGCTGTCCCACTTTCAGTGTTTTTATTTAAAAAGCAAAGTTTTTATTGTGAAACTCCCAAAGTAACCTTCCCTTATTAAAAAAAAAAAAAAACAAACTTGCCCCACTTAATTAAAAAAAGCTTGCTTGCTCTTTTTTTATAACAAAAACCTGGCGCCCCTAAAAACAATCTTGCTTGCTCCTTTTTTTTTAAAGTCCACGCTTTTGCTTCTCTTAAGCACCTGCAAGCTGCTCTCTCTCTCTGTGCATACCCGCAAGATGTGCCCTCTCTCTCTACCCAGCTGTGATTCAGCCCTGTGCAAGCCCTGCTGCTGTTCTGGCCACCCTATAGACAGGCCTTTCTGCCCCCATACAGGAGGTACTTTATGCCTGCAGATCATGGCCACCCCTGAAACACGTCTACCGCACTATTGGCTCCTCTGGCTGCGTCTCTTGGCTGCCCTGACAGCCCACGTTGTTCACAAGCCTTGGCTAGCCACCTAGGCTGGCCGTCTCAGCCCTCCTGTTGGCTAGCCTATCATGGCCGCTGTAGGGCTTGTCCAGCCACCCTCATGGCTGGCTACCTACCATGCACACAAACCTGCCTCTTGTGCGCATATCAACCCTGCTTCTCCCTCTGCTGTTCGCCCCTTGTGGCCGCCTCCATCTCACGTGAGCCTGTCTATGCCTTGTTGGTCCTCTGCAGAGAGGTTTCCAGCCATAGATATGTTGCTCATGGTGAATTCTCGGACTGAAAACCACTGCCTCATTATCTTGCAGACCCACGGGTACATCAGAAGGATATACAGCGTCATGCAGGCTGCTCTTTTACCTTTGCTCCTACCCTATGCTCAGGGCTCTTACTTTTCCTCGTCTCTCTCACACGTCGAAGTGGGGAAACCAACCCACTATCGCGTACATCCTCTATGCCTCAGGTTGTAGCACTTGTCAAATACATGGTCTGATACCAATGTAAGGTCTCCACAGACCATGCTGAAGGATTATCTGACCTAGAACCGAAACCCTAGCGAGGTTCCATAAAACCGACATCGTACACATGGCATGACCGCGATAGATTGGCTGGCGACTCACCACCCAACCGTAGGTTCAATGCCTCGAACAGTGCTGCGAGCCTGCTCGGTATCGATGGCCCTAATCTAGCGACCTATATCACTAGACTAAACCACCCACCTTGCAGCTCCATGGCCATAAGGTCTTGCACACTCCTGGTAGCCCACCTATCTACTACGTGGATACCTGAATAACTCATAAGTGCCCCCAAGGTCACTTATATAGCAATAGCCTGGTTATTATTGGTCCTTGCTTTCTTTATAAGCTTTCTTGTTTTAATTATAAGCATTTAACCATTATTAATCCTAGGGTATTAATTATAAGCTCTTAGCCAATCTAGACCTCATTTTGCTAGTGCCCTTTGCCACACATGTGAACCCTCCAGGTCCCCATGGTGCAGCAAAGCCCTAACCCTAACTTGGGTCAATCCACGTCCTTAGCCCTTACCTTAGACTTAACACTATCTCTGTTCATCTTTGCGTTTTGCACAATTATGAATACATGTAGTTCTTCCACAATGTGACGCTGCCTTATCCGCCTTGATGTATCAAGGTTGCACACAAGCCGCACATGGGTGTCTCCACTAGGGCTCACTACGAAACTCCACTTCTACAGAGAGCATTTTTAAGGAGTTTCACACGATGGATTTATTGTGAGCCCCAGATATCTTTAGAGGCACATTTCACATGCCATGTAGATCACCATTGGCCAACTACGGGTATCAGCCCACTGTCTACGGATTGAGTCCAGGATGGATTTTTTGAGAGCCTCGGCCATCTTTAGAGGCACATTTCACATGCAGATTGCCATTGGCCAACTATGGGTATCATCTCACTGTCTACGGATTGAGCTCGGTGGAGCAAATCGCACCCCTCGCGAGAGGCACGGATATGCAGGGTATGCACGACAGGGGAGGTCGCGGAGGAGCATTACATGTTTAGATGCCCATCTTAGTAAGAGATTCGGGGGATATTTCATTGTACTTGGCCTCACTCTTGATGTGTCTTGTATGCTTCTCTCCACCTTGGTTCCAGCTTCAGAAAAATTCCAATTATTAGGGCATCACTCTGCGCTCTATGATAACCTTAAATCGCATATCCACACAAACTATATGCGACCTATTTGCTAGGGATTCTACTTCTGCCTAGTGGTTTCACGTGAAAGCTCACAAGCACTCTCTGTCATCCTGCTGGTATAGCTAAAAAATTGTGCATGAGCCATAAGGAGTGATGAGGTTAGACTAATACTAATTAGTGATAATTAAAGCATGTTATGTCCCCAAAAGGCATAGTTAGACTCGTAATATTGAAGAGGTTATACTAAAGGATACTTGAAGCTAGTTGAGTATTAGTGAATTACTAAAACCTCCATAAACCTTCAGGCTTCACTCCGATCAACCTCTTGGAAGATCTAATCCAGGGGAAGAGAGCCAAGCATACATGTGTATACAAAAAAAACAAATCAGCCCCTCACAATAGCCTGCAAGTCACTAAAGGTATAATCAAGTTGCAGAAAGCCATGGTATCTCTCTCTCTCTCTCTCTCTCTCTCTCTCTCTCTCTCTCTCTCTCTCTCTCTCTTTATTACAAAATTGTTGCTTTCACCAATATTGATTTTTATGCATAAAATGATGCATAAAAGAATTTTTTTAATTATAAAAGTGTTACTTTCATTAATATTATTTTTTATGCATAAAATGATGCATAAAAGAATTTTTTTCATTGCAAAAGTGTTGCTTTCATCAATATTTATTTTTATGCATAAAATGATGCATGAAAGATTTTTTTAATTATAAAAGTGTTACTTTATTAAATATTGATTTTTATGCATAAAATGATGCATAAAAGATTTTTTTTATTGCAAAAGTGTTGCTTTTACCAATATTGATTTTTATGCATAAAAGATTTTTTTAAATTATAAAAGTGTTACTTTCATCAAAATTGATTTTTTTAATGCATAATTATATGCATAAAAGGATTTTTATTTTGAATAAAAGTGTTATTTCCATAGAAGTTGGATTTTATGCATAAATAGATGCATACATAATTTTTATATCAAAATAAGAGCTCTCTTTAATCCTATGTTTAAATCCCATGAATATTAAAAAATAAATAAGTAAATACACAGTGAGAAGGAAAATTATACCGTTTCATATTCTCTAGGATGGTAATGAGAAAATTAAAAAAAAACTATCGAAGTCAAAATTTTAGATAAATGATTAAAATATTCTTCATAGGAATTCATGACTAGTTTTGAATTCAGTTAAGCAAAATACTCAATGAATGAAATTTAGTAAAATAGTAATTAAAATATTACCCTTTGAGAAAGATAGTTCAGGGAGAACCTTCCAGACTCAAACCCTGAATCAGACTATGACCAACGTAACTCCTTCGTCAGTTTTCAAGAAAAGACGATGTGACCAGTTGAGTAATCTACACTCAAATCACCCACCGAATCTGAAACTAAGTTGAGACCTTTGATTTTGATTTGAGGATCAAGAATTCAGAATTCGAATTCTGCTTGGGAATCCATACCTATGATTTAGAAGTCTTGGGATACGGAATTAAGATATACTCATTGTATTCAAAAGAAAATCAAAACTGAAAACTTGCATAGAAACCCTGTTTTCTTAAAGGACTATCTTACGCCAGAATGCTGGAGGGAGCCTTCAAGGGTGAAGGGGAGCAGTTAGGTGAAGTAGTGGAAAAGTGGATTGAGGCAATGGAGGAATATTTTGATGTAACTAGCTACAATGAGAGAAGCAAGATGGCTCTCGCGCCAGGTTAAAGATTGTGGAAACGGCCAGGGTCGCTTAGAGGAATCACTGCGAGACTAACCGTTTTGTGAGGTGAAAAAAAGAAAGAAAGACCACTGCCTCTATAGCCCTTCACCTCCCAAACTTGGAATAACAACACGAACGGGGACACCACCAGCCACCGGGCTGGAACACTTCTTACAGTTTACCACCAACCCACACCATAAAGACAGCTCAAAATCATGAAAGACAATTGATTATCCAGCAAAATACACAGCACCATCCACATTTCAAACAAACTCAGCAATTACACCAAAAACCAGGACTCTAGCTGGGATTTACTGCCAAGGGAATTCACCCTTGCGTCTGACAACCAAGCCTCTGTCTCCCGATCTCTGCTTCTCTTCAGAAGGTGTCCCACCAGCAACCCTCAGCTTCCTCTGCTATCAACCCTCGACCCTTATGGTACCGGTCCTTCTCACCTGTCTCAGCACTACCAGCCACCTCTGCAGCTGATTTACGTGCCAGTGACACTCGAGACGGCCTCCAACTCTGCACTGCTCTCTAGGCTCTCTCTCTCGTCAGCATCCCCTCTCTGCCTGCAATCATCGCCCACACAAACCAGCCACTCTCTCTTCAGAAGGTGCCCCACCAGCTAACCTTCAACTCAGCAGCTCTCAATCTCTGTGTGTCGTGACCAGCAGCTTCGCCAACCACAGAGCCTCTGCAGCTTCTCTTCAGCACCATGAACCACTTCTCTCTCTTCCCTACTGTCCAAAGGCGGCCTCCACTGTCTTTTCTCTCCAGTGAGGACCAGCAGCCACTTACACCCAGCAACTGCTCTGGCCAATTCTTCAAAAAGAACCAACACAACCCCACTTACCCACGCAGCTCCCTCTCATTTGTCTTCACTTTCACCCCCTGGTCGGTGCCTGCACAGGCGACCGTCTGCACAAGCACCCGCCGGTCTTCTTCACGTACAAGGCGGCCAACAAGTTGACGCTGGCCTGTTCTCCTCACACGGGCAATTTCTCACTTCACCTGCACGCTGCACTCCAGCCACGCTCACAAACAAGACCACCTACTCTCCTGCGCCCCTCTGTCTTCGCTTGCAGCCTGTACGTCGGCGTCTCAATCGCCCCACTAGCAACCACGTCACTCACACCAGCCATCGAGGCCCTCTGCAGCTCTTCGCGAGGCATCCTCCAGCACCGTAGGCTACCCTCTCACAAGGCCTGCGCGCGCCTCACCTCTGGTCTCTGCAGCGCCTCTGCAAGGCGTCTTCTTTCTGGACCCTCGTTCGAAGCAGTCACTTTTACTTTCTTCGTGTCTTCGCCACCACCTTCTAGATGGCGTGCTGGCAGCAACGTTGGCTTCCATGTGGCTATTAAAATTATTGGCCATGTGTATTATATTTTTTATTTATTTTTTTAAAGCTTCAAAATGATGGCCACATACTACAATGGCTCCTCCTTCCCCTTGTATTTCAGGTTAATATGCCGCGCCCACAATGTTTCCTAAACAAGAGCTGCAATATCTGCCCACAGCTCATAGTCAGCAGCATCAACTTACCAAACATGACCATCACAGTCGGTGCCATGCATTTAGTAACCACCCTCACACCATACTGCTGTAATAAATGCTCCAAAAAAACAACACGCGTGTACCAGCTCATTGCAAAACCACCGGCTCTGTACAGACTTCTGGTGTTGCTCCTCTTTCATAGCATCAATTCTACTTGTGGCTTTCTTAACATTAATGCACATCTGATCATCCAACTCCAACTCAGGTTCATCATCTTGCAGACTTTCTATATCCCACTCATCCCACAAAGGTTCATTATCCAAAGACTTTAAAGCAGACTCTTTCACATCACATGCATACCTTTGCTCATGATTCACTTATACCTCCTCGCATTCTTCCTGTATGGCCTCTTCTTGTTGGGCAACCTCATCACCAAGCACTTTCTCATCAATAACCAGGGCATCCATCTCTGCATCCTCCTCACTGGATGAAGTATCTTCTGTTCCCTCACTAGTAGTGGTGCTACTGGTCGTATCATCAACACTCGAATTTGCGTCACTTTCCTCTTCATCATGAACAGGCTTCTGATTATCCATATTAAACTGCTTTTTATTCCCTCTCCTGTCATACAGAGTAATGACTCCTTTCCTCCAATCTTGAATAGCCTTCACCGCTCTCAGCCATGGTCTTCCCAAAATGATGGGGAATGCACCCATTCCTCAGGCATAACATGACAATCCACAAGCACCTTTACATCAAAAGCCTGTAGTTCTAACTCTTTGATCATACCTAAGCATTTGACCTTCTGGTGATTGACCAACCGAATATGGAAACCAGACGCTTCTGTAATATTAAGACCAAGCCTCTCCATAGCTGCTAGTGTGATTACACAAATTTGTGCACCACCATCTATGTATGCCTCTCCCAGATTCTTCCCTTTGTACCATACATTCACCACAGGACATATATCAGGCAACTCTTGAACAGATAAAACAGTCACTATCCATTTGGCAGGCTCCTTCTCTCTCGGATTCACAAGTCCTTTCCACTGACACTTCAATTTGGGAGCTAACTCTATCAATTGCCCAAAAGTAATATTAGCCTTCCTTCTAGCCATGTCCTCCTGCAATTTGTAACTATCTTGCCTAACCCCCAGTGGAAAATCAGCCACCTGAAACTTCCTACGAGACTTTTGCTTCTGCTTGACCTTTACATCTCCTTCCTTCACTTTACTTTTCTTCTTGCTAGGTCCTGCAGCATCCCTGCCTTTCCTTTCCTATGGCATCCGTTTCCCCAAAGGCATCACATCAGCTTCTGCCTCCTTCGTCTTCTCAAGGGTGACCACATCTATAACCTTAGTTTTACCTTTCTCCTCATTTGTCAACCCACTGGTCCCTGCTTCACCTTTAATTTCAATTCCATAATCATTTGCCCTATTAGGAATCTGAGAGGGTAAGGGATACATATCACCTCCCATTCGCTGCGGCTTATCACAATCCGTACTTAGATGTTCAAGTTCACCACAATTCTAGCATGTAGGAATGAACCGTCTACCCCTACCAAAACCACGGCCACTTCCATAGCTTGCCTGATCCTCAACTCCTTCCTGATTATAGCCTCTGCCTCTGCCTCGGCCACGTCCACCACCTATGTTCTCCATCATCTTCAAACTCAGATTCTTTATACAATCCACCATTTGCCTCATGTCCTGTTGAAGCCTTTCATCAGAAGTTGTAAACAGCTGTGGGTGCCACCTTTGTCCCCTGTGGTATGGCATTATTCACTTGAGCTTCTGTCGGTTGCACTCTTTCCAGAGCACGGTTCTCATCGGTACTGCTTCTACCCTTCTCATTTCAGGCCTCACTGCCATTGGAACCATCCCCAGCTGGTTCATCCGTTGCAATTTCCAATCCTTTGATTTGGCAATCTCCACCGCATCCTCATAAGACCTGGGCTTCTTTAATTCCACCTTCCAGGGAATGCCTCCTTTCAATCCTGCAATAAAACGATCCTTCTTTATCATGTCCAGAGGTACTTGATCCTCCCCCAAAGCCCTGCACAAAGTCTCCCACAACAAAGAGAATTTCTTCACATAATCATCAATTGGCCCCAATTCACCCTGTGTCAATCCCTGCACTTCATGCCAAACTCTGTCTGGATCCTCAATCTTCTTGAATCTATTCAAAAGTGCAGTTTTCAATCCATCCTCAGTCATTGGAATGCGTGGCTGAGCATCCTTTAACGACTCCTCATAAGCTCTGTACCAAATCCTTGCATCCCCTTTCAAGCAGATATTCAGCAACCGCAATACCTGTACCTGCTCGTTGATGTGATTGCTTATGTACACAACCTCAGACCTCTCAAGAAAATCTGGTACATCTTCATTAGAACCACCAAAAAACTCCGGATACATCAACATTCTGAAAACCAACACAACACCGCAAGAAAAAGTAGCTAACGAGTCATGCTCCTATGGGGCATACACCCTCTGGAGGTGGCTTCAAGCAGAACTACTCCTTGCTAATCAACACCCTCAAAAAGCTAAGCTCTCCTCTGTCGAACAATCCCTGAGCTATCCTCAGTGGGGGCACCAGAAGAATGTGAGGTGAAAAAAAGAAAGAAAGACCACTGCCTCTATAGCCCTTCACCTCCCAAACTTGGAATAACAACACGAACGAGGGCACCACCAGCCACCCACCACCGGCTGGAACACTTCTTATAGTTCACCACCCACCCACACCATAAAGACAGCTCAAAACCATGAAAGACAATTGATTATCCAGCAAAATACACAGGACCATCCACATTTCAAACAAACTCAGCAATTACACCAAAAACCAGGACTCTGGCCAGGATTTACTGCCAAGGGAATTCACCCTTGCGTCTGACAACCAAGCCTCTGTCTCCCGATCTCTGCTTCTCTTCAGAGGGTGCCCCACCAGCAACCCTCAGCTTCCTCTGCTATCAGCCCTCGACCCTTATGGTACCGGCCCTTCTCACCTGTCTCAGCACTACCAGCCACCTCTGCAGCTGCTTTACGTGCCAGTGACACTCGAGACGGCCTCCAACTCTGCACTGCTCTCTAGGCTCTCTCTCTCGTCAGCATCCACTCTCTACCTGCAATCATCGCCCACACAAACCAGCCACTCTCTCTTCAGAAGGTGCCCCACCAGCTAACCTTCAACTCAGCAGCTCTCTCTTTATGTGTCGTGACCAGCAGCTTCGCCAACCACAGAGCCTCTGCAGCTTCTCTTCAGCACCACGAACCACTTCTCTCTCTTCCCTACTGTCCAAAGGCGGCCTCCACTGTCTTTTCTCTCCAGTGAGGACCAGCCACCACTTACACTCAGCAACTGCTCTGGCCAACTCTTCATCAAAAAGAACCAACACAACCCCACTTACCCACACAGCTCCCTCTCATTTGTCTTCACTTTCACCCCCTGGTCGGTGCCTGCAGAACCACCAGCGCCGCTTACCCGCCAGCCTTTGTATCAACGAGGCGACCACTTTATCCACAGGCGGCCGTCTGCACAAGCACCCGCCGGTCTTCTTCACGTACAAGGCGGCCAACAAGTTGACGCTGGCCTGTTCTCCTCACACGGGCGGTTCCTCACTTCACCTGCACGCTGCACTCCAACCACGCTCACAAACAAGGCCACCTACTCTTCTGCGCCCCTCTGTCTTCGCTTGCAGCCTGTATGCCGGCGTCTCAGTTGTCCCACCAGTAACCACGTCGCTCACACCAGCCATCGAGGCCCTCTGCAGCTCTTCGCCAGGCATCCTCTAGCACCGTAGGCTACCCTCTCACAAGGCCTGCGCCTCACCTCTGGTCTCTGCAGCGCCTCTGCAAGGCATCTTCTTTTTGGACCCTCGTTCGAAGCGGTCACTTTTACTTTCTTCGTGTCTGCCACCACCTTCTAGATGGCGTGCTGGCAGCAACGTTGGCTTCCATGTGGCTATTAAAACTATTGGCCATGTGTATTATATTTTTTATTTATTTTTTTAAAGCTTCAAAATGATGGCCACACACTACAATGGCTCCTCCTTCCCCTTGTATTTCAGGTTAATACGCTGCGCCCACAACTTTTCCTAAACAAGAGCTGCAATATCTACCCACAGCTCATAGTCAGTAGCATCAACTTACCAAACATGACCATCACAGTCGGTGCCATGCATTTAGTAACCACCCACACATCATACTGTTGTAATAAAAAACTTCCAAATCTCCAGCATCTGCTCCAAAAAAACAACACGCGTGTACCAGCTCACTGCAAAACCACCCGCTCTGTACATTTGCCAGGGCATTTAGGGCAAAGTTTATTCACACACCACGCATCCCATATGTACACAGACCCAAAACACTTCTCAGATTTTTGCCTGACACCGTCTCAACCAAAATACCCAGACCTAGACTGGTCTTAAAGCTTACCTCAGAAAGAGGTTTTATTCTCCGGGCTTCCTTGAAACTAAAATGAATGAGTTCTTGGAACTAAAGTAGGACAGCCGGGCGGACAATTGAAGAGTACCATCAAGCTTTTGCCCTTCTCCTCAAATACTCCCCGCAATTGGATGAAGAGGAGCTGATGGCCAAATTCATTTGAGGAATGAACGAGCCATTGGATACCTTAGTAAAGAATGCCAAACCTATCTCAATGGCCGAAGCAGTAAGAATGGCAAAAAGACTTTGCCAAAGCCTTTGTTGTTACGGTCCCGGCCTGCACCCTCTAACTTTAAAAGATTCCAAACCCCGGGAAGTACTTCAAACGTTTCTCCCCCAAAGAGGCAGCAAGGCCCAATTCACAATCAGGATACTGGGAGATTCAGAAGTGAAGGAAAACCCTTCCCACAGAACACTTTCTCAGGAGCCTAACCTCTTTCAAGAATTCATAGGGATGAGCTCAGAAGTGAGAAGATGCCAAGGTTTTGGTCACCAACTGCAACACTGCCCGACTCCTGCCATGTCAAGGGGACAAGGAAGTCAAGGACCGAGAGTGTAGAGACCAGTCCCTTCCTATCAGTCAAATCCCATCTCGTCAAAATCAGTGCAATCCCAGGAGAACTCCATCTCAGCCATCTGCCTCTGTCTAGAGTAGCCTCAAAACTTCTTCCCAGAACTGGGGCAACCAAAGAGAAAGAGTTCTGCCTCAGACTGTAGCAGCCAGAGCAGTCACAATAGCAGAAGTAGTGGAAGAAGAAAGAGGACAGATTTATGCAGCAATTGAAAACCAAGGACCAAACCGTCAATTCTCTGTCATTCATACTCTAGGTGAGTCGGGTTTCATCAAGTTTCTCTAAATCAATTAATCTTTCGGCTAATGCATTTTCAGTTAATATTTCTTGCACTGCAATTCATAGGCTTAGAGCTAAGTACTCCATAGGCATCTCTACCTCAATGCCATAATCTAGACGAAAGGGAGTATATCCCATCACTACCTTATACGATGCTCGATATGCCTATAAACCTACAGCTAGCTTATGTTCAAATCTGTGTGGATGGCTTCTAATGTTTTCATCAGCATAGTACATAAAATCTTATTTGTACTCTCAGCTTTACCATTTGCCTATGGATAATAAGGTGATGACTTTCCGTGGCCTACAAGGAAACCAACAAGTAAGTGATCAATCACCTCATTAATGAAATGTGAACCCCGATCACTGACTAATTCCAATGGGCAACTGAATCTAGAAATGATTTTTTCATATAAAGAATTTAGCCGTTGTTTGTGCATCAGCTTGCTTAGAGAGGCTCTTGCCTCTACCCATTTTGTGAAATAGTATTTGGCCACACGATCACATATTGGGCTTGTGGTGGACAGATGTGCAGTTGGACTAATGGGTCTAACAAAATCAATACCCCACTTATCAAAAGGTTGTCTTACTATCACAGGGGTGAGTGGCATCCTATCTCTTTGTTGTGGAATAGCGAATCTTTGACACTCTTCGCATCTTTTTACAAACTCCATAGCATCCCCAAATTATGTGGACCACCATAGTCCTGCTTGAAGCACCTTGCGAGATGTAATTTTTCCAATGAAATGTCCTCCAATTATTCTTGCGTGTGCTTTATCTAGTATTGTGACAAATTTATCTTCCCTCCCACACACATCTTCTTAAGATATTGTCCTTACGTAGCTTGTACGATTCTCCAGCAATTAATTGATAAGGTGCAACCAGATTAATAAGCTGACATATTTTATCCTTGTTCAAGGATTGTTCTTGTGGAAAACCATAAGCTAGATAGTCTGATATCTCCTCATTCCATTCAAGTAGCATGTCCAGTTTGAACAAACAAGCATCTGATATCTCCTCATTCCACTCAAGTAGCATGTCCAGTTTGAACAAACAAGCATCTGGGAGATCATCATCTCATCAACATCAGTTTTGCAAGTTTCCCATTCAGAATTCTAGACATGTTATCAGCCAATACATGTTGTGTTCTTTTTCTTACTGTGATCGTAAAGTCAAATTCCAAGAGTATGAGGGAACCAGCATGTGATTCTTCTTATAGTGCAAGGCTTACTCACCAAGTATAATAGGGCATGATGGTCCACAAAGAAAACAAATTTGTTGGCCAATAGGTAATGTCCATACTTCTTGACACCATAAACCATGGCCAACCCTTCTTGTTCCGTAGTGGTGTAATCTATCTTTGCATCATTTAACTGACAACTAGCTGTGCCAATACAAGTTGAACTCACCAGGCTGTGCCAATACACATCCTATTGTGAAAAGTTTGATGCATTGATGTGCACATGGAATATAAGATCCTAGTTGGGTGGTCTCAGAATTGGTTGACTGACCAGTGCTTTCTTCAACTTATTGTACGCTCCTTGGCATTCCTTAGTCCATTAAAAAATGATGAGTAGTCTATACAATTAGGGATTTCACTGACGTAAATGAGAACATGTGAACATGTTAATAACATATGTTAATAACACAAAAAATCTTGTGATCACATGTTATATTCACAAAGCTTTCACAAGGGCCTAAAAAAATTATCTTTGTCGGGCATAAAAAATCTTCTTAGGTGGCCACTGACCTGCTATTATGTGAAGATGGTAACATGAGAACATGTGAATAGCTTATTCCCATGTGTAGCCAAGCTTTTAAGGGATTCCCAAATGGCAAGTGACCTGTTATTTTGTGAACGGTAACATGAGAACATCTGAATAACTTGTTCACATGTGAATAACTTGTTCACATGTGTTATTATCACAAAAAATCTTGTGATCACGTGAATATTAAATCCCTGTATACAATGGTCTGGCAATTTCAACATAGAATATTATGAAATGGTGACAGTACCCAACGCGACCCATAAACCTCTGTACACCTTTGTAATTGGTAGGTGGGGGTAATTCCACGATCAGTTTGACCTTGATTTTGTCCGTGGAAATACCATTGTTAGAGACAATGTGTCCCAAGATCACACCATGTTTGACCCAAAATTGGCATTTTAAAGGGTTTAAGGATATACAATACAATCGACATCATTCAAACACCTTCCTCAAACAAGCCAGATGGTCTAACCACATCGTGAGTCTGTACACATATCATCAATTAATACCTCCAACCACTTTTTCAACAAGTAGTCTTTGAAGACTGTGCACATCAACCGCGTTGAAAAGTTACAAGGGCATTAGTGAGGCCAAAAGGCATAACCTTGTAAGTGTATGTTCCCCATATTGTGCTGAAGGTCATTTTGTGTTGGTCTTTTGGGACTATGGACACCTGATTGTAGCCTCAAAATCCATCTAAGAAGATGTAAGCTTCTTTACCAACTACCCCCAATACATGTTCAATATATGGCAGCAGTGGGTAATGGTCCTTCCTAGTGGCTGCATTGACCTTTTTGAGATCAATGCAGACCCTTAGTTTCCCATTCTTCTCTTGCACTATCATGATTGGTGATAGACAATCGGTGTGCTCTATCTCGTAGATGAAATTTGTGGCTTTTTCCTTGTGGGTCTGGATCCTTCCATGATTGGATCATATGTTGTACCACTTTAGGTGGTACACCCTTCATCTCTTTGTAGTTCTAGGAAAAGCAATCCTTAAATTCTTTAAGGAGGGTGAGAGTTCCTTTTCCTCAGCTAGAGTCAAGTTCTTAGCGATATAGATAGGTTTGGTTTTTCCTCCCCTGGCTCTGCAATATCAATTTCTTTGACCTCAACTAGACCATCGTATAATGTGGACAGACCATCTTCCTTTACTCTTTTGGTCGTGAATTGCACCATCTTTCATTCATCAATTGTGGATGTCTTGAAATGGTTTGGCACTAAGAGTAGGTCTAGTTTATCTTCATCCTCTCTTTTTGTTTGAGCCATCACCTTCTTGGCTTCGACTTCAGCCACAAAGCCTTGTTTTATTTTCGGTGCCCTGCTTTTGTGAGCTTTGGAATTTCGAGCTCTTAAGGGATGACCTCCTCCTTATGTCTTCCTTCTAAGGATATCTTACTCAACTCTTCACCCCAATTCTCAGAAAACTCCTCGTGCACTTTAGCGGCTTCGAGGTATCTCATCCACCAGTGGGCGTCCATGGGTTTACTTTGTAAGAGGGCATTTTGTCGAGCAATATACCTCTTCTGTTTTTGCCATCTTCTAAGGTGCTGGGCATTGGTATGGCCTTGTGATCTAGTCCTATCCATGCCAGAGGCTTTATCCTCTAAATCCTCTTCTCATGGTTGCACATTGACCATACACACTGAGGTGGTGGGAACGTTCCTAGATTTGACATATTGGGTTCCTCTGGGCTACATAACATCTATCGTGGGTGGCCAGCACATGCATCCAGTTTTTGCTAAAGTCTGGAGGGGTAAGGGATGCATAGATTTCAGTTTCTTTCTCCTCCTTTGAAAAATATACCATTGGTTGTGGCAGACTTATAATGTGGTCTGCTCAATGGTGACCGAATCACTGCAAAACCATTTCCCTTCCATTGGATGTGCTTTCCACGTTCGAACATACACTCACCTCTGGAGTGGTTATTGGGTTTAATCCTCCCTCTAGCCATTCTTTTATGTTTGCCCATAATGTCGAACTGCATAACAATTGTCCCAATGGCATTTGGATGGGAGTGGACAATATGGCTACGAGATTGCCTATGTCTCTTGGCTTTCTAGCAAGTGAGGGCTCCTTCCATGTGTGTGTATCATATTCACCCTAGGGAATGAATGAATGGACACATCTTGCTCAACCTCCTTAAACATCCTTGCCATGAGGTCACTTTGAGTTCCTTCTTCAGACTCTTCTAGAATTGGAGTAGGAACATCTTTCATTCTTTCTTTGTTTACAGATATTTTCTTTTAGTTTTACTTTGAGTACCATGATGATGTATTCCATGGACATGATGTAACATTTAGCCTTACATGTTTATTGAAAATTTACTGAAACTTAGTACTGCCAATAAGGGAGAAAATATTCTACTTGAGTTTTGCGCGAAATTCCAAAAACAAAATTTTACAAAAAGGTTTATCATTTGATTGACTACCAAGCACCATGTCTACTGGCTTTGGTGGTGTTAGACCATGATTATAGTTAATGATTATAGTTAATGAGACCCAATGGGTCATTATCATGAAATATTTACAAGAACCATTAGTGTGATTGACTACGCTTGATAAAATTTAGTAATTTGAATCCAACTTTCTCATCTCACCTTTGAGTGCCCCCCCCAACCCTCCCTTCTCCTACACACGGCCATGTTATCACGCAAGCACCTTGGGCATTCTTGTCTTCTGCAATGACATGATCCAAACCTCAAATTGTACTTGGACTCACTCTTGATGTTGTGGCCTATATGCTTCTCTCCACCTTGGTTCTAATTATCCATTGATAGTTCTATGCTACAACCTCGTAGTTGGATGGTGTATTAGGGATATCATCTGGGACAAACAGGTCAAGTTTTTGTCAACATTGTTGTCCAAGATGCCTGAGTTTTGCAACACTCAACACCAACTACATAGGTTTAATATGATGTGATGCAAGGAATAGAAGAATATATCACTAGGGGTCTGTTACTAAATCCCCCCAAAAAAATACCCATGATTATAGTTAGGTTTGCATCTCATTTTGTATTTTGCTTGATTAGAGGTAAATCCCCTAATTTGAGGTCTTCAGATAAGTTAATTTCATATTGAAGGAGTGAGAGGGTTAGTGTAGATAATAACAGAGTTTGAGTTTAAGGAGGGGCCTGAGGAGTCACTGGCAATGAACCTATCTTCGAGGCTTGTTCAATCACTAGTCTCAATTCGTCCGATGGCTCCTGTCTTGCACTTCTTTTTCTTACAGAAAGTTGGCACTCAAATTCTTGTATTCTTGAGTCTTTAGCTGATAGAAGATCTGATATGGTCATTTCAGAAACCATTCAAGGTGCATCTAATTCCTCATATCTACGTGTGGCGGCATCCTGTGCTCTTCTTGGTGATGCTTCCAAAGCTTGAGCTTCTTTAATCCGCTTGAGCCTTTTTGTTGTTGCCAATAATTGGCTATCCTTGAGTTGCTGAGTAATATGTTCCACTTCCTATATGTGGCTAGTGGACATCTATTCCATCTCCAAGGACTTGGCTATCCTTGGGTTGCTAAGTAATATGTTCCACTTCCTGTATGTGGCTAGTGGACATCTGTTCCAAGGACTTGGCATTTAGCACCTCATTTAAAGCCTTAACTTTTTCTGCATGGGTCATCTTGTTTGTTTGCTCCTATTTGGTCT
Organism: Cibotium barometz; assembly: GCF_041138505.1. Classification (NCBI taxonomy): domain Eukaryota; kingdom Viridiplantae; phylum Streptophyta; class Polypodiopsida; order Cyatheales; family Cibotiaceae; genus Cibotium; species Cibotium barometz. Next base: position 37,341,505 of record NC_141052.1, read on the forward strand.
GAAGATGAAGCACTTTCTTTTTAGCATCGGCGAGGGCTTCAGTGATGGTAGCAATGCTCCTTGCAAGCTCTTCTTCTTTGGCATGGAATGTTTCTTGAGAATCTTGAAGTTGCTGAGCATGTTACCTCTCTTTTTCCTTAGTATGTGTGTGACTTCTTTTTGAAGTTGATTGTTTGCTTGCTCTACTTATCCTTAGTATGTGTGTGACTTCTTTTTGAAGTTGATCGTTTGCTTGCTCTACTTATGCCTTCAGCTCCGGATTTTCCTTAATCCTTTGCACAACCGTCTGGCTGAGTACTTGGTTATTGCCTTCTAAAACCTGGTTTCTTGCCTCCTATTCTTTCGCAACCTTTAAGCCTTTGAGGATGACATCTTTATGCTACCATTTTTTCTTGGAGCATTTGCACATGGTCACTTTCTTCTTGGACTTGTCTCCAAAGGGTAGCATTTCAGTCATTGAGCATGTGAGTAGTTAACAAATGGCAGTGCCATACCCTTTGTTCATGTTCTTGAATGGAAGCACTTGTGGAAGCTGGTCCTTGTAATCCACGTAGTGGTAGTTGTAATAGCAAGCTGTCTAGGCCCTTCATGTTGAGAGATGTAATCGTGTGTATGTGGGAAAGCACCCTAGAGGTGCAAGATATTGTGGTGAGATAGGAATGCCACATGTAATATTGTATATGGTGTGTGAGTGTTGACCAAAAGAGTGGAAAAGGAGTTGCCACATGGATGATGATGTGTAAAGTGGGATAAGGCTAGAGGGCCTATATCATTGTATGGTTCATTGTGATATGCAAGTGAATAGAATTGAGTGTTGAGTGTGCAATCTCTCTCTCTCATGGAGTTTTTAGTGTGGTTTAATCCACCTTAATTATGTTGCTTAATCTATGTTTATCACCATGATCAATCCCGTTCTTAGATTGTTAACATGGTATCAGAGCTTGGGTGGGCTCTTGGTCATGGGGTGGTGATTATTATGTATATTAGCTTGCTTATGTGTTATTATGATTAAGCATTATTTTTAGATTATTATGAAAAAAAATTATACACACTCATATTATCATTTGGATTTGCATTTGTGAGGATTTGAGAGGAGATTTGCAACAAGGAGGTTGCATAGAAGCTGCCCAAGAGAATTGCAAATGGAGTTTTGCAACATGGAGAGCTTGCTCATCATCAAGGAAGCTGAAAATGGAGATTTCAGCATTATGAAGGCTATGGAGTCTTCATCATCGTCAAGGAGAAGCTGCCAAGAGAAGATATGCTGCTGATTATGCCTCAAGAAGGTTGGTTTTGTGAAGTTTTACCTCAAAGTTTTGTGTTTGAGCATGGAAGAATGCTCTATGAAGGGTTGCTATGTATGGGATTTGTGTATCCCATGAATCTTGTGTGGAGGTGCATGCTTGTCAAGATGATGGCAAGTGAGATGGTGAACTCAATGGAGTTCACATGTGTGTGCATCAAGAAGAGGATGCACTTGTTGATGTTTGCTCAATGAAGGAGAGCAAAGAAGGGGATGGAAACCATGGCAGTTTCCACATGTTTATGCACCTTGGTTTTAATGAGAAACTGTTTTGAAGAAGTACCCTTGAAGATGGTGTGTGGGGATGAAGACATCATGGAGCTCAATTTTGGAGCTCATAGAGGCCATGTCAATGGCCATGGAAGACCTCAATTCCAAGGTTAAAGAGGCAAAAGAAGTGCAGTCAGGAATGAGCTGCATATGAAGCTCGATTGCATGCCAAAGCAACACGAGCCCGCAACACAATCAAATGAATACTAGGAAGTCTCACGGGCGACTGGGAAGAGTACAAGCACAGCTATACAAGCAAGGCAGAGAGTGCAGCTGCTTGTAGAGAGCAACCTTAAAATTGTCCCTTCTCAGTACGTCAGACCAAAATCTGAGAGATGCTCTCAATAGCAGCAGGTGATAACAAAGGACAATCTCCAACATCCACACGCAGTGCATCAGAACGATGTCCCCATCCTCGACTTGTTTGATATACACGATGAAGACAGAAGATAGGCAATCTATCTTTGAAGAACACGCAACACCTAGGAGAGAGAGACAGAGTGAGCCAGCGTGTCGTCAGACCTAACTGACGCTAAGGCAGTTGGGCTGCTATGGGGCGACCTCTAGTGACAGTAGCAGGAGAGAGAAAGACAAGAAGAAAAGTGCTGCGAAGGCACTGATGAGCAAGTACAGAGTATGGCGTCAACTTCTTTGACAATGTGGAGGTGTACGCATTTGGCAAGGCAGAGGAACTAATGGGGCAGGCCATCAAGGAGTTGGGGACTAGAAACGCGGCTGGGTAAAAGAGGGAAAGATTAGTAAAAAGATTAATCTAATATTAATCCTTAATCACTTTTTTACATAACTCATTAAGGCTAATGAGCATTCAATGTGAGTAGATGCTCATGAGTTGTCAAAATTGTCCATTTTGGTGGGGGTCATTTATGAAGGGTGTAAGGGGTGTCATTAAAAGGTTGACTTTTTTGATTCCCACTTATCTTTTTGGGGAAATGCCCATATCCCTTTCATTTTCAATTCAAAAAATATTCCCCCCCATAAAGAAAAATTTGTATTTTCTACTAGCTAAACAAAAACTATTTAAAAAATTTTAATTAAAAAAATCCGACCGTGAAAGGCAATTTCGACAAAAAATTCTGGCTATGAAAGATACTTTCGGCAAAAAATTCCGGTCGTGAAAGGCAATTCTGGTAAAAACATTCTGGCCAAAAAGAGAATTCTGGCGAAACATTCCAACCGTGAAACATAAATCTGGCAAAAAATTTCAGCTGTGAAACATAATTCTGGTGAAAAATTCTGAGCGTGAGGCCGACGTGAAACACAATTCCGGTTGTGAAAGGCAATTCCGGCAAAGATTTCTAGTCGTGAAAGGCAATTTTAGCCAAAAATTACGACCGTGAAAGGCAATCCGACAAAAATTTCTGACTGTGAAACGCAAATCCGATAAAAATTTTCGACCGTTTTGAAAGGCAATTCGGGCAAAAACTTCTGGGCATGAAAGGCAATTCTGGTGAAAAATTCCGGGCATGAAAGGCAATTCTGGCGAAAATTTCCGGGCGTGAAACACAAATCTAGCGAAAAATTCCGGCTGTGAAAGGCAAATCCGACGAAAAATTCCGGTCGTGAGAAAGGCAAATGGGACGAAAATTTCCGACCATGAAACACAAATCCAACGAAAAATTTTGGTTGTGAAAGGCAATTCCAGTGCAAAATTCCAGGCGTAAAAGGCAATTCCGAAGACCAAAAATTTCGGCTGTTGAAAGACAATTCTAGCGAAAATTTTTGGGCGTGAGACAATTCCGATGAAAATTTTTCAATCATGAAAGGTAATTCCGGTGAAAAATTTTCGACCGTGAAAGACAATTTCGGTGAAAATTTTTGGTTGTGAAAGGTAATTTTGGTGAAAAAAATCCGGCCGTCGTGAAAAACAAATCCGGCAAAAAAAATAATCTAAAAACCACCCTTGTTTGGAGGCTCGTATCTCCTAAATCGTATATCCGATGAAGGCGCTCTAGGGCTCATTGGAAAGCTCTCTTTGACTTTGGATCCAGTCTTCTATGTCAAAATCGACCATTTTGGCCTCCGACCAGCATCCTCAAAATTCAACCTAGAAATCGAGGCAAAAAGCCATGAAAAATCGTAAAAATTAGTGCGAAAATGACAAGCCATATTCGGGCTACTTTTTGAGGGTCTAGACGACAAAATCACAAACGACTCAGGGAAACAAAGTTGTAGTACTCTACAACTTCCTCACAAAGTTTTTCAAAATTCCTTTTGGAACACCCTTAAAAATGTACTGTGAAACAAGGAAAAATTTCTCGGGAAAATTCTTGAGACAGTGAGAGAAAATAGGTTTTAGGACCTTCTCTTCCATTTGGGAAGTTCCTAGCATATGCTTTTTCTAGAAAAATATCTCAGGTTGTTCACATGCGTATAGCTCCTAAGCTAATTAGGGCAAACGGACACCCTTTTGATCCAACGAATTGTACGCCAAGCCTCTTGAGGTTGAACGGGCTATGGGAAAGTATAAAAAGCAAAAAACAAAAAACAAACAAACAAACTGTGATTGCTCATTAAGGAGCATTTGGGCACTCAAACATGGCCACAATAGAGGGATTTCCAGGGATTACACAAGCACTGAACCCAATGGCTGACATGAAGCCATTGAGATCTATGCCACGAATTCACCTCCGAATGCCATTGGCTATGCCTATAACAAGCGTGTCATCGGGTTTTACATCCCCTATGGCTTCGATCCCAACAAGCTTTGGGACAATAGACACTTGGGTGTCATTGGGACAACTTAAACTCATTCCAACAAAAGGAATAGTAGTCTTGCAAAAGGAGCCAATGAACAAAACATTGAAGTTCCAGGTTACTTAAGATATACTACTCAAACAATTGATGGCGATATGGAATTTACATTTCATGTTACCCTAGATTCCCTTGAGTATGATGTCATCTTTGGTGGACCTTGGATAAGTGAATCATTGTATTCACTAGATGAATCCATGCAAATAGTCACCTTGAACACTCTTGTATAGGCAATGTTCAATTGCTATTACGGGAGGAAGAAACCTTGCATAGGAGCTAGAACTTTTAACATAATTTCTTACTGAAAAAATCCCTAGGATTTTGGTTGGATTGGAAATTTCAAATAAAATTATCACAGCTCAAGCACAGCTTTATCCCCAACATGAGCACATAATCTCATGAATCTCGAGCTATGTGATTTGTTAGGTCAACTAACACTCACGGCACATCCTGATGAAAGGATTACCTTTACACAAGACTTGAACATGCCATGTTTGGGGTACTTTAAACATAGACTTAAGAGAACATCAAGAACAAAATAACAATGCTCTTGTCACCCCTTTGGAAATGAGAAATAAGCACACAAGAAGCTGTTGTTTGCAAATCATGACCTAGATGACCAAAAAAAGATTTTGAGGTCAAAATCTACAAATTCACGGGATTCTATCTCACGGAATTACAATTCACGAAGTTCCATCTCATGGCTTAAGAACCTGCACTGTCACGATTTAAGCCTCACCACACGGATTAAGCCATATCACACAATAGCCACTATATACTTGCTAAGCTTATTGCTTACTATTATTTTATGTAGCAGCTATGTAGCAGCTGCTCCATGAGTACATACTCATGCACTGGAGAACATTTGCACCAAAGCCTCACCATCAACAACTTCCAAGTACATCTCTAGATGGGGGGGGCATGGTGGACAAAAGCCTGGTCAATGGTACAACCCATCACCTTGAACTTTCCTTCAAATTACAAACCTCTCCAAATGACACCACCAACTTCACAAATCAATAATCTTTAATCCTTAATGAAGATATCTATATTAGCCTTGCAAGTCGACGTAATTCTTTCAATCCTCACCAACAAGTGGCTACTTCAACACATAGCAATTCAATAAGAGTCTATATGACTCAATTGTTGTACTTCATGTAAATCTGCTTCATAAGAGCACTTAAATATGCATAAAAACATAAAAAAGCACATAGACAGAAGAAGATAGGATCAGGTCCTACTTAACAACATTTGACAAGAACCTTGTCACACAAAGGGACATCATCACAAGCCATTTACTTCAAGTGATGAATGTCACTTCAATGAATCACATGAGAAACTGAGAATCATCATCTCATTCTGATGATTAAGTCTATGTTCCTCTGGATCCTTCTCTCTCTTCTCTCCCATCATTAATATCTCTTAGTGTCCTCATCCACTAACAAAAATTACATGTAAACTTGTCGATGATTTCCAAAAACAAAGTGAGCGAAAAAGAAAAAAGCTCACACTAATATAAAAATGTAATCACTCGCAAAAACCCCCCACCCCATTAGGAATTTCTAATACACCACTAACCTCTTCATTCATTAACTAGCTTTTCTTATTCCTTTCGGAGGAACAAAGACCATTGAACAACATTCAACATCAAAGCCATCGACAAAGCTTGTTCATTCTCCCTACACAAAGGTCTTCAACGCGATCGTCATCATTCAGGAAGGGGGGATTGTTCATCCAATTCTAGGATTAACAAAAGCTACTGCCATTATCTTACATCAAAGAGTCACTGTAGATACACCAAAGGGTCATACATTCATGATATGAAGCAATAGTGTCCAAAGCTACAACTTGGACGGGCGCCCGTAATGGTATGACAAGAGTATTTATGGTAATTCCCGCTTCAAGAGCATGTGGTAGCAAGTTAGGATGAAGTCCTAAGTGATGTACTTCATGGATATATTATGAGAGTAGTCATTGTAATAGCATTAGGCCTCTTGTAAGCCTAAAGTGCTCAGCCAGCCACAATTTAAGTGAGTGTGAACACTTATGGCCATGTATATAAGTGAATTTCTCTCATAATACAACATATTCTCCCATTGTGCAATTGAGTCTTGATCTTGCTAATCTTTCTCCCTAATGCATGCTAATGAGTGTGTGTGAGTCAAGTGAGGTACAAGGAGGGACGAGGACCCGTAGTGCAACACGGTGGTGTGACAACGCTTGCAAGAGACGCTGTGGAATTGCTTCTCATGGAGTTGTAGAGCTTGGAGACCTCAAGGGTTACAAGCTCAGCCATTGGAAAGATCCTCACGACTTGCAATTCACTAGGTAATCTCTTTTTGGATGTGTTTCAAGGAGGGTTAGGGTGAGCCATAACACTGACACAATGGATCTTCACTAGTAATTTTATAGCTGGACTACACCTACGTAGTCCAGCCAAGTTATGGCATACTTATCTTGCCAGCTCACCCACTTAGCATGTTCATATTATGGACCGCTTGTACATAGTATTCTAGGATTTATGTTGGTTTTTACTTTTTTTTTTGTAGACCTCTTTTGAGAGCAACAACAAGAAGAAGATTTCAGCCTTCCATGTGTGTGTGTCTTATCGATTATTGTGTGTGTGTCTTATCCATTATTGTGTGAGTGTCTGTGTGCTTGCAAGAGCTCAAGCTCTCTCTCCTCCCTCAATTTTTTCACTATACATATTTACATGGCGATAAATAATAAGAGAAAGGTTGCATAAAGCTCTAATGTTTTTAGGATTAAGAGTTTCTTGCCCTACATGGGGTTGGGGGCTCTGCGATTTCCAATGGCAAAGCATGCCTCACTTTTAGGCCTAGGCTTACTGCGTCTAAGGGCACATTTTGTGATTATTCTTATGGATCCCTTGGGTTTGAGTTAGTCTTAATAGCCATTGGCTCTTTACCTTTCCATGTGTTCCAATGAAGGTGTATTGCTGATGGTCAAATTTGACCTTATGTGCAAGTGACTAGTTTTCATACTAGGTTGGCCAAAACTTAAAAATGGTTTGGCCATGATTACTAGTTTAAGAAAGTATGTGCATGAAGTCTTAAGACTTCATCATGTACATGAAGTCCTTAAGACTTCATCATGTACATGAAGTCCTTAGATTTCCCTTATTTGACATTAAGTTGACTTCCCTATTTGTTGACATTAAGCTCATGGTGGTAAAGCTGCTTTATATGTTCCAATGTCATCTTACAAAAGCTAAGTGCCCGTTCAAGCATGTGGATGGTAAAGAACCTTCTGTTAGAACGAGCAAGCAAAACCATGTTAGACCGGAGAGCGGTAACACCACTCATGTCTTGTAATGAAACACTACCTGTACTTAACATGGTCCATCAAAATGTCATTTTGATCTTCCTTGTGCTTTCTCCATATCCACTCCAAAACACAAGAATATTGGCTAGACCTACATGGGATGCTATTTAATGTTGCTATCAAAGCAGCCATGCTTATGAGGCCCATGTGAACCACCTATTACTTTTAATAATTGGTCACATACATGAGGTTTTGACGGTTTGATATTCAATCACAAGAATGCCTTATCTTCTTCTCTCCTCTCCTTCACTGTTATTGTTGAGTACAAATCTAGGGGCACTTCCTCGATATGATTTTGAGCCTTGGCATTGATGACATGTGATCCTAGCACATGGAAATCTATGATGGCTATGTATATTTATTTGCAGTTTGAGGTATTTGTTGTCAAAGCAAATGCCCTTTGTCACAATCAAGGTGCTCCAAAATCCAACTCTTCTTTGGTGCCATATAACCGTCCTCCAAGCAGCTCAATAGTAAAATTACTCATCTCTATTAAAATAATGGAGAGCTTGATATTAGGTGACGGTACTATATGGCTAAGAAGCGATGGGGGTTATACATATTCATGAGTGCACGCACAGGGATTCTCTCCATCTGTGTCAGCTTCGCTGATCACATCATATCAGTGAGCTCCTTCTTCACAGAGAGAAGACAACAAGGCATGATGGCCCATAGAGTGCAGCGCCATTTCTGTGATCTCTGCTGTCAAATTTCCGAAACATTGCAAGAAGCTTTTCATGGTGGTTGTAGAGAGGAGACTTCCTCTCTGTAGTAGTAATGTGAGAGGGGGAGGGCTAATCCATTCAACAACAAACTCATTTCGGAGACCATTTCTGTTCTTGTCTATGAGGAGCCCGGGCTGCAAGCTGCTTCTGCTGGTCTCAATTCAAGCGCTCTGTGATACTAGCAGCAGCAGCAAGCATCACCATCCCTGTCGAATTTCGCCTCCAACTTTGCTATTTGTTGCTTTGAGAGATAACTCCATTGACCCCAATATTGCGTTTGTTCACAACAATTAAGCAGGAAAATTTGTGCTAATGGAAGTTCTGTAGTTAACTAGCCACCACAGCAATGCAACGGCTCTGTGGGATGATGTATCTGAACCTGTCAGACCATTAGAAAAATTTGAGAAAATAACTCGGACCAGGAACACCACCGGTCACTGTTGGTGGGCAGTGAATAGTGGGAACGCAGTCACCGAGAACTAAAGTAAACTCGGACCAACATAATTGTCATTACGACGTGCACGAGAAAAATTTATGGTATTTAATGGGGGATATATTGACAGTGAACTCGGACCAGAAGCAAGCTCGGTTTGTCAAAGTAAACTCGGACCATTACCTCCTTCTATCAAATTTTTACATAGTCCATAGAATGCACTTTTCTTTACATTTTTTCCATCACTTCTCCATCCACATTTGTAAGAGATATCATTTGCGATAGATAGGAATTAAATCTCAATTAAAGCAAGCATGATTGAAGTAGAAGTGATAATGTGGGATATGTATTGTGTTCTTGAAATGAAGCTTTATACAATCTTAACTACTTTACGTTCTTTGAAGGATGGATTTGTTGAACCAAGACCAAAGCGACTTCAATATTAAAGAGTGCTCCAATGGTGATAGAAGTCACTCCTCTCATCAAGTGATGATTGGGACGTGGAAAATCTCTTTCAAGATAGCAATCAAAGTATTCATGTTCGATCCAATCAAAGTAACATTGTTTCACCCAGTCCAATGTTATATTTGTCTCCTAAATACTATTCGATTGACAAGGCAAGCTACAACTTTATGATGAGAACGATTCAAGGAGATGTGATAGTCACATTGGAAACCTTGAAAGCTCATGATTCTAGAGGCAATTAAGATTTAAAGAAATGGAGAAGAATTATGGATAGCCTTTGCAGATGGTGCACCTTGCCTTTGCTTGAATAGCACACCAAAGCTAAGGATTGCATGCTTAGAAGAGTGGGGAAGAATTGTGGCATTGTCTCATTATATTGTGGAGGATGATTATCGCCAAGGAGTGAATGAGACAATAGAAACAATCAAATGTAGATGGTGTACTGATATAAGAAAGCATGGGATACCCACCTCTTTTACATTAGGGCCAAAAACGCCTAAAAAAGGGCCCTTTACTAATCTCGTGATTAAGAAAAGAGCCAAAGAGAGTATGCCACATGCGCAAGAATATGGTATTCTTGTCTCCTCTACTTTGGAGGTAGTAGAGTCCATTTCGAACTTTTTTCCTCTAATTTAGCCAAAATCTCCATATTCAGACGGATTGTGGTGGTCCCTAGGATCCGTTATACTGACAAAATCTCTCAAAAGATTTGAAAAAAGATGGCATGTAGTTAATGCCAAAATTTTTGAAGTTTGGACAAACTACCTCCAATATTCCTTTTGGTGCCTATATCATTTTCATTCTTCTTCTCAACATCTAGAAGCTCTCATCTTCTAGCTCTCTCTCATCTCTTTTTCAACCTCACTGAGCTTCATTGCATCTTCTACACGTGGACTTCCGTGATTTGTTGTTGTACAAGGTATGCAAATGTTGTATATAAACATTGTCGCTCATTTCATTATTCCAATGTATCCGCAAGGCATGAAGGCTTGGTTTATAGGAATTGAAGGTCTCTATTATCGCACCATTCGGAATGGCTTCTTCCCCCATCACCAACTCATGCCTTATGTGGGTGGTTCAAAGTCTTCATCTCAAAGGTCTACCTCACCAAAAACACCTATTGGTTTGCAGTCTTCTCACAAGTATCTCCATCCATGTCCAAAGTTTGCAAAAAGAGAGGGCTTTCCAAATCTCGTATAGCAGTTACAAAATCATCTAAGAAAGTGAAGGAAACAAGCCAACCCTCTCCAACAAATCCTACTGGTGGGTCCTCACATCCTAACACATAGGACATATGATGTGTCAAATCCAAAACTCACGCCCACATGACAGTATTATCAAAGTTTAGTGTATCTAAAGCATGTGGAAGGCTTACAAAGTCACCAAAGGCAGGTCTTATAGCATCAAAAGATTTTAAGTCATCCCCCAAGGCTCTTGGTCTTTCTGAGATAGTAGAGGTGTCTCCTACAGAGAGAATGTTGTATTTTCTTATTGAAAGTGGAATTGAGGTCTCTTTCTTTCTAGTTGCTAAGGATATTTTCAATCCGAAAATTGATGTGTCAATGATTATTAGTCATGCCATGCAATTTATCACAAAGACTTTGATGAATTTGAGGAAACTGCAGGGCCTTCTATCTTGATTGATAACAAGGAATATGTCCATGTCCCTGTGGGAACCTCCTCTGTCTAGAGAAAAACATTTACAAAGAGGTGTAGTATGTACAAACTTCAAAGGTTTTTAGTAGAAAATGCAGAATGCTCCTTTTATCCAAAAGGTTGCAGGAGAATGGTCAAAGCTGCTACATTCATAGTTTTCTCCATTGTCAAATATCCTCTTAGAGGTGAAGAGGAGGAACTTGAGGAGATTGAAGGATCTTAAAACTTTTGCTTTCTTAGAGATTTAGAGGCACATGATATAGAAGAGGAACTTGGACTTGAGGAGGAGGAGAGGCTTGCCAAGGATAATTGTTCAGTCACCCAAGGAAGGTGGAGATTCATTGCATAAATATATTGTTCCTCCACTACCAAGTTTTCCTATCAAGGATAAGGAGTATTTACTCCTTACTGATATTCAAAAGTTATTTAACTTCTTGAGGAAGGACTATTGTCTTGCCCAAGAAAGCACAGGAGTCACAACCATTGATCTCTGAGCATGAATTTAATTAACTTCAAGCTTCACTTGGTATTGTCGATGGTAGGGAATAGAGTGATTATGTCCAACTTAAAGACATAAAAGAAACCTCAGTCTCACTCTGGACATCAGATATACTTGAACAAGATGAAAATCAAAAGGTAAATGAATATGAATTTGAATCCATACATTATATTGTTTTAACTTACAATAATTTCACAATATTCCTCTTGTTTACAGTTGGAGCTAGCAGATGAAGACAACTTCTTAGGGAGAGGTAAAGGCTCAAGGCAAGCAGGCTCTAGCAAGAAAGATACCGCACTTGGACACTATTTGTCAAAAATGGATGAGAATATTTTCCATGTGTTGCATAGCCAATTCTTCGAGGATGCAGACTAGCTTATACTTTGTATTAAAGCTCTCTGTAGACAGTATGGCTTCTCAACAACTATACAAGCCAATGCTAACAAAATCATGTTTCTTAAGAAGACAGCCGCTACTAGAATTTTTTGTTATGGCCCTGGGTTTTCTGCCTCTAGAGTAGGATATTTTTTGGCATACTCTGCGTATGCTCTAGCTGCAAATAAAACCGATGTTAACACACTAGGTGGCTACAATAGAAGGAAATTTCTATGCTCCAGGGGAGCACTGACAAAGGATGAAGATGTGAAAACTTTGGAATAGACTTTTTGTACATACTTCGGATTACAATAGGATAACTTTTTATACAAGTTATGAATACAACAGTTCTCTTTTTTGACAGTGTTATGTGTCCAAAATGTCATTTTTCTGCATTCTTTGTAGTTGTCTTCTGAAAAACCATTTGAATAACTCTGCAAGAGCATTGCTTCTTGTAGCCCCTCCACCATGTCTTGTGCTCCAAAAGAATGATGTGCGTGCCTGGTAATGTGACTTTTTCATCCCTTGGTTACTGTATGTTGCTAGGTGTCCATGCTCCTCAACAAAATATGGCCCACGTACATGGAGGATGTGCTGCATAACAAACAAAAAAAAATAGCATATGTCAATTCCACTGAGTGCATCATGAATACAAAGGAGTCTTACCAAATAGTATGTGATATCTTTTTCTCCCCATGCTTCTTTGATTATTTGAATGAGATTTGATAAAACTTTTGTACTCTTGTGCATATGTAGCTAATGTCTTATGTTGTCCAAGAACATTTAAAAAGATGTCAAGATGCTTCCAAACCTCCATTCTAAGATTTGCTAGCCATGGTGTATTGGCAACATTTATCGTGATACACAATTCTTTCCAACAATCCCATGTAACATTCACTTGTTTTTGAATATGGTTTCCTAAAAATCTTCTGGCATTTGCACCTCTCCCATGTGAACATTGTTTTTGAAACCTTCACTGGAAAGGTATTAAACAAGTCTACAAAAACTGTGAGAGGCATGCACAAAGAAATTTTTATTATCCTTGTGGCAATATTGGGCCTCAGAGCTTTCTGTACTTCTTTGAAAAGCTTGGCTCTATATGCCTCTGTAACACTAAAATGTGGGAGAGGCCAATCCACTGAATTCCATGCTGGAAGGTCTTGTTTTCTTAACACACCATGTGTGTTTGCATTGTCCAGCAACTGATAAAAATGATCAGTAAAAAATATACCGGATTGAGCTAGCTCTGTTGCACATCGACCTTCATATTGTTGTTCTCCTATCGATCCATGCAAAACATCTATAAATCCCAGAATACAATCGATGTTTTGCCATGTCTCATACGATGAAGGGTATAAATATGAAATAAAATAACACAAGAATATCAATAAGCAAAGAAAGAAGCTTTGTCTTAAAAATCCATGCACCTCATAAAGAACAAAACCACAATAGAAAAATATATAATTAGGCCTGTGTTGCGGAAGATCATTTGGATAGTCTCGCAAGACAAGTTCTTTATGCATGTACACATGCTGAATCAAAACTTCTTTCACCGATATCTTTCCTCTGGTGATTTTAAAATCTCGTACTCTTCCCTTCCATGATGCCAAGAAAATATTTTTTGTCTGGGGTCTCTTTCTTTTACTAGGTTGCATGAGCACCCATGCTCCTTTCGAAACAGTAAACCTTTCCCAAGTTCCTTCCGTTTTGACTGTACTTGAATTCTCTACCGAAGAAATAGTAGAAGCAGGTCGACGGGGTAAGGATGTGTGGTATAATTCTGCCTTCATAGCATTATCATCCACAGAGCGTCTTCCACAAGAACGACCATAGTTTTTATTCACCATGGATACCTTGTGAATCTGTAACCACAGCAAAGTAATTTTAACAAAATAACAAAGTGAAGTTTCAAGAAAGAGAAAGTAGGCAGACAGATAGTTGACAAGAAACATCTTACTCTAAGCCAAACTGGATCAAGGGAGCAGTTTTGGAAAAGAAGAGGTTGCTGCACAATGAGGCAGTGGTGTAGAATGGTAGACCTTTCGAAGGAAAGGCAGCACAACAATTCAAAGTTCAAAGGGAGGTGGAAGCGGGAAGGCCCTTGTCAAAGAAAATGTCAGACTAGATTCTATCTTCATGTCCAAAGATCTTGTGAGAATAAAAAACCAATCTCCACATTAATGTAGCACGCTTGTACCTACATAAAATATTGTTTCTTTTATCTATTTTCTTTTATTTTTGTGAATTTCCAACGTTACGTTGGCCCTCTGTTCATTGGTTGAGAGCTTATTTTTCCAAACCGTAAAAGGCCCCAAAATGAGCTCCCTTTTTCCCTAATGTGTGATTGCCCTGATTGAAAAAGTGATTGCAAGCATCTCATTTGATATTAGGTTGATAATCACTAGCTACTTTCCACATTTTCTTTCCATCTTACCAATTGTTGATAGTGCACATGCATTGGTCAACCATGGCATCAAAACGATGAACCAATTCTTCAAAATGATGATCAAGACCACTCTGAGATGGGTGCAAGTGAGGAGTTACCCAAATTTATAGAGGAGTTTAGGAGAATCCTTTATCAGATTGAAGATGGTTTGCAAAACAAAGATGAGATGGAGAAAGCTATTCTACTAAAACAATCAAAGATATCAAAGGATAACCTCATTCCAAAGAAGATTGACATGCCAACACGTGGGAGCATTTGCCAAAGTCAAGCAGACGTTACACTCACTAGATTAGGTCATGGAATTCAAAACATTTACTTGATTACATATGCAAAAATAGACGAATCAAAAAATCCTTTGTGTTAGTGCATCCCCATAGCAAATGATAAATACTCTCCTACTGAGAGCATTCTTGTGAGGCATCTTCATAGGAAAACCTCAACGTTTTAAAATCAATATGCTTTGCCGTATCTTTCCCAAATTACCTTTCCACTAGTGCAAGGGCTTGTTTATATTCCACATTCAATCTACATGTCCCTTTATCCATGGCTATGGAAGAAGTAATCTACATGTCCCTTTATCCATGGCTATGGAAGAAGTAATCTATATGTCCTTGCTATTAGCCTACAAAGAGGAAACTCCGTAATATAACCTGGTTGGTTGTTATTTATCCTATCATAGCCCAACTAATATATACGACAAATCGCCATGTCCTGTTAGTAGCTGAGCATCAACAAGTCTCCATGGGTGGTAATGGGCTCCCAAATGCCACCGTTATCATGCTTGTGGATACGATAATGGTCTACCTTCAATCAATTTGACATTTCCCATTGTGCAAATTCCTTTCTGTGGTAAAAAGTAATCTTTTGTTTTCTCAACCACTGCCAATGGCATATCAAATGTTCTGCTCCAATATACATTTTCAGCACTAGTGTGTTTCCAGGAAGTATTGGCCTATGTGCCCAATGCGAATGTACGAGCACATACTTTTTGTCTTGCAGGAATTTGGAAGAGTAGGAGCATCTTGGGTTTTTTCCTTGTACCTGACCTACCAAGATATCCCAGTAGGAGAGATTCAAATACCCAAAAGAATCCACCTTCCCACCCACCCACGCACCTGCCCATATTTGGCACTAAGTCACATAGGGTTAGGGAGTTGGGATGAAACGCCATTTGATCACTACAAGCATCACGCGCTGTTGGATATGAGAAAGTAAACTCAGCCCATAAGTAAACTCAAACCGAGGGGGTCATTGGGACCAGGGAAGTGAAATTTATTGTGTGGTGGAAGGGGGAATGAATGGTACATAAATGAGTATTTATTGTTTGTAAGGAGGCATTTAATGGTATTTAGTGGGAATGGAATTTCCCAAAATTCTATTTTTTTCATTCCTCTCCCAATGCTACCGAGTTTATTGTTTGTAAGGAGGCATTTAATGGTATTTAGTGGGAATGGAATTTCCCAAAATTCTATTTTTTCATTCCTCTCCCAATGCTACCGAGTTTACCCTTATATTCCACTATTTGTGTCGCTTTCCGCCTCCTAGCAATGTATGTGCTTGTTCTCTGCACCACCTTCCTCTCAGCGGCCCGCTCGGGCGGTTCTTCTGCATGATGCAAGTGCAACTCTCTGCACTGGGTGGCTACTTGCGGCTTACAACCATGCATGCAACAGTCAGGGAGGCAGATGTTTAGGCCACTCTCCCACCATCGTCATCACCACTGCCACCGCCACCGTGTTCCCACCGACATCGTCATCGCCACTGCCACTGTGCTCCCACCAACGAGTGCTTCATCCTTTTGACCCCTCCATCTTGTCATGCCAGGCGTGGAGTGGTCTATAAGTCGTGGCCTGCAAGTAGGGGAGAAGGACGCTCGGGTCTGTTGTTGTGGTCCACCTATGCATAGTGACCAGTCCTACTGCTCGACGCCCGTGGCCACAGCCTACCCCAGCGCCTGCGTTTTGTGTAGGTAGGCTCCATTTTCTTTGTATAACACATATATTTAATGGCTATATGAGAGAGAGAGAGAGAGAGAGAGAGAGAGAGAGAGAGAGAGATGATAACAGCCCCATAAATAATAAATGACCAGTGGACATGAATGAATCAATGACAAAGAACATAATGAATGGCAAGAGAGAGAGAGAGAGAGAGAGAGAGAGAGAGAGAGAGAGAGAGAGATGGTAACCATGTTCCCATTAATGAATGATAACGAACATGAATGACCAATTGATAAAGAACATGAATGAATGGCAAGAGAGAGAGAGAGAGAGAGAGAGAGAGAGAGAGGAGAGGTATATGACATATTTGTGTAAAAGAACATGAATGAATGATGTTATACATGAATGTACGGCGAGAGAGAGAGAGAGAGGTATATGACATATGTGTGTAAAATTACATGAATGAATGATAAAGAACATGAAGAGAGAGAGAGAGAGAGAGGAGGGATACTACTTATTTTAAGAGAGTCCACATGATGCGACATTTGAAGAATGAACACCAAGTAGTGGTGGACATCCCCAAGATTAAGGTTGGGCAACCTAGAGATGGGGAGCGTCCAAAGGTCTTTCCTTGTCCTTGTTTTATGAGCGACAAGCAAAGACTAGGTTTGAGAATGTGGCAAAGAAATTTGAGAGGAATCTACACAAGCTCCTTAAGCATCAATGGCAATTAGTGGAGGGGGAGTGGGAGGCTTTTACAAGCCAAACCGGCTCTCTTATTCTTATACTGCCGTGATGATCTAGAATTCGGCCTTCTAGCCTCTACATGAGAGCACCACTAAGTGGGACGAATTTATTCTCGGCAAACTCAAAGATGTTGAGAATTTGTATATGGAGACAAAGGGTAGTCACATCTTGCGCATTGAGAAGCGTATCAAGACTAGCTATGAGAAATCTATAAAGTGATGTAAATTAAATACATTATAAAACGATAATAAGACTTAATTTTTTTGAGTAAATGTGTTGTAGAAATGGAGAAGGGAGGTTGAGGCTAAGGTCAAGGCCGTAATGTGTGAGGAAGAAGATGAAGATATGGATGCCCCAAGGAGTCTAGTAAGTCTACGAATCTAACATGCATTATCCACATGTCTAGCATTTCAAGAGAATACTAACATTGTCATGAGAATAAAGGTCGAGCATGTGGGCACGGTACCAAAGAAAGATTCTCGAATAAGAGAATACGATTTCTTCTCCCCAGTGAAGGTGTTTGAGGAATGCCTAGGTGAGGAGGATTTGGAGGTTCTTCGATCTCCTACACCAGGAATTACCGAGAATGAAGTAGTCTTTAAAGTTTCTTATGGCAAGATCGAGTGCATGAGTCCTAACTTAGGTGATGAAAAAACCCACCTAGAAAGGTAATATTTGCAATCATGATTGTTATTTTTGGCTTTGAGATTTAGAATATAAGATGAGATCATGCAATATTATGCTATAGGTTGAGAGAGGGTGTCACCCTCCATTTCACATGCACAAGCTTAGCATTGAGTGCATAAATGCAGGTAGACTAATTGACGACTTTCAAACTGAAGCCTCCACAAAGACAATAAATATGTTTACAATGTAATTATACCTTAAAACAACTTTGTACAATGCAATGTAAATGACCTTATCTTGCTCTCGTCTTGCTAACCTCGAGTTCTTGTAGTTTGATGGAGAACAAGCTACCACACACACGATGTTTTCAAGGAAATTTGGTTTGTGGATAGCTTGTGGTATACATATGTGTCCTCCAGGGTTCACAATCATACGACGATAGATAACTTTTTTGGGCCCATCTTGTCACATTTTGAATCTCAATTTAAGTTTTGTATTGATGATATGTATCTTGTCACATTCTATATCTCAATTTAAGTTTGTATTGGGGAGATATATATCTTGTCACAATTTATATCTCAATTTAAGTTTCGTATTGATAATATGTATCTTGTCACATTTTGTGATATCCCACTGTCCCCTCCGCGCACTGGATTCCCGATTGATGGCAGCGGAAGCAGCTCCCTCTTGCGCGGGGTAGGGTTTCCCACTCGGGGCCTCGCCCTTGAATGTCCGGGCACGAGACTAAGCTGGTGGTCATTCTGAAAACCGAAACCGAGAAAATTTCCCATGCCCGGAAAGCAGGGACGATTCTACCATTTTGAATCTGTCAACGAATTTTTCTATAACGAGGTCAAGACTGAACTAACCTTCATCTGAATAAACTGGATAGAAGGGAAACTATAATAGACTTAACTTGAAGGAATCAACGCTTTTTTCCTAATTTATAATTTAAAAAATATTTTTCTATGCATCTATTTATGCATAAAAATCAATATTGATGAAAGTAACACTTTTATAATAAAAATTATTCTTCTATGCATCTATTTATGCATAAAAATCCATTTTGATGAAAGTAACACTTTTATAATAAAAAATATTCTTTTATGCATCTATTTATGCATAAAAATCAAAAATGATGAAAGTAACACTTTTATAATATAAAAAATATTCTTTTATGCATCTATTTATGCATAAAAATCAATAATGATGAAAGTAACACTTTTATATAATTAAAAAATTATTCTTTTATGCATCTATTTATGCATAAAAATCAACACTGATGAAAGTAACACTTTTATAATAAAAATTATTCTTTTATGCATCTATTTATGCATAAAAATCCATTTTGATGAAAGTAACACTTTTATACTATTTATGCATAAAACTCTACTTCAGTGGGAATAACACTTTTATAATAAATCCTTTTATGCATCTATTTATGCATAAAATCAAATTAATAGGAATAACACTTTTAAAATCAAAAGAATTTCTTTATGCATCTATTTATGCATAAAAATCAATTTTTATAAGAATAATGCTTTTATAAAAAAAAATTTCCTTTATGCATCTTTCTATGCATAAGAGTCAAATTTAATGAGAATAACACTTTTGTAATTAAAAAAAATCGTTTATGCATCTTTCTATGCATAAAAATCAAATTTAAGGAGAATAACACTTTTGAAATATTAATAAATCCTTTATGAATCTTTCTATGCATAAAAATCAAATTTATTGAGAATAAAACTTTTAAAATAAAAATAATTCCTTTATGCATCTTTCTATGCATAAAAATCAAATTTAACGAGAATAACACTTTTGAAATAAAAATAATTCCTTTATGCATCTTTCTATGCATAAAAACAAAATTTAACAAGAATAACACTTTTGAAATAAAAATAATTCCTTTATGCATCTTTCTATGCATAAAAATCAATTTTAATGAGAATAACACTTTTGAAAAAAAAATTCCTTAATGCATCTTTCTATGCATAAAAATCAATTTTAATGAGAATAACACTTTTGAAATAAAAAAAATCCTTTATGCATCTTTCTATGCATAAAAATCAAATTTAACGAGAATAACACTTTTGAAAAAAAAATGCTTTAGGTATCTTACTATGCATAAAAATCAAATTTAACGACAATAACATTTTTGAAATAAAAATAAATCCTTTATGCATCTTTCTTTGCATAAAAATCAAATTTATTGAGAATAACACTTTTGAAATAACAATTCCTTTATGCATCTTTCTATGCATAAAAATCAAATTGAACGAGAATAACACTTTTGAAATAAAAATAATTCCTTTCTTCATCTTTCTATGCATAAAAATTAATTTTAATGAGAATAACACTTTTGAAATAAAAAAAATTCCTTTATGCATCTTTCTATGCATAAAAATCAAATTTAAGGAGAATAACACTTTTGAAATAAAAATAATTCCTTTATGCATCTTTCTATGCATAAAAATCAAATTTAAGGAGAATAACAGTTTTGAAATAAAAATATTTTTTTATTTATCTTTCTATGCATAAAAATCAATTTTAATGAGAATAACACTTTTGAAATAAAAATAATTCCTTTATGCATCTTTCTATGCATAAAAATCAAATTTAATGAGATTAACACTTTTGAAGTAAAAATAATTCCTTTATGCATCTTTCTATGCATAAAAATCAATTTTAATGAGAATAACATTTTTGAAATAAAAATAATTCTTTTATGCATCTTTCTATGCATAAAAATCAATTTTAATGAGAATAACACTTTTGAAATTAAAATATATCCTTTATGCATCTTTCTATGCATAAAAATCAATTTTAATGAGAATAACACTTTCGAAATAAAAATAATTTCTTTATGCATCTTTTTATGCATAAAAATAAAATGTAATAATTAATATCAGTGATATCCATGCATATTCATAGGTGAATATGTACATGGAGTAATTAGAATATTTCTTTTAGATGCAAAAATGGGGGGAATTACTTTTTTGGAATAACATAAAAACAAACTTTCTTTTCCACAAAATTCTAGAAAATTTTGCCATAACCTCCTTTGTATGGCTGACTATTTCTCATTTTTATCATTCTATTTTTAACTTAAATTAACCCAAATTAGATTCATAGAACTCTAATCTACACAATTTCCTAAATTCAAGAGAGTAAACAATAAGAAGAGTTTAATTAATCCCTTAGTTAATCTTTCTAGGATTAAGAAGGGCTGGAATGTAAAGAAGAGAAGGGGGTGGTCATAGGCATAGCATTTGAATTTAATTCAATCAAGTGTAAAACATGAAAATCAAGAAAACCATAGATTAAAAATTAAACAAGTAAGAAAATTAACTTACATAGAGCTTGTAAGCTCTCCTTTGGCTTGAGGGATTGAGGGTTCTACTCTTGTTTGAGACAAGAGTGGTCACCAATTCACTTTGGAGAGGATTAGGCCAAAAACAATTGAATTATTAACAAATTCAATGTAAATGGCTCAGGACAGGAGAGTAACAGTGCATAAACACCATTAAGCTTTTACAAAGGGGGAGGCTTCTATTTATAGGAAAAAGTGAGCCTCTAACCAAGCAAACTGATTCTAGAATTTTCCAGATCACTTTGGTCAAATTTTTACCATTTTTGGGTCAGTAGTTCAGCTTACTTTTTGGATCTAGTGTTGAAATAGAGAGAGGAGAGATGAAATATCTCATTTTATTGATTAAAAATTAGGGGTAATGATGAGAAAAAAGGGGCTCTTTCATGAGGGGAGATCCCCACTCTGAGGTGTCAAAATTTAAATTTTTAATTGATTTCTTTGGTCCTTAGTCCACTCTTCATCTTATGTGAGCATTTACTCATTTTTTTGGGGGGGGGGTTTTCTTTTATTCTTCAATTTATCTCCTCCCTACATTTGGATTAATCTTATTAGTCCATAGAAACCTTAATTGGACCATAATCCAAAAATTTCTAAAAATTTGGGCCCTTAGGCTAAGGTCCTTTATACCTATTTTCAATTAATTCCAATTGCACATTGGAAAGTTTTTTTTGAATTTTTGTTTCAGGGGAAACCATTTTAGACACTAAGAGGATTTTTATATCCAAAAATATCTCAATTTTGAATTACCTCCCTCTAGACATTTTCTCTCTCCAGGCCAAAACAGGGTAAAACGGGATCTTTCTTTTATTTCAAAGAGGGAAATAATTATAAGATCAGAAGGGGAGGTTCTTACACCTGCACACCTCAAAAGCTGCAGGGAGGAATATTACAGAGAGGGCTGTCGTCTCCCGAGTGGTGCAAGTTCTAGTGACAAGGGTGCTGAGTACCTGAAGTAGAGAGTGGGCTGTCATTCCGATGTAGCAAAGAGTGGGTTGTTGTCCCAACGGTGAGAGTTGAGGCAAAAATGCTGGTATGCTCTATGTCTAGCAGAGGGGGCTATTGTCCCATGGGCTATGGGAAAATGCAAAAGATATGCTGATGTAAGCATTAATGTGAGCCTTGATGTATATGCGCTGATGTAAGACTGATATAAATGCTGATATAAGCTGTACGATCCCCGTCCCCACTGCACAACGGATTCTGGGTGCTAGCAGCGGAAGTAGCACATCTTGTGCGGGGTAGGGTCCTACACTTGGGGCCTTGCCCCACGGATATCCGGACAGGTGACTAATTACTCAGTTCTTCTGAAACCGAACTTAGAAAAACTTCGCTTGCCCAGAAAGCACATGCGATTCCTCTAGGATAAAATTTTACTCTAACGTAGTCAGGGTCATTACTGACCAAACTAATCCAACCGAACTTAAAGTCACTTGGTCAGATCAAGGAAGAAACTTGCACTTGGATCATAGAGATCAACGCTTTTTTCTCCATCGAGAGGCATATCCGTTGATTCCTTTTTCCATGGAACAATTACTATTCGGGATTTACTTCATCTAGCTTACTATAATAGAATTTGAGTCTCAATTTACGGATCCATCAGTTAATAGAACAATTACTATTCGAGAGGCATATCTGTTGATTCCTTTTTCCATAGAACAATTACCAATGGAACCTTGTGGTAAGTTTGACCCTTGATGCAAGTCAACATTACCTTGCACATGCTCTTCAACATCTTTCCTTATTTCTGGAACACCACCTTCAAGCGCAACTACTTCCTTGAAAATAGCCTTGGCCTTTGACTTGGATGCCATTGAAAAATGACCAATTTCAAGTTGGATATGTTCCCAAACTCCAATTTATGAGTTCTTTAGATCTATGGAGAGGCAATGATGTGTAGAACACCCATGTATAATCACTTTGACCACAGTCAATGATGTGTAGAACACCCGTGTATAATCACTTTGACCACAGTCAATGTGTTAGTACTCTCTGTTTTAAATTCTTTGAAAAGTCAACCGATTTGCCACTTTGACCAAGCAAAAGGGGTCCAAATCTTGAAGTTTTTATCTTGCCAGAATGAGGAGAGCATACTATCTAGCTATGATGTCAAAATAGGTTCAGTTTAAAAATCTTAATTTTTGTAGAAATAGGGTATCTAGTGGAAAAATGGATGTAGTGGATAGCTCCAGTGTCCGAATGGTGAGGTCTAAGGATAGATGGGAAGCTTAGGGTATGGGGACATAGCCCTATGCTCACTTTTCCAAAATGAAGTCTTGTTTTTGATTGGACAGCCTTCTTGTCTTGCGGGTAAACTTTCCAATTGGAGAAGTAAACGGAGTCCAAATTGAACACTTGAGGGCTTCAAACATAGAACAAAAAACTGTCAAACTTCTCTCCAATCCAATCCTCACTTCCCTTTTGCAATGGCAATGTCTTAGACCTTATTTAAAGGCATGAATCCCATCAATTTGTAACTTGGCATCCACATGTAACCTCAAGTGCCTTGTATAAGTGCTTTTTGTAAAAAAATTTGGCAACACCTTCTTTGTTTTTGCAACCAAATCTCAATGTCAGGTTGATTGAAATCAATTGCAATATTGAATTCCATGCTATCCTTGCCCAGTACAATGTATCCACAATAGGCACTCAGAAGTCAATGTAGAGCATTGAAGCTTACCAATCTCCCAGCCAAACTCTTCCCACCCTTGTACCTAGGTCAAAACTAGGCACAAGTTGGGGCCATTTCTTTGCACCGGTACCTAATCCTCCACCCTTGTACCTAGGTCAAAACTCTTCCCACCCTTGTATCTAGGTCAAAACTAGGCACAAGTTGGGGCCATTTCTTCACACCGGTACCTAATCCTCCACCTTATCTCTTTTCCAAGGCACTCATGGGGCAAGGTGGATTTAAGACATGCTCCCCTGAGCCTCTCCTCCGAATGCCTAGGTACCCTCACACATCACTTGATTACTAGGAATTGATATGTGAGTACAAGTGTGTGTGAGTTGTGAAACATGAACTTGAAATTGTATGTGAATCCACTTACAATCGGCACTTATAGTTGCATGCCATGACCAACCAACATATAAAGCTGATGTCGTAGAAGAGGTTAATTGGGAATCTCTTGGGAATACAATTACGATTCTTGATTTCTTCAATTCTCCATTGCTTCATGTGGAAACAATTCAATAATCCAAGATACACTAGGAAACCCCAAAAGAGAAGAACAATTTGACTTCAATGATCCACACTTGGGTACCTGCAAATTGATGCAATCCACACTTGGGTATGTGTAATTCCCTTGATGCAATCATGTAATGCAATGAATGTATAACATGATCATTGAGACCTATGGTCATACGTCCATGCATGCATATTGAAGAGAAATCCAAAACAATCCCTAATTTTAGGGCACTTTTCCTAAAACCCTATTTCTTCAATAAACCCTAATTCCCTATTGATTTTGATGCAAAAGTGATATAGGAGGATAGAGGAAGGCTTAATGAAGATAATGAATGCCTTGGATCTCATGAAAAACATGCAAAACCCTAATTTCTCAAGAAACCCCAAGTCACTCAAGAAGGCAAAAAACTCTAAATCCAAGTTGAAATCAAGCATTAAGAACATTGATGTGAAGAAGAAGTCATAGGGAAGTTTATTTTAATGGTAATTTTTTATTCTAATTAACTAAAACCCCAATTCTTCCATGAGATTCAAGAAATGGAAGAAATTGAAGAAACCTAGTGAAATCTCATGCTTACTCAAGCATTGAATCATTTGTGAGTGGTAGCCAAGCATGATAGAGGGAAATATTGAAGAAATTTTTAAAAATTTGAATAAGAAAACCCTAATTTCTTCATGAACTCCCAACTATGCAAAAGAGGGAAGAAATGCAACATTAACGGATTGGTGCTTGCCTTACACACTTGAGAAGCTTTGCCTAATGCTTAAGGCAAGAAATCGTGGTCTTTAGAGTGTCCAATCGTTCTGCCAAACCCTCGCCCAATTGTGAAGAAATCTCAGCCCAAAATTGCCATTGATAAGGCCTTAATGCTCCACTTAAGCTTGCCTAAGCTTAGACAAATCTTAAGCTATCTTAGGCTTGGCTTTCAAACTCCAAAACACCCAAGGAACATGATAGAATTGCGCACAACATCTGCAAATCTTTGGTGAAGAATCTGGTGGTGATTTGAAGCATCAAGGGGCTCAATGGAAAGCTCATAACATGCCTTAAACCATGGAAGGAGTAATGGTGAAGATTTTTAGCCAACAAGAATCAAGCAAAAGGGGCAACATAGGATAAACATTTTGATTAAAGAAAATTAATCATGATTAGCAAAAGTTTCCCCAAATTTGGTTCCGTCTTTCAAATTTTGGAGTGACCGCCTTAGAATTTGGTCCTCAGCCAATCCATGATTCCAAAACCTTGGAAATCAGCTCAAGAAAATTCAATTTCACCCAATCAAGATCAGCATTGCCCACTTCTTGATCAAAAAAATCTAGAAAATCAAGAAAGTCCAAGAAAATCAAGAAAGTTCAAGAAAACCAAGAAATTGTAGTGAATTAAAAAAAATAGATCAAAGACATGGCTCTGATACCAATGAAAGAAGTGGAAACCTAGATTTATCCTAGGATTAAGGAAAGCATGAGAGATTAGTCTAGGATTATAACAAGAAGAGAAAGCAAAGGACTTGTGTAATCTCTTGATTATCAAAAAGGTACCAAAAATATGGTGTATGTGACCTATATACATGACCCCCATTTCACACTATCATAAGTGTTGTCCATGGGCATGGTCAATTGGCCTTGGGCCCATTATACATATGAGACCATTCCACTTTGTTACAATATATGTATATATACATACGTATATATATGTATATATACATACGTATATATATATATATGTAATTATGTATGTATGTATGTATGTATGTATACATATATATAAGAAATGACTTAGAGTTTCATTTACAACAAGAGGGTTTATATAGATACAAGGCATGAGCTTGAAGCAATCCAACCATATCCTTGTGCCATAATGTTTCAAACATTTGGTGTTGATGTTGAGCTTAGTTTATCCCAAGCAGATGTTGACCAACAATTGTATTTATAGTAAGCAAGACATGTCTCTTTTGTTGTTGTGCCACATGCTCGGGGGCTATATGTTTCTCGCTAATTTTTCCCTCTCAGCGGAATGCCAAGACAATAGTCTGGGGTGATAGACTACTCAGGCAATGCCATGGGGGGAGACGTTTAGTCACCCACCAGAGTTTTCGGGTATGAACACCAACTCTCAAATGGTCATGGGGACACACTGAACACCACTCTGCTGAGTAAACCTTTACTCTCATTCTCTCAATTCTCACTCTACATTTCTCCACTAATAACTATCTCGCTCACTCTCTCATGCATACACATCATGTTCAGTAAAATAGAGACATTGCATACTTAATACGCATAGTGCAGAGAGTAACACAGAAAGATAATGAAATGGCAAGATTAAAATTAGTTACATTCCAAAAGTATTGCAGACTAATACAGAGCAATTTCCCAACATAGACTATCATTTCCTGAGTATTATTAGTATAATAAGCTTCGTGACACAGACTGTCAACAACTATCAGTTGAGAGCATACAATGACGGCACCCTTCATACATTCCTTCTATCTGAATGTCTTCTCTCTCTCTCTCTCTCTCTCTCTCTCTCTCTCTCTCTCTCTCTCTCTCTCTCCGTCTCTCTCTCTTTATCACCGTATTTCCCTTCTACCTATCTGTAGTGACTAGTTGTCCTTTTACGTGCTGAGTCTTCTTGTTCTTGGCAATTGCTCTCTGGTGGTCATAGTTCGCCACCTCCACACATGTGGGTGATACCTAGGTGGTGCTCATGACGTGTGGAGTGGGTTGCCTATGCCTTCTGCCCCACCACTAAGCTACTAGACACAACACTTGGCATGCCCAATGCTTGAGCTTCTCCTCTGGAACCAATTTCCCTAAAAATAAATTCTTTGAATCTTATGAACATTTATGGGAAAGTATGGTCCAGAATGTATGCATGATCGGAGTAGGTTGCATGCTTTTGCATACTCTTTTATTTTTTTGCCTAATCTTTTGAGCAACCCAAACCCCTGTTGTTTGGTATACGTAGTGTCTTCTAATAAAAAAATTTTACCACCAGTTCGAGTGGGGTCTGCCCTAGAGTTTTCTTTTTTGACATTGGTATGGTCTCCACTCAACGTGTATAACTTCTTCATATTATGCTAGATAATTTGAAGTTGAGCTTTGTACCTTTTTTGCTTCCGGGTCTCCAGTGCCCCACTTCCACACATTCATACTTGTAGGTGGTTGCATTCTAGGTGGAAGCATCCTCCTTACCTTCAGTGTTTATGAGAACAAGAATTGTGAGCATGGGTGTTTTGGAGGAAGAGGTTTCCTAGTAATCATAGATTTTATTTTGTCTGTATTCTGAAAATATGGTGGTACCTCTTTGTTAGCTCTCAGCACAACTCTCAGAGAACCTCACATATGGAGCTTCAAATAATGGATTGTCTAGGCTGGCCTACGAAATTGCCAAGCTTGTATCCTCCCCACCCCTTAAGATGTCCAGTATCTTTCCCTGTAATCAATCCCCTTTTCAGAATAATAGAAGATCTTGTTTCTACCTGTTTTGGCCTAGAGAGAGAAAATGTTCTAGAGAGAGATAACTCAGTTTTGAGATATCTTTGGATGGAAAAATATCCTTTCTTATTAAAATAAATTCCCTCAAAATAGAAGTTCAAAAAGAATTTCCTAAGGTGCATTAGAAATAAATTATAATTTGCTAAAAAGACCTTAGCCTAAGGGTCTAGATTTTCTAAAAAAATTAGATTAAGGTTCTAAGGGGCCAATCAGATTAATCCAAATGTAGGGAGGAGATAAATTGAAGAATTAAATAAAAAACTCCCCAAAAATGAGTAAATACTCACATAAGATGAAGAGTGGACTAAGGACCAAAGGAAATACTAAAAAAATAAAATTTTGACACCTTAGAGTGGGGATTCCCCCTCATGAAGGAGGCGCCTATTTCACATGCGTGGAAGAGTTTTAAACTCTCAAATAATGAGATATTTCATCTCTCCTCTCTCCTAATTCAAGTCTAGCTCCAAAAAGTAAGCTGAACTGACCCAACAATGGTCAAAAATTAACCAAATTGATCTAGAATCAATTTGCTTGGTTTGAGGCTCACTTTTTCCTATAAATAGAAGCCTCCCCCTTTGTAAAAGCTTAATAGTATTTATGCACTAATAGTATACTCTTCCCTAGAGCCAAAAACATTGAATTCACCAGATAATTCACTTGTTTTTGACTAATTTCTCTACGAAGAATTGGTTAACACTCTTGATCCAAACAAGAGTAGAACCCTTCAAGCCAAAGGGAAGCTCACAAAACTCCATGTAAGTTAATAATTCTACTTTTTTTTCAATTCTAATCTATGGTTTTTTTGAATTCTTTGCTTTTTTTAAATGTGAATATGGATGTTTAGCCTTGATGAAAAGGCTTCCCCCTTCTCTTCAATAAGAATTTCAGCCTTTCTTTATCCTAAAAGGAGAAACAAATAAATTAAGTTAAACTTTTCCTATTGATTACTCTTTTAGAAGTGAAAATTGATTAGATTAGAGTGCTTTATTTCATCTTGGGATAAATGTTAAAGTAAATTTAAAATGTAAAAATTGAGAAATGGTCAGCCATACAAAGAAGGTTATGGTAAAATTTTCTTAAATTTTGTGGAAATAGGTATTATCTTTATGTTATTCAAAAAGAATAATCCCCACCTTTTGTGCATTCTAAAAGAAATTCTTTTTAATTTAAAAGTGTTATTCCTATTTTATGCATAAATAGATGCATAAAAGGATTTTCTTTTATATAAAAGTGTTATTTTCATTAGATTCAATTTCTATGCATAGAAAGATGCATATTGGATATTTTTTAATAATAAAAGTGTTATTTTTATTAGATTCAAATTCTATGCATAGAAAGATGCATATTGGATATTTTTTAAATTATAAAAGTGTTATTTTCATTAGATTCAGTTTCTATGCATAGAAAGATACATATTGGGTTTTTTATTATTATAAAAGTGTTATTTTCATTAGATTTAAATTCTATGCATAGAAAGATGCATAATGGATATCTTTTTTTATTATGAAAGTGTCATTTTCATTAGATTCAAATTCCATGCATAGAAAGATGCATATTAGATATTTTTTTATTTATAAAAGTGTTATTTTCATTAGATATAAATTCTATGCATATAGAAAGATACATAATGGATATTTTTTTATTAATGAAAGTGTTATTTTCATTATATTTAATTTCTATGCATGGAAAGATGCATAAAAGAAATTTTTTATTATAAAAGTGTTATTTTTATTGAATTTAATTTCTATACACATAACATAAATTCTTTTTATTTTAAAAGTGCTATTCTTATTAAATTGATTTTATGCATAAATAGATGCATAAAAGGATTTTCTTTTATATAAAGGTGTTATTTCTATTGAAGTTGGATTTGATGAAGAAATAGATGCATAAAGAATTTTTATATCAAAATTAGATTTCTCTTTAATTCTATGTTTAAATTGTATGAGTATTTCATAAATGAATAAGTAAATACTCTAAGAGAGAAATTTCTATGGTTTCATATTCACTCGGATTGTAAATACTCTAAGAGAAAAATTTTTATGGTTTCATATTCACTTGAATTGTAATGAGAAAATTCAAAAAATCTATCGAAGTCAGAATTTCAAATAAATGATTAATTTATTACTCATCAAAATTTGTGATAAGTTTAGAAATCAGTTAAGTCAATATTCAATAAATGAAATTCAGTAAAATAGTAATTGAAATATCACCCCCTTTTTTAAGAAAGATAGTTAAGGAAGAACCTTATCAGATTCGAAGCCTAAATCAGACTATGACCAAGACCAAACTCTTTCATTAGTTTCAAGGAAAGACGATGTGACCAGTTCAAAAAAATTCACTCAAATCTTCTACCAAATCTGAAACTAAGTTGAAACCCTTTGAACTAATCTAAGGATCAAGGTTACAGAATTCGAGGAATTCTATTTTGGAATTCAGACCTACGATTTTGGGGACGCGGATTTAAGATATACTCATTGTATTCAAAAGAAAATCAAAATTGAAAACTTGCATAGAAACCCTATTTTGGAATTCAGACCTACGATAAAGAAGTTTTGGGGACGCGGATTTAAGATATACTCATTGTATTCAAAAGAAAATCAAAATTGAAAACTTGCATAGAAACCCTATTTTCTTAAAGGACTATCAGAATGCTGGAGGGAGCATTTGGTATATGTGTTTTTCTAAGGGAAGTTCGGTTGCAAATAGCTAGCGGGGAGTGTTCAAAGGACAGCTCACGCGGCAAAGCCTACCCAGGTCTTGACCAGCCTCGGTATGGTTAAAATGGTGCACTTTCGCTACGATGGACGAGGGTTGACGAAGCGGTCCCTAAGAGTGAAGTGCGCCAAGACACCTAAGGAGGATCTTGGAGGGTTCTGACTAGGCGATGCATGGGCTTGTGGTGCCGAGGACACCCACGCGTATGTCCAAGAGGAAGATATTGTATGATGGACCAATGTTTATTGTAATCTGTTAGTGGATCTCGTTTTGCTGACCAGCTGGTCTCAACGGAGAGCCCAGAGTGATACTCTTTTTGTTGAGAAACAAGGATTGGATGGAAATTTTAAGTTATGACATCTGTAACCTTTGTCAATGGATTGTTTTATAAGTTAAAGTTTAAAGAGGAGTGTGTGCGTATCTGTATTCTAAAGAAAAAGTTAAGAAAGGCGTTCAATTGTGGGTGGGTGAGTACTTGTCTAGTTCTATCAATTCTAGTGGTTGGGCGGTGGCTAACCCATGGGTCGAAGGCTGGAATCAGTAGAGTTTTCATAATAAAATTGATTAATAGGAATACGCTTCAAACTCGAGTGGTTAAATAAAAGCCTGAAGACTTCTCAAATGAATAGATCAACGGTTGTGCCTGATTCAATTAGGAAAAAAGCGTTGATTTCTTCAAGTTAAGTCTTTAATAGTTTTCCTTCCATTTTGTTTTAATCAGAT
The DNA here is from genome assembly GCF_041138505.1 of Cibotium barometz. Classification (NCBI taxonomy): domain Eukaryota; kingdom Viridiplantae; phylum Streptophyta; class Polypodiopsida; order Cyatheales; family Cibotiaceae; genus Cibotium; species Cibotium barometz. Next base: position 37,372,595 of record NC_141052.1, read on the forward strand.
GAAGGTTAGTCTCTTGACCCTGTAGAAAATTCATTAAGAAATTCAAAAAGGTGGAATCGTCCCCGTTTTTCGGGCAAGGAAAATTTTTCCAGTTTTGGTTTTGGAATGACCACCAGATAGTCTCATGCCGCCCGGACATTCGAGGGCGAGGTCTCGAGTGGGAAACCCTACCCCACGCAAGAGGAAGCTACTTCCGTTGCTTTCAACAACCGGGAACCCGGTGCGCAGAGGGGGCAGTGGGACCTCACAGAGCTGGTATCAGAGCCCTGTTTGTAAACTTATGAAACAACAGCAGAATTGCTTAAATTTTTAAAGTAAATCTGGAAAAAAAAATGTTTTTGCTTGCTAAGATTATGTTTGAAATGAATTCATAAATTGAAAACTCATAAAATGAATTGGATTTTTAGATGGATACCCCAAATCTGTCTCGTAAATTGAATTGGATTTTTAGATGGATACCCCAAATCTGTCTAGCATTTTGAGAGTCAGGATATGATCGCCTTTGCCTTCGATCATCTCATCAACTCTGCTACAACCCGAGAAAGCAGAGTGAGGCTCGCTCGTCACTTTGAGGATCTATACTTCCCTGATCCTGTAGAGCAATGTCAGCACATGTGGTTCTCTAGTGGAGGGCAATGTATTAATGTCAATACCAATCAGCTTCAAAGACTCAGGCAGAATATCCCTCTAGCCATGATCTTGATAAGGCTAGGAGTTCTTCATTATGTCCAACTTTTTAATCATTCGCCCCGAAATTTTAGAAATTCTTGCCGAATTTTTAGACTTCTGAGTCGCTTTATTCCTAGAAGTAGAATTACAAAACCCTTAAGTGATGGATCGTGTATATCACAGCATGTCTCCATCGCAGTATTTCCTTTTTATGCGTACGCGATTGAGGCAGTGACATTTGGAGCCGAGATGCTCTATGTGTATATCAAAAACTTTTGATAATAAATGACGTTTTGCAAAAGATTCCAAATTGTTTTCGTGGTTGTGAATATCGGTTAATAAAATTGTTTTCGTGGTTGTGAATATCGGTTAATAAAATTATCAGAGTGAAACTTGCTTTTAAGAATTATGATGGAATAATTATTGTTTAAGAAATAGATCTTAAAAATTAAATAATCATAAATCTGATGCCAAAGTTAAGCTGACAAAAAAATCTTATTTTGTTAGAATCATGAGGCACACGGCCCCATGCTAGGCAACCGAATCCTCTTATCGATGATGAAGAGTTAGATCCTGATGTTCATAAAGCCTTGCATTGATCCCAACGTGGTCCATTTAAGGGTGAAGTCCCAAGGGGAACAGTTAGGAGAAACAGTGGAAAAATAGATTAAGGCCATGGAAGAGTACTTTGATATGTAACCGGTTACAATGAGAGGAGTAAGATGGCTCTTGCTAGATTAAAGATTGTGGAAATGGCCACGGTCACATGGAGGAACCATTGCGAGACAAACCATCTTGACAGAAATACCCAAGCCTGGACAAATCTTAAAGCATACCTCAGGAAAAAGTTCTGTCCTTCGGGCTTCCCTGGAAACCAAAATGAATGAATTCTTGGAATTGAAGCAGGATAGCCTGACAATTGAAGAGTACCATCAGGCATTTTCCCTTCTCCTCAAATATTCTCCACTTTTGGATGAAGAGCAACTGATGGTGGCCAGATTCATTCGAGGAATGAACGAGCCATTAGACACTTTAGTGAAAAATGCCAAACCAGTCTCAATGGCAGAAGTTGTCAGAATGGCAAAGGACTTTGCCAAGGCATTTGTTGTCAAGGTTCCGCTAAGGCTTGCACCCTCAACCTTTAAAAGGTTAAAAACCCCGGGAAGTGCTTCAAACTTTCCACCCCTAAAGAGGTAGCAAGGCCCTAGTCTCAGGAATCAAGATGCTGGTAGATTCAGAAGTGAAGGAAGACCCTTCCATCATAACACTTTCTCAGGAGCCCCACCTTTTTCAAGGACTCAGAGGGAGGAACCCCACCTTTTTTAAGGACTCAAAGGGAGGATCCCCACCTTTTCCAAGGACTCAGAGGGAGGAGCTTAGAAGTGAGAACAAATGTTTTGGATGTCAGGGTTTCGGACACCAGCTTAAAGATTGCCCGACTCCTGCCATGTCAAGAGGGCATAAAAGTCAAGGACCTAGAATGCAGAGACCAACCCCTTCCTATCGTCTCATCAAAATCAGGGCAATCCCAGGAGGAATCTAGCTTAGCCATCTGCCTCTGTACAGAGTAATATCAAAACTCCCTCTCCCAGAACTAGGGTAACCAAAGAGAAAGAGTTCCGCCCCAGTCTGCAGCAGTAGCCAGAGTGGTTATAATAGCAAAAGTAGTGGAAGAGGAAAGAGGCCAGATTTATGCCGCAATTGAAAACCAAGGGCCAAACCGTCAATTCTCAATCATCCATACTCCAGTTGAGTATAAGGGTAAGTCATTCAAACTTTTGATTGATTCAGGCAGTACTCATTCATTTATTTCCCCTGGATGCTTGTGTAAGCTAGTCTTAGATCAAAAATCAGGGAAACCTATGCAAGTTGAATTGGCTAATGGGAAGATCCTTTTCACTCACCACCATGAGATAGATCGTATTCAGTTCAATCTAGATGGGAATATAACTAACTGTCAGTTCAGAGTCCTACCTTTGGGAATTTTTGACGAGATCCTTGGAATGGATCCACAAAAATCAAGACGACATTCACCGTCACAATGGAACCATTTCCTTCCGTGACCTTCAGGGAAACAAAGTTCAAGAAACCGGAATTTCAGGACCCCCAAATCTGTAATTAGTAAAAGCTTCTAAGTTATTGAAAGGATTTAGAAAGAAGCAGCTCATTTACGTTGTCAAAATGAATCCAGTAGACACAAAGTTAAAAGCTAAAGAACCATAATGGATAAGTGAATATGATGATTTAATCCCCGCAGAGTTAACAGAGATGCCTCCAATTCAAGAAGTAGATCATGTGATAGAATTGACCCCTGGAGCTCAGCTAGTAGCCCAGCACATGTATAGGATGCCAGTCCTTGAAGCCATTGAGCTCAAGGAACAGCTTAGGCAACTGCTGCTGTTAGAACAAGGATTTTTAAGACCCAATGTTTCACATTGGGGATTGCCAGTTCTCTTTCAGAAAAAGAAAGATGGAACGCTAAGACTCTGTGTGGATTACACAGGTCTCAATCAGCTACTAACACTTAAGAATAAGTATCCTGTCCCCATAATTGATGAGCTTCTGGATAGGCTAAGTGGAGCCCAGATCATCACAAAGATAGATCTCAAATCACGGTATTATCAGATCAGGATTAATGAGCAAGATATCCCGAGTCATTTGGTTTGACAAATGCCCCAGCTACATTCAATCATGTAATGCAAGATATTCTCAGAGAATACTTGGATGATTTACAATCATGCTGTTTGGTTTGACAAATGCCCCAGCATTCAATCACGTAATGCAAGATATTCTCAGAGAATACTTGGATGATTTTGTTCTTGTTTTCTTTGATGATATTTTGATTTAGTCAAAGAATGCAGCTGACCATGAAGCTCATGTCCGAAAAATTCTTGAGATTATAAGGAAGCACCAACTCTTTGCTAAAAAGAGAAAATGCACTTTCTCTGTCGACCATGTTGAATACTTGGGCTTTTTGGTATCCAAAGATGGGATTTCTCCAGATTTCACAAAAGTCCAAGCAGTCATAGATTGGCTTGAACCAAAGACAGTGAAAGAAGTCAGAGGATTCTTGGGACTAACTGGTTGGTATAGGATTTTTATACCTAAGTATGCTCTCATACTTCCCCCCGTGACTAATCTTCTCAAAAAGAATATCCCGTTCCAATGGTCTGCCACGTGTCAGAGTGCTTTTGATAAGCTCAAAACCGCCTTGGTAACAAATCCTGTTCTGAAATTTTCGGATTTCTCTCTACCATTTGAGGTAGTACCTGATACGAGTGGTTTTGCCCTGGGAGGTGCACTCATGTAGGAAGGTCATGCAGTGGCCTATGAATCCCAAAAACTCAGAATACATGAGAGAAATGCTGTCCACACAACTTGGAGCTACTTTCAATAGTATATGCCCTAAAGTTGTGGTGGAGACATTACCTACTGGGTCAAAGGTTCACTTTGATGATAGATCAGCAGAGCTTAAAGTGGATCTTCACTCTCATAAGGATCTCAACATGCACCAAAGAAGGTAGATGCAGACCGTGCATGAATTTGATTTTCAAATCAAGTATCGCCTAGGCGCAAAGAAAATGTGGTAGAGCAGATGCCCTCAACAAAAAAGCCTATCCCCATTCATTTTAATGAGGTAATAAGTGAGAAGATCATGTCTTTGGCCCTATTACTACCCTACTTATACAAGAAAGCAAAACTCGTCATCAGGAGTTGAACCGAGTTCAAAGGTACAGCCTGGATGATGGGATTATGTATTATAATAATAGGCTATGCATTCCCAATGATGAGAGAACTAAAGGTCAAATTCTGAATGAAGTCCATGACAGCCTTATTGTAGGACATCCAGGTTTCATCAGAACCTACATGTCTGTAAAGAAAAGCTTCTTTTGGCCTGGTCTAAAAAAAAGATGTACTTAATCATGTACGTCAATTCTTGATTTGTCAAAAAGTCAAAGCAGAAAGAGTAAAAATGCCTGGGAAGTTACATCCATTAGACATCCCCTAGATGAAGTGGGAATGTATCAGTATGGATTTTATTACTGACTACCTTTAGTGCAATCAGGTTACAACTCCATCTTCGTGGTAGTTAATAGACTAACCAAAGTTGCCCATCTGATTCCAGTACAAGAAACCTACACTGCAGCGGATGTGGTGGCCAAAGTGTTCCTCAAGGAAATCTTTAGATTGCATGGCCTAGGAGAATAGTAATCAAGATCCCAAGTTCACGTCAAGATTCTGGACTGCATTTTTCGAAGTAGTAGAAACTTTCTTGGATCTCAGCACAGCTTACCACCCCGAGATCGATGGTCAATTAGAAAGGGTGAACCAAGTAATTGAAGATATACTTCAGTCATGCTATGGCAGGGAACCCAAAAAGTGGCTAAGCTATCTACATCTAGTCAAGTTTGCCTATAATGCCTCTTATCACCGAAGCATCGGGATGAGCCCTTTCAAAGCTCTGTGTATGGACAAGACTGCCTAACACCATTAACTTGGTCCGACCCATTGATTAGGGTCGAGATGTCTAGACAGATGTTTGACGACATGGAGCAGCAGATGCAGTCAATCCGCAAAGATTTAAGAGCTGCCCAAGATAGACAGAAGTAGTATGCAGATAAGAAGAGGTCATACAGAAAATTCAAAGAAGCAGATATGGTCTTCATTCGAGTATGCCCCAAAAGAAGTTCTCTATCTCTTGGGAAGTACAAGAAGTTATCCCCCAGACACTGTGGGCCATATCTGATTACAAAGAAAGTAGGTGACTTAGCCTATGAACTTCTTTTGCCTCCTCATCTCAAAGTACATAATGTATTTCATGTCAGCCTACTTTCTAAGAAGTATGTAGCGAGCCCGAATCATGTGCTTAACTTCTTCAACCCAAGGGCTGATGGAACTCCAAACCTAAAGAAATCCTTGATGTTTGAGAGAAGGTTCTCAGGAACAGAATTATGAGAGAATTCTTAGTCAAATGGAAGTTCTATCCTTTTAAAGATGCCACCTGGGGGGAGAAAGAAGCTGAACTGATGCGGGACTACCCCCAGCTTGCGAGATGAGGACATCTCGTGTTTTTCAAGTGGGAGAGAATGTAAGATTCCTAGATGTCCATTATCTTCCCCTGTAATCAATTCCCTGTTCAGAATAATAGAAGATCTTGTTTCTACCTGTTTTAGCCTAGAGAGAGAAAATATTCTAGAGAGAGGTAACTCAATTTTTAGATATCTTTGGATGGAAAAATATCATTTCTTATTAAAATAAATTCCCTCAAAAGAGAAGTTTAAAAAGAATTTCCTAAGGTGCATTAGAAATAAATTATAATCTGCAAAGAGACCTTAGCCTAAGGGTCCAGATTTTCTGAAAATTTTAGATTAAGGTTCTGAGGGGCCAATCCGATTAATCCAAATGTAGGGAGGAGATAAATTGAAGAAATAAAGAAACCCCCCCCCCAAAAAAAATTGAGTAAATACTCACATAAGATGAAGAGTGGATTAAGGATAAAAGGAAATGCTAAAAAAATAAAATTTTGACACCTCTGAGTGGGGATTCCCCCTCATGAAGGAGGGGCCTATTTCACATGTGTGGAGGAGTTTTAAAATCTCAAATAATGAGATATTTCATCTCTCCTATCTCCTAATTCAAGTCTAGTTCCAAAAAGTAAGCTAAACTGACCCAAAAATGGTCAAAATTTGACCAAACTGATTTGGAAAATTCTAGAATCAATTTGCTTGGTTTGAGGCTCACTTTTTCCTATAAATAGAAGCCTCCCCATTTGTAAAAGCTTAATAGTGTTTATGCACTATTACTCTACTCCTCCCTAGAGCCAAAAACATTGAATTCACTTTATAATTCACTTGTTCTTGACTGATTCCTTTACAAAGAATTGATGGCCACTCTTGATCCAAACAAGAGTAGAACCCTCAATCCCTCAAGCCAAAGAAAAGCTCACAAAACTCCATGTAAGTTAATAATTCTACTTTTTTTTAATTCTAATCTATGGTTTTTTTTAATTCTTTGCTTTTTAATGTGAATATGGATGTTTAGCCTTGATGAAAAGGCTTCCCCTTCTCTTCATTAAGAATTTCAGCCTTCCTTTATCATAAAATGAGAAACAAATAAATTAAGTTAAATTCTTCCCATTGATTACTCTTTAGAAGTGAAAATTGATTAGATTAGAGTGTTTTATTTCATCTTGGGATAAATTTTAAAGTGAATTTAGAATGTAAAAATTGAGAAATGGTCAGCCATACAAAGGAGGTTATGGCAAAATTTTCTTAAATTTTGTGGAAATAAGTTTTATCTTTATGTTATTCAAAAAGAACAATCCCCACCGTTTGTGCATTCTAAAAGAAATTCTTTTTAATTTAAAAGTGTTATTCCTATTTTATGCATAAATAGATGCATAAAAGGATTTTCTTTTATATAAAAGTGTTATTTTCATTAGATTCAATTTCTATGCATAGAAAGATGCATATTGGATATTTTTTAATTATAAAAGTGTTATTTTTATTAGATTCAAATTTTATGCATAGAAAGATGCATATTGGATATTTTTTATTATAAAAGTGTTATTTTCATTAGATTCAATTTCTATGCATAGAACGATGCATATTAGATATTTTTTTATTATAAAAGTGTTATTCTCATTAGATTTAAATTCTATGCATAGAAAGATGCATAATGGATATTTTTTATTATTATAAAAGTGTATTTTCATTAGATTCAAATTCTTTGCATAGAAAGATGCATATTGGATATTTTTTATTATAAAAGTGTTATTTTCATTAGATATAAATTCTATGCATAGAAAGATGCATAATGGATTTTTTTGAATTATGAAAGTGTTATTTTCATTAGATTTAATTTCTATGCATGAAAAGATGCATAAAAGAATTTTTTTATTATACAAGTTTTTTTTCATTGAATTCAATTTCTATACATGGAAGAATGCATAATAGAAATTCTTTTTATTTTAAAAGTGTTATTCCTATTAAATTGATTTTATGCATAAATAGATGCATAAAAGGATTTTCTTTTATATAAAGGTGTTATTTCTATTGAAATTGGATTTTATGCATAAATAGATGCATAAAGACTTTTTATATCAAAATTAGATTTCTCTTTAGTTCTATGTTTAAATTCTACGAGTATTTGATAAATGAATAAGTAAATACTCTAAGAGAGAAATTTCTATCGTTTCATATTCACTCGGATTGTAATGAGAAAATTCAAAAAATCTATCGAAGTTCGAATTTATAATAAATGATTAATCTATTTCTCATCAGAATTCGTGATGATTAGTTTAGAAATCAGTTAAGTGAATATTCAATAAATGAAATTCAGAAAAATAGTAATTAAAATCTCACCCTCTTTTTTGAGAAAGATAGTTAAGGAAGAACCTTATCATATTTGAAGCCTGAATCAGACTATGACCAAGACCAAACTCTTTCGTCAGTTTCAAGGAAAGACGATGTGACCAGTTCAGGAAAATTCACTCAAATCTCCCACCAAATTTGAAACTAAGTTGACAGTCAATATTAGGTAATTTGGAAAAAATCTCACATTTTGGGAATCAATTACTCCATATAGTTTTGGATATATCTTATACATACTAACTCCAAATTTATCGCAGATCATAGATTTAGATTCTACTCTTCAAGACCTTTCCGATGATATGTCACATGAGGGGGTTTTGACAAAGTTTTGGACAAGTCCACCATGCTCCCATTTTTCAAATGGGAATGGGATTTTTCTACTAATATGGTGTTTTGAGACCCTTTGAATTGATCTGAGGATCAAGGTTACAGAATTCGAGGAATTATGTTTTGGAATTCAGACCTACGATCAAGAAGTTTTGAGGACACGGATTTAAGATATACTCATTGTATTCAAAAGAAAATCAAAACTGAAAACTTGCATAGAAACCCTATTTTCTTAAAGGACTGTCTTACGCTAGAATGCTGGGAGGGAGCATTTGGTAAATGTGTTTTTCTAAGGGAATCCCGGTTGCAACAACTCGCGGCGGGCGGGCGGGGAGTGTTCAAAGGACAGCTCACCTGGCTGCTGACCAGCTGGTCTCAACGGAGAGTCTAGAGTGATACTATTTTTGTTGAGAAACAAGGATTGGATGGAAATTTTGAGTTATGACATCTGTTACCATAATTGTTAATGGATTGTTTTATAAGTTAAAGTTTAAAGAGGAGTGTGTGCGTATCTGTATTCTAAAGAAAAAATTAAGGAAGGCATTCAATTGTGGGTGGGTGAGTACTTGTCTGGTTCTACCAATTCCAATGGTTGGGCGGTGGCTGGAATTAGTAGAGTTTTAATAATAAAATTGATTAATAGGAATACGCTTAAAACTCGAGTAGTTAAATAAAAGCCTGAAGACTTCTCAAATGAATAGATCAATGGCTGTGCCTAATTCAATTAGGAAAAAAGCATTGATTTCTTCAAGTTAAGTCTATAATAGTTTTCCTTCTATCTGGTTTAATCAGATGAAGGTTAGTTTAGTCTCTTGACCCCCTTAGAAAAACCGTTAAAAATTCAAAAAGGTGGAATCATCCCTGTTTTTTGGGCAAGGAAAATTTCTCGGTTTCAGTTTTGGAATGACCACCACATTAGTCTCGTGCCCAGACATTCGAGGGCGAGGCCTCGAGTGGAAAATTATACCCCGCGCAAGAGGAAGCTACTTCCGCTGCTATTAGTCGGGAACCCGGGTGCATAGAGGGGGTAGCAGGACCTCACAAAACTGTTGAGCAGTCGGTCTTTTAGGTGCTCATTTTCTTTGTGCAGAGCTTGGTTGGTGTCATGCAACTTCTGGACCTCAACCAGTAGCTCTCCACGCTCTTCGAACGATAGCATTTTTCGTGCTTTCTGTGGCTATTTTCTGTGGCTAGCTCAGCATCATCGACCTTTACCTTTGCGAGTTCTACTTGGAGTTTGGACATTTCTTCCTTTGCTTCCCTTAGCTCTAACTTCCACTGTAGTCTTGTCTTCTGGGCCAGCTGTACCCTTTCTTCCACTTGGTTCTCCTCCTCTATCTACATCTGGAGTTTGTAGTTTTCCCAATCTCTGGACCCTTCTTTTTTGAGCAGATTTTTATTCTCCATGCAATGCTACATTTCCAACTCTAGTGCATTTAGCGCATTGATGGTGTCTATTTTAAATTTTTTGCTCTTTTCAAGATTCTTTTTGTACTCCTCTACCTTCTGTTTGGCCTCATCTCTATCTTGGAGAGTGTCTCTCAATATATCTATGTATTCCTTGGAGGGTGTGGCGTCCCACAACTCCTACCGCCGCAACGCTTTATTTATTTTAGTTAACTTATTCGCCTCCTTTTCCCATTGTTCTGCTTTCCAAGTAATGGCCTTTAATCCTTGTGCCAGATTTTGGTCTTCATTTTCCACTTGTTTTCCCTTTTTTGAAGCACTTATTTTGGGGTACTCTTGGTCTACTGGTTGTTGTTGTTGCTGTTGCAACTCCCTGTCTACATCACCATCTTCCTCTAGATCATGAATGACCTATTGTGGTTTGCAAGACATCTGTTCTTGAATTTCTATCAGGTCTTGCAGCACCGCATATGATGCCACCAGACCTTGCTGAGTCTGGCCTTTTTGTTTTTATCGTGTTGTTGTTTTGGCATCCAGTGGTAGGTATATAACTTCTTCTTCTTCTTGGTTTTTTAGAGCTTGGGCTTCTGACTAGGCAAATGCCAATGTCATTGTGCTGTCCAGCACTTCATCCTTCAGTCCTTGGATGCTGTTAACCCAAACCTTTATTAGCTTTTTTTCTTTTGCTAATTCTGTATGGAGCCCTTCCATCTGAGCTTGGAGCAGGTGCCTTTCACTTTGCTAATAAGGGCTCTGATCTTCCCCTCACTTAGCTCCTTTTGTTGTACTAGGGCCCTCTCCACCATGGCATGCATTTCCTCGTTTTGTTGTGCCATCATCTGTGATTTACTCTCTAACTCTTTGGCTTTAATTGTGGCATTCATTAGCATTCCATGTTGTTTATGATTCCGGGCATACATTTGATTGATTGTGCTCCGGGCCTTTGTCTCATACTCCTCCATTGAAGTGAGACCCTACAAGAGGAAGTTCTGGGTCGCAGACATTAGCCCTTTGTTTGTATGTAGGTACTGCTGGTTGGGGAGTTCCGCCTCCAACTCTGTCGGTAGCTTGAAGCTATGGCTTGGACCTTCTAGCACCTTCTATGCCAGAGTCGCCACCCACAAGGCCGTAGTTCCCCAGGAATGACCTGTAAGATTCCTCCCTCCAGATTTTGAGGTGTAAAGGTGTAAGAACCTCCCCTTCCGTTCTTATAATTATTTCCCTCTCTGAAATAGGAGAAAGATCTTGTTCTATCCTGTTTTGGCCTAGAAAGAGAAAATATCTAGAGAGAGATAATCCAAAATTGAGATATCTCTGTGGATATCAAAATCCTCCTAGTGTCTAAAATGGATTCCCCTGAAACAAAAGTTCAAAATGAACTTTCCAATGTGCATTAGGAATTAATTGAAAATGGTACAAGGGACCTTAGCCTAAGGGTCTACATTTTCAAGATTATGGTCCAATTAAGGTTCCAATGGGCCAATTGGATTAATCCAAGTGTTGGGATGAGATAAATCCAAAAGAATAAAAGAAAGTACCAAAAAATGAGTAAATGCTCACATGAGATGAAGAGTTGACTGAGTACAAGGTTTATTAGTTAAAAATTATGAGATATTACTAAAAAAATGAGATATTTTGGAATAATAATGCATTTTTGACACCTTGGTAAGGAAAGGGGGAATCTTGAGATAGGTTCCTTTTTCACATGTGTGGAAGGGTTTTTAATTCAAAAACATTGTGATATTTTTCTTTCTCTTGGATACCAAAACAAAAAGGGAGGCAAACTGGTCCAAATCTTGTCCAAATTGAGTCAAACTGCACGTGGAAAATTCTAGAACCTGATTGGACTTGGTTGGTGGCCTCCCTCACCTATAAATAGACCCTCATTCTTTTGTATTTTCATATTGGATATATACCATTATATTAAAATAATCATATTCTCTATTATCCCTTAAATTTTCCTCTCTCTTGGGAGCTTGGAGCTCTCTCTCTCTCTACAACTCTTGGAGTTTCTCTTCTCCTCTTGGTGGACCAATTGATTGGTCAGGGGCTTCACTGCAATTAGAGAACCAAGCCAAACTTGGAGGTAAAATCAATTTTTATGATTTTTTCTAATTTTCTCAATAACTTTCTTCTTCTCAACCCCTCTCAAGCTTGAGAAGTTTCTAAATGATTGTTTTAATTCAGATCAAGCTTTTCCTTAAAGTCTTAATGTTTAATTAAGAGAAAGTTGATCTTTATGCTTATTTGTAATGCTTTCTTTAAGTAAATATCTCTCTCTCTAAAAGAATAGCCATCTTTATGGCTCCCTTGGAAAAGAATGCTTCAATGATAGGCTCTTAATTCAAAGCTAAACTCTAGGGTTGATGAGCTAGAGAGTAAGAAAGTGATATTTTCATGATTTTGTGCAATTAAAATAATGGTAAATTCTTTTAGATTGTTTATGAGTAGTTAAAAACTACTCTAATTCATTCTAAATGAGAAATGGATTATCCTTACAATTTAGGAAAATAGGAATGTTGAAATTAGCTTAATCTAGTGGGATAATCATAGTTATGTTTAATTTTATGGGTTAAAATTATGATTTAAATTCATAGTTTGATTTTAAGCATAAAAGAGGAACTACTATCATATTTTCATTACAAGCTTTTATTCTTTTAGAAAAAAATTGAGAATTATCAGTACTAGCAGAGCGAAGCTATGGTACAATTTTTAGAGAAAAAAACATCTCTTATTTTTATGCATAATGCTAAAAGAGGACTTCCTACCATATTCAAGGATTGGACATCCTATGCAAAAAGAATGATTTTCATTATATTCATGAAAAATAATTTTTTATAATTATGCATAATTAATTGAGTATGAGATAAGAGTAATTTTTTGTAAATTCAATTTCATACAAAAAGAGATTTGAGATCCAAGTAATTAAATAGTAAAAGAGAAATTTTTGGCATAATTTAAATTATGAGTATTTATCAAAAGTGTAATTTTGAGCACTATTAATTGGAAAATATGGGTAGAATTGATTTTTGTAAATCCCATGAATCTTTTACTTGAAAAGAAGAATATTTAATATATTTTAAATGAGAAATTTGAGAAAGAATATGAAAATATCCATCGAGAAAACTTGGATAATTCTTATTCAGAAAAGGGAATCTAGAATCCCTGGGAGGATTGAGGATCCAATGAGTAAATGGAAGTTTAGAACTAGTTCTCATTAATGAAGCTTAAGGAATGAAAATACAATATGTAAATGAATGTGATGAGATGTGAATGGATGTGATGAGATATGGAAAGATGTGGATGTGATGTGATATGGATGGAATGAATGTGATGTGATATGGATGGAATGAATGAGATGTGATGTGGATAGATGTGGATGTGATGTAATGTGGATGGAATGAATGTGATGTGATCTGGATGGAATGAATGTGATGTGATAAGGATAGATGTGGCTGGAATGTATGTGGTGTAATATGGATGCAATGAATGTGATGGATGTGAATGGGTGTGATGGGATGTGAATGGGTGTGATGAGATGTGAATGGGTGTGATGAGATATGAATGGATGTGATAAGATGTGTGTAAAGTGATGAGATGGGAATGGATGTGATGTGGATCTGGGTAGATGTGAATGGATGTGATATGATGTGAATGAAAGTGATGTGGATCTCGATAGATGTGAATGGATGTGATGTGATGTGATGTGAATATGATATGATGAGATGTAAATGGATGTGAATGTGATGTGATGAGATGTAAATGGATGAGATGTGATGTGGATGGATGTGATGTGGATCTGAATGAATATAAATGGATGTGATGTAATATGAATGGATGGATGAGATGTAAGGTGGATGAATGTGATGTGATGTGGGATCTAGGTAGATGTGAATGGATGAGATGTGATGTGAATGGATGTGATGTGGATCAGGGTAGATGTGAATGGATGAGATGTGATGTGAATGGATGTGATGTGATGTGAATGGATGAGATGTGATGAGATGTAAAATGATATAATTGGATGATAATGGATGAAGACGATGGGAATACATATGACTAGATGTGGAATAAGCAATGTGAATTGATGTAGAAGAATGTGGAATAACGAGAAGTGATGTGGAACAATGTGTAAAGATATGAGTTCGTTAGAAACTGTATTTATGAAATCTATTTTTAAATGACTGTTTTATGTCAAGAATGCTGGGAAAGCATTTTGACCATTTTGTGAATGAGATCGTGGTGGGAGACCTAAGTGATAAAGTTGCAAAACAGATGACGGCGGGGTGTCAATGGAGGACGTCTCGCATAGCAAGGTCGGCCGGACCAACCTCGATTCGATTTAAATGGTGAGCTTCCGGTACGGTGGATGAGGGACCAAGAAAGCAGCCTATGAGTGAAGCGCTAGGTGACCTGCGCAAGGAGCCTAGAGGGTGCTAACCATACAGTGCTTGGACTCTAGGTTGCGGAAGATACCCACACGTGCATCAGGGAAGAAAATGGAACAAGGAATTAGAGTTGTTTTCTGAACTCGGGCATGGATCTGGTTGATTGACCTTGCTGGTCCTCAACGGATGAGTCCATGACTCTTTTATATGGATCTATTGGTTGATCTTATTGATCTTCAATGGAGAGTCCATTTGGATTTTCTTATCTGATTATATTTTCGGGTAGTATGAGCTAGGAACTATTGAAAAGGCCCTTGAGGGAACAGGTGGTGAGCATTTTGGTTGCCAATGATGCCATAGGTACACCGATGAAGAAATGATTGGAAATTGGAATTCAAGCTAGATATTTTGGAGGATTATGATCAGTGATACTATGGTTTCATTAAAAGATTGTTTTAAAGACAGTTGAATCTGTGAAACATGCAATTTCATATTGGGTGTGTAAGTGGTGTGACTATCTTGAAGTTTGCTTGAAGTGCTGGCTAGGGGACCTAGGAAATCTTTTCCCTGGTACTTGGGGCAAAACACAACCAAATTTCTAAATGGATCCTATCACTACAGTGGTTGGGAGGTTGGCTAACCCATGGGATTGGAAGGGGGTTAGGTTTGACTGATGGATCCCTAAAATGAGACTCAATTCTGCTAAGTTACAATAGTTGAAGTAAATCCCAGATAATCCAACGGCTGTGCCTCTTGATGAGGAAAAAAGTGTTGGACTCTATGATCTAAGTGCAAGTCTCTTCCTTGATCTGACCATGAGACTTATGGGTTCGGTCGGATCAGTTTGGTTAGTGATGACCTTGACTGCATTAGAATAAAATATCTTGGAGGAATCGCCTATGTTTGCTAGGTGAGGGAAGTTTTTTCCGGGTTCCATTTTGGAAGAACTGAGGGATTAGTCTCTTGTCTGGATATCCGTGGGGCGAGGCCCTGAGTGAGACTCTGCCCTGTGCAAGAAGTGCTACTTCCGCTGCTAGCACCCCAGAATTTGTTGTGCAGAGGGGACAGGGATCTTTCAACCACTTCTGTTCTTATGGGTAGCTTCCCCTTTTGAGCTGCGTCTTCTCTCTTTTTCTATTGTTCTCCTTCTCTCCTCTTTTTCTCTTATTCCTCCTTCCTTCTCTTTTCTTCTTCCTCCTTTTTCTTTTCTTCTTCTTCAAGCTTCTTCTTCCTTTCATCTTCCGTAGTAGCTTCCTGCTTCCTTATCTCCTTCAGCTCCCTTTTTCTTTCTTCTTCTGCCTTTCGTTTCTTGACCTCTTCCAGGTCAAGTAGCATCTCTTCATCTACTTTGTGTTTTCTCTTCTTGCTGGCTCTGTGGGAAATCTTCTGCCATTCCTCTTTATCATCTTCAAAGTCACCTTGGTAGCTTTGGACGTCTCCTATCCAATGATCCACTGACCCGGCAGCTTGAGTAATTGCCCTTAGGTGCGCATGTACTACTGTGGACTGTTTCTCCTTAGCCTAGGTGGCTACCCTCTTTGCCAGATTTTCTTTATAAATGGTAGCCCGGTTTATTTTTTCTCCTGCTTCTGCTACTCTAAGTAGTCTTCTGTAGTTTTTATTGGACATATATCCTCTGTTTTGCCCATGAACATAACGTTCTGTAAGAAAAAGATGAATTGTTCCTGCTGGATTTCATCCACCATGTCCTTCACCTGGTGCATGTTTCTAGTCTTTGGAATTTCTTCTTCCACCCGCGGCTTCAAGTTTGTGTCCATCGCACCATCTATTGACAATCCTAGTGCATGATGTACTGCGAGCTTTTAAACTTTTATGGGCTCCTTCCCCTCTATGTGCACTGTGTTGGTCTCCAAAAATTGATTTATCAGTTTTCTCCCATCCTCAGGGTCCTCCAGCTCCTCCCACTGGTGCTCCAATAGTTTTTAAAACCCACACTTCTTTGCCCACTCCTGATGTTGTTTCTTCCTCATGTCAAGGATGAACATGGGCATGAAGAGGCTTTTCTCAAGCCTTTATTATGGCCTCAGAGACTTGTTGATCTTCGGCATGGAACTATCTTTTGAGAGAGTTCTATAGATGGGTGAGAGAGTTGTAAGAAAGAGGGAAGATTGTGAATATGCATGTTTAGACTCCTTGTGTTCTTTTTTTCAATGTTTTCTCCTTTTCGCTTCCTTTTTTGCGGCGTCGTCAATTTGGCTTCTGAATTTTCTTTGTGATGTGACCCTTGATTCATATCATGCCTGCCATCTCGGTTTAATGGTATTAAAGCATTCTTGTTGTGTTCCTGTCTTATCGTTGCAAGTGGGGTTTAAATGATGTTGTGACACCTGTCCTCCATGCAGTTGCTTATGCCGACATTGTGGCCTTTTGAGTTGTTAACATGGATCAGGCACACTTGGTCACTTGCTTTTTTAATGTCTTGGCTTTGATTGGTTGCAAGATCTAATCTTTTGTGGTCTGGCCACCCTTGGCTTTGTGGTCTTTTGAAGTTTTTGCATCCACCTCGACTAGTGAGGTCAAGCCACAGCATATGCTTCGAATCTGCTTCTGGTCTTCGGTTTCTTCTTCTTCCGTGTAATTACCACACCGGTTGGCCCTTGTACTTTCTTATCTTGAGGCCATTTATTGTCTTTGAAAAATGTGTACCATCCAAGTTTTCTAAGGTAAAGGCATTCTGGCTAACCAGGTCTTTCACATATGAATGGTCCTATCCATTGGATTTTAAATTTTTCGAGGTGAGGTCCCAGCTTGAAATTGTAAACCAATACAAGATCTCCTTTCTTGAAAATCCTATGCTTGAGATGCCTATCAGTCCAAGCCTTTCTTCTTTGCTTCACTATCTTCGCCTTTAGAGAATTGATTTGCCTTCCTTTCTCTAAGGCTAGGAGTTCTTGTATTCTATGCTCCCAAGATTCTTCCATTGCCAGCTTCTCTTGAACGGATAATCTAAGACTGGGTACCACAAATTCCATAGGCATAACTACTTCTAACCCATAAATGAGCTTGAATGCTGTTTGCCCAATTGAGACTTTGTAGGATGTGTAGAATGCCTAGAGGGCAACATTTTGCTTTTGGTCCTAATCATTTTTGTTAGAATTTAGAATTTTGGTGTGAACGTTATTGGTCGATTCCGCCTGGCCATTGCACTATGGGTAGTAGGGTGAGGACTTGTTTGGGACATCATAGCATAGCGGAGGCTACACTCCAACCCACACACTTGTCAATCCGTGAATGCAACCCGGTTAGCGCATAGAGGCTATCCCGAATGGGAGAAGATGAGTTAACCACACACTAATGACTTCTAGTCCTACTCAATCCTTCTTCATCACTCAAGCAATCAATCTAACATAATCAAAGCATCAAGATTAGGCTACACTTAAGCACAAAAATGCAACTTATGCAAAGAATCTAACATGCAAAGAGCTATCACACAAGCCTCAACTACACATCATCTCATGCACAAGCTTCATCACATGCACTCTACAACTCACAAATCAAAACATCATTAAGAAATCTAGATTAGCAAGTGTGTAGACCAAAACCTCATATCATTGAAAATGTAGAGAATAGAGAGTACAAGATTGAAGCAAGAATGGAAATGGAGAGCCTTGGGAGAGCACTTGAGAAGGAGCTATGGAGCAAGCTCTCTCTATGAGCCTCTCAACCAAATGACCAAAGAGTCCCCTCTAGCTCTCAAATGGGCCACCTTTTATACAAAAATTCTAGAACTCCCAAAAGTTCCCATGTGGGATTATTGTCAAGCCCTCTCCCACATTCATCTACAACTTTGAACTCTTTTCAAGAGCCCTAAGTGTCTTTTTTGTTGCATCCTTGTATTGATCTTCATTCGTCATGCAACACTCCCCCCTTCCTATTTTGCGCACGTCCTCGAGCGCGGTAGTAGCAAGAGCTGCAACAAAAAACAATGGATACAAGTAAAGTCTTTTATTGAAAAAAAAGAAAAGAAAAGAAAAACCAGCAATGATAATTTCACACGTGAGCATACAAGTGCAAGGCTGATTAAAGTTTTAATGAGTACTAAAATAGGTGAGTAAAGTCTAGTCAAAGTGAGACTTAAGTGGTAGATAGTGCTATGCAAAGGCAAGTGTGCTTTGTACACTGCCGGTTATGACCGCAGTCTCAATGTCCTACAAGTCTGTAAGTTATTCCTAAGTGGCAAACCTACTCCTAAATATGAGCAAAGGTGATTGGAACTCTTTTTTTTTTTTTTGATGTGTGTGTAGAAGGTGATAAGGATTAAGGTTCCATCCCAAAGAGACCCAAGCAATGGCCAAGAGACCTCCGCCAAGAGAATCTAAAGACCGCTAAGTATCTCAAGGGCGACAGACCCTTTTTCTTTCTTTTATGACCTAAGGAGTACCCCATGAAGATGAGGGCATCGGTCTCGAGGGCCCATAGTGTACCCCAGAGTCCTACCAACATCCATCAAGGCGATAGATTCCTCAAAGGTCTTTTTCTGAAGCTTTTAGACATCAGTGTTCACCCCATAGAAACCAAGGCATCGGCCCCAAGGTGCTAAGACAACCCCAGGTCCTACCAAGCATTTCTCATGGCTGTAGACACGTCATGTCTCAATTTACTTTGGATATATATTTTTTTAGGGTATATTTTCGTAAATTTTTATTACTCCTAGCACCTAGCTCATATCTAAGAGGTAGCCACCACTAGGGATAACTAATATACCTTGAAAGCATAAGAACTTGGCATATTCCCTTGGTATATATCCTACACTGTCTTTAGATAGAAATATCTTTTACTAAGTCTTCTAAGACTCTATGTAAGATTCCTACCCAACCTTCGAGGTATATAGGAGTAAGAATCTCCCTTTTGATCTTATAATTATTCCCTCTCTAAAATAAAAAAAAGATTCTGTATTTAAAAAAAAAGGAAGATCCTTTTCCTAGAATACTTCTCAGGAGTCCCACCTGTTTTAAGGATTCAGAACAATGAGTTCAGAAGTGAAAATCGGTGTTTTGGATACCACGGTTTTGGTTTTCATTCGAGTACGGCCCAAAAAGAAGTTCTTTATCTCTTGGGGAGTATAAGAAGTTATCCCCCAGATATTGTGAACCTTATCTGAATTCAATGAAAGCAGGTGACTTAGCCTACAAGCTTCTTTTATCTCCTCATCTCAAAGTTCTTAATGCCTTCTATAGAAAAATGTACCAAACCCAAATCATGGAAAGACGGTAAAACTTCAGTGGCAAGCTACCGTTGGCTTCTAGGTTACGCTAGCTCCTTCCTTTATATAAGTCGTAACTTTTACTTGTCGCTCACAGTAATCTTACTTCCATCGATCTCCTTTCTTTCTTAATCTCCTCCATGGCTTGGCAACAAGAACTAGTTTTATCCATAATGATTCCTCACCTTCAAGACGCAAGTGAGTCTGTGAAGAAGGATTTTATAGAACAGTATGAGCGCTCACTTTTCCCTCACTTGGGAACTTCTGTAGCGCAGACCAAATGGCGGACCTATCAAGACATAACTAGGGTAACACCCTGGGGTCAGCAACATTTTCGTAATAATGTCCGCTTGGCCATGGCTATTGAAGCTTTAGGATTGGGTCCCCGATACTACTGCGTCATGAGATCAAGACATCTTGGGTTTTCTGAGCGGGTCTTCTTACTGGCGTGTTTTCTTCCTCATGAGAAGATATGCCTTTACCCCATTTTTGGCTTACCTCTCAGAGGTCCTTTTGTTAGATCACCTCATACCACTGAGATAGGTGCGGCAATAACCAGCAGAATCATTCCCATAGATGAGTTACCCTATACTTGCGCAGCTTGTGAGTGCTGCTTTTGTGATCATATGATGGACGGGCTTATGGAAGTATAAAGAGTTCTTCTATCCTTACTGTATAAGTTCCGAGAATGAATAAAGTTTAAATCTTGTTCTTATTTTGAATCTTGCTCTCTTTAAGACTTTTCTTGGTGGTTAACCTTGATTAAAATTTTTCTCTAAGTCTCATATTCATGCATCTTGCGAAATTATCCCAGTTTGCGAGATGAGGACATCTCGCATTTTTTTAAGTGGGGTAGAATGTAAGATTCCTCTCCCAACCCCCTTTTGATGTCTAGTATGTTCCCCTATCAATCCCTCTTCAGAAATATAAAGACCTTGTTTCTAACTGTTTTAACCTAGAGAGAGAAAATATTCTAGAGAGAGAATATTCAGATTATGAATATTTTTGGATAGAAAAATAACTCATCTTATTAAAATAAGTTCCCCTGAAACAGAAATTCAAAAAGAACTTTCCAATGTGCAATTGGAATTAATTGGAAATGGATATAAAGGACCTTAGCCTACGAGTCTAGATTTTCAAAAAATTTTAGATTATGGTCCAATTAAGGTTCCTATGGGCCAATAGCATCAATCCATGTGTAGGGAGGAGATAAATCCAATTTGTAAAAGAAGATACCCAAAAATGAGTAAATGCTCACATAAGATGAAGAGTTGAAAATGTACAAGGTTTATTAGTAAAAAACTATGAGCAATATTAAAAATATGAGATATTTTGGGTATCCAAAAATGAGTAAATGCTCACATAAGATGAAGAGTTGAAAATGTACAAGGTTTATTAGTAAAAAACTATGAGCAATATTAAAAATATGAGATATTTTGGGTATCCAAAAATGAGTAAATGCTCACATAAGATGAAGAGTTGAAAATGTACAAGGTTTATTAGTAAAAAACTATGAGCAATATTAAAATGATTCCATTATGACACATATGTAAGGAAGGGGAGTTCTTTAAAGGAGGTGCATATTTCACATAAGATGAAGAGTTGAAAATGTACAAGGTTTATTAGTAAAAAACTATGAGCAATATTAAAAATATGAGATATTTTGGGTATCCAAAAATGAGTAAATGCTCACATAAGATGAAGAGTTGAAAATGTACAAGGTTTATTAGTAAAAAACTATGAGCAATATTAAAATGATTCCATTATGACACATATGTAAGGAAGGGGAGTTCTTTAAAGGAGGTGCATATTTCACATAAGATGAAGAGTTGAAAATGTACAAGGTTTATTAGTAAAAAAAACTATGAGCAATATTAAAATGATTCCATTATGACACATATGTAAGGAAGGGGAGTTCTTTAAAGGAGGTGCATATTTCACATAAGATGAAGAGTTGAAAATATACAAGGTTTATTAGTAAAAAACTATGAGCAATATTAAAATGATTCCATTATGACACATATGTAAGGAAGGGGAGTTCTTTAAAGGAGGTGCATATTTCACATGCTTGAATGAGTTTTAAACTCATAAAAATTGAGATATTTCATCTCTCCTCTCTCCTCATTCAAGTCTAGTTCCAAAAAGTTAGCTTAACTGACCTAAAAATGGTCAAATATTGACCAAACTGATTTAGAAAATTCTAGAATCAGTTTGTTTGGTTAGGAGCTCAATTTTTCCTATAAATAGAAACCTCCCCCTTGTTGAAAAAAATATAGTGTTTATGCATCGTTACTCTACTCCACCTAAGCCAAGAACTGTGAATTCATTTAATAATTCACTAGTTTTTGGAGCTTCCCTCTTTCTTCAATCCCCATTAGTGGCTCCATCAACATACTTAACCAATTGATTGGTTGGGGGCCTCTACCGTGAACAAAGAATCAAGCAATTTGTAAGGTAATTAGTGAATATTGATCTTTTCTATAATTTCTCAATGTTTCTCTCTTCTCAACCCCTCTCAAGCTTGAGAAGCTTAATTGGTATGGTTTTTTAAATGCTATTGAAGTTAATTGGTGAATAGTAGTGAAGAGTTACATAATTTAATAAATGCTATTGAAGTTAATTTTCATTTATGTTTAAATTCTAATGGTTTTTATGTAATTTCTCTCTCTCACTCAAGAAATGGTCATACTCATGACCCATTCTCAATCCAAATCAAGCTTTTCATAAAGCTTTTCCTTAACCCAAGATTAAGCTATGCTTGAGGCCAAATTAATAGCTTTTTCTATGCTTTCAGTTTATGTATATTGATGATTCAATCCATTATGGATTACTGATCCAATTAGAGATCATTTTAATTATTTTCTTAATGATAAGCTTTATCCCTTAGAAAATTTGAGATTTATCAGTCATAGCAGCGGAGCTATGGCGAAATTTTTATAAAAATTATGCATAAAATAATTTCATTCAAAGCATAAAAAGAGGACTTCCTACCATATTCTAGGAATTATCATCCTAGATTAATTGAAAGAATTTCATTATAATCATGGAGAAATTAAATTTTAATATCATGCATAAAGGATAAATTTTTATATCAAAAGTGTTATTTTTACCATTTTTATTTCATGCATAGAAGTATGCATAATGGTTAAATTTTTATATCAAAAGTGTTACTTTTACTATTTTTATTTTCATGCATAGAAGTATGCATAAAGGATAAATTTTTATATCAAAAGTGTTACTTTTATCATATTTGAATTTCATGCATAAAGGTATGCATAAAAGTTGATTATCTTATTATAAAAGTGTGTCTTTTATTATATTGAATTTCATGCATAGAGGTATGCATAAAGGTTGATTATTTTATTATAAAAGTGTGACTTTTATCATAATTGAATTTCATGCATAGAGGTATGCATGCATAAAAGTTGATTATTTTATTGTAAGAGTGTTACTTTTATCATATTGGATTTCATGCATAGAGATATGCATAAAAGATATTCTTTTTATACTAAAAGTGTGATTTTCCTCATAAATGGATTTTATGCATAACTTAGATGCATAAGAGAAATTCTTTTATTCTAAAAGTGTAATTCCTACCAAATTGAATTTATGCATAAGAAGATGCATAAAAGATTGATTTTAATTTCGAAGTGTTAGTCTCCTTAAATGGAATTTATGCATAAATAAATGTGTAGAGAAATCTTATATCAAATATAAGAATTCTCTTAAAAAAGATATGAAATGTGATAAGATGTGATAAGAGGTGTATGAGATGTGATAAGATTTGATAAGATGCGTATGGAAAGTGATTGGATGTGAATGTGAATGAAGAGGTGGATGTGGATGTATGGATGTAGATATGGATATGGATGTATGAATGTGAAAATAGATGTATGCATGAAGATGTATATGCATAGATGTGAATGTGGATGTATAGATGTGAATGGGAATGTGGATGTGAATGTGGATGTAGATGTGGATGTATAGATGTGAATGGGAATGTGGATGTGAATGTGGATGTAGATGTGGATGTATAGATGTGAATGAGAATGTGGATGTGGATGTATGTATGTATGTGGATGTAGATGTGGATGTATAGATGTGAATGGGAATGTGGATGTGGATGTATGTGAATGTGGATGTAGATGTGGATGTATAGATGTGAATGGGAATGTGGATGTGGATGTATGTGAATGTGGATGTAGATGTGGATGTGGATGTATGTATGTATGTGGATGTAGATGTGGATGTATAGATGTGAATGGGAATGTGGATGTGGATGTATATGAATGTGGATGTAGATGTGGATGTATAGATGTGAATGGGAATGTGGATGTGGATGTATGTATGTATGTGGATGTAGATGTGGATGTATAGATGTGAATGGGAATGTGGATGTGGATGTATGTATGTATGTGGATGTGGATGTATGAATGAGGACGTGATAATGGATGTATGCATGTAGATGTGGATATATGGATGTGAATATGAATGTGGATGTGGATGTGGATATGGATGTGTATGTATGAATGTAGATATGGAATGTGGATGTATAAATGAGGATGTGAAAATGGAGGTATGCATGTAGATGTGGATGTATGGATGTGAATGTGGATGTGGATGTGGATGTATGGATGTGGATATGGATGTGTATGTATGAATGAGGATATGGGATGTGGATTTATAAATGAGGATGTGAAAATGGATGTATGCATATAAATGTGGATGTATGGATGTGATTGTGAATGTGTATGTGAATTAAGGTGTCATCGATATGAGGAAATGGATGAGAATGAGTACACATTGAATGGAATGTGGACTAAGGAAAGATAATGTGGAAAGACGAGAGTTCGATTTAGAAACTGTATTTTGTGACTGTTTGTAAATGACTGTTTTATGTCAAGAATGCTGGGGAAGCATTTTGACCGTCTTGTGGATTAAGGTCATGAAGACCTAACTGTTAAAGTTGCAACTGCTGACGGAGAGTCAATGGAGGACGTCTCGCTTAGCAAGGTCGACCGAGGTCTTGACCAGCCTCGGTTCGATTTAAATGGTGAGCTTCGGTACGGTGGATGAGGGACCAAGGAAGCGGCCTATGAGTGAAGCGCTAGGTCACCTGCGAAGGATCCTAGAGGGTGCTGACCATACGGTGCTCGGGCTCTGGGTCGCCGAAGATACCCACACGTGCGTCGTGGAAAATATTGGAACAAGGAGTAAGAGTTGTTTTGTGAAACCGGGCATGGATCTGGTTGCTTGACCTTGCTGGTCTTCAATGGATGAGTCCATGGCTCTTTATATGGATCTGTTGGTTGATCTTGCTGATCTTCAACGAGAGTCCATCTTGATTTTTATAAGTGATTATCTTGCCAAGTATTATGGGCTAGGAACTATTGAAAAGGCCCCTGTGTGGACAGGTGGTGAGCGTTCTAGTTGCCAATGATGCCATAGATACTCTGATGATGGGAAATTATGAATCAACCGGATAAATTGGAAGATTGTGATCAGTGGTACTATGGTTTCATTAAAGGATTGTTTTAAAGTTAGCTGATGCTAAGAAAAAGGCAATTTCATATTGGGTGTGTAAGTGGTGTGGCTAGTTTTATGTTTGCATGAACTTCCGGCTAGGGAGCCTTGGAACTCTTTTCCTTGGTACCCGGGACAAAACCTAAGAAAAAGGGTGGTGTGGCTAGTTTTATGTTTTTCTTAGCTGATGCTAAGAAAAAGGCAATTTCATATTGGGTGTGTAAGTGGTGTGGCTAGTTTTATGTTTGCATGAACTTCCGGCTAGGGGGCCTTGGAACTCTTTTCCTTGGTACCCGGGACAAAACCTAACCAAATTCCAAATTGGATCCCATCACTACAGTGGTTGGGCGGTTGGCTAACCCATGGGATCGGATGGGGTTAGGCTGGACTGATGGATCCGTAAATCGAGACTCAATTTCCGTTATTACGATAGATGAAATAAGTCCCGGATAGTAATTGTTCTATGGATAAGAATCAACGGCTGTGCCTCTTGATGGGGAAAAAAGTGTTGATTCTAATGATCCAAGTGCAAGTTTCTTCCTTGATCTGACCAAGTATCTTTATAGGTGCAGTCGGATCAGTTTGATCATCACTATTAATGGTTTGACTACGTTAGAGTAAAAGTTTTCCTGGTGGAATCACCCGTGCTTTCCGGTAAAGGAAGTTTTTCCGGGTTCGGTTTTGGAACAACCGACGGATTAGTCTCTTATCCGGATATCCGTGGGTGAGGCCCCGAATGTGGGACCCCTGTCCCGCACGAGAAGTGCTACTTCCGCTGCCAGTATCCTGAATCCGTTGCTCAGTGGGAATAGGGATCTCACAGTTGGTATCAGAGCATTTGGTTAATAAAGATCAACTGAGAAGACAAATATGTCAAAAATTTATCAAGAAACACAAAAAGGTTGTAATTGTGTGATATAAGTCATATAATTTGATATTCAAACTAAAATTCGTAATTTGGTAATTGGGTCTTCAGATGGAAGTACCGCAATTATATAGAATCCCTGACTTACTTGAGGCCTAGACATGATGGTATTTACCTTATAATTCCAAGGGCCGTGACTACCCGTATATACCGAGAGTATACTGCAGCTCTTTACTGACAGTATATACGAGTAAATCTAAGACTTGAAATTATAAGCGTTAATGCTATCCAGAGGATGATTTCGAATGTGGTTGATATGATTTTTAATTCTGTTTGAGAATTGATGAATTGATTTGGATTCTGATTGAAAAATGATGATCCCTGAAAATTGGTTAAAATGTAATAAGATGAGCGAAACCTCAATGAGGATGAATGGGACGAGTCCCTGTGATGATATTCATAACTAGAATGATGATAATGATTTCAGCAAATCACTATGAGATTAGTGGATTGTGCTGTCAGTTTGCTACTATTAATACTTGACCGTTAGATCAAGTTAAGGGATGACAAATTGAGAACTTACTTGACTAAAATTCCCGTGGAGGAATGTTCAGAAGGAAATTTTTCGGTCTAATGGACCATTATCATGTTAAAGATATGAATGATATGATCTGAATGAATTGTTGATGAGTTCTAAGGGATATTTATCCCAGTATTCTGTTGGGTTGACCAGAATATAAGGAACCCCAGAATAAAATTGGATCTTAAGAAAAAGAGTTATTCTCTACCTTGCGAGATGAGGACATCTCGCACTTTTTTAAGTGGGGTAGAATGTAAGTTTCCTCCCCAACCTTCGAGGTATATAGGAGTAAGAATCTCCCTTTTGATCTTATAATTATTCCCTCTCTAAAATAAAAGAAAGATTCTGTATTTTTTTTAAAAAAAGGAAGATCCTTTTCCTAGAATACTTCTCAGGAGTCCCACCTGTTTTAAGGATTCAAAACAATGAGTTCAGAAGTGAAAATCGGTGTTTTGGATACCACGGTTTTGGTTTTCATTCGAGTACGGCCCAAAAAGAAGTTCTTTATCTCTTGGGGAGTATAAGAAGTTATCCCCCAGATATTGTGAACCTTATCTGAATTCAATGAAAGCAGGTGACTTAGCCTACAAGCTTCTTTTATCTCCTCATCTCAAAGTTCTTAATGCCTTCTATAGAAAAATGTGCCAAACCCAAATCATGGAAAGACGATAAAACTTCAGTGGCAAGTTACCGTTGGCTTCTAGGTTACGCTAGCTCCTTCCTTTATATAAGTCGTAACTTTTACTTGTCGCTCACAGTAATCTTACTTCCATCGATCTCCTTTCTTTCTTAATCTCCTCCATGGCTTGGCAACAAGAACTAGTTTTATCCATAATGATTCCTCACCTTCAAGACGCAAGTGAGTCTGTGAAGAAGGATTTTATAGAACAGTATGAGCGCTCACTTTTCCCTCACTTGGAAACTTCTGTAGCGCAGACCAAATGGCGGACCTATCAAGACATAACTAGGGTAACACCCTGGGGTCAGCAACATTTTCGTAATAATGTCCGCTTGGCCATGGCTATTGAAGCTTTGGGATTGGGTCCCCGATACTACTGCGTCATGAGATCAAGACATCTTGGGTTTTCTGAGCGGGTCTTCTTACTGGCGTGTTTTCTTCCTCATGAGAAGATATGCCTTTACCCCGTTTTTGGCTTACCTCTCAGAGGTCCTTTTGTTAGATCACCTCATACCATTGAGATAGGTGCGGCAATAACCAGCAGAATCATTCCCGTAGATGAGTTACCCTATACTTGCGCAGCTTGTGAGTGCTGCTTTTGTGATCATATGATGGACGGGCTTATGGAAGTATAAAGAGTTCTTCTATCCTTACTGTATAAGTTCCGAGAATGAATAAAGTTTAAATCTTGTTCTTATTTTGAATCTTGCTCTCTTTAAGACTTTTCTTGGTGGTTAACCTTGATTAAAATTTTTCTCTAAGTCTCATATTCGTGCATCTTGCGAAATTATCCCAGTTTGCGAGATGAGGACATCTCGCATTTTTTTAAGTGGGGTAGAATGTAAGATTCCTCCCCCAACCCCCTTTTGATGTCTAGTATGTTCCCCTATCAATCCCTCTTCAGAAATATAAAGACCTTGTTTCTAACTGTTTTAACCTAGAGAGAGAAAATATTCTAGAGAGAGAATATTCAGATTATGAATATTTTTGGATAGAAAAATAACTCATCTTATTAAAATAAGTTCCCCTGAAACAGAAATTCAAAAAGAACTTTCCAATGTGCAATTGGAATTAATTGGAAATGGATATAAAGGACCTTAGCCTACGAGTCTAGATTTTCAAAAAATTTTAGATTATGGTCCAATTAAGGTTCCTATGGGCCAATAGCATCAATCCATGTGTAGGGAGGAGATAAATCCAATTTGTAAAAGAAGATACCCAAAAATGAGTAAATGCTCACATAAGATGAAGAGTTGAAAATGTACAAGGTTTATTAGTAAAAAACTATGAGCAATATTAAAAATATGAGATATTTTGGGTATCCAAAAATGAGTAAATGCTCACATAAGATGAGTTGAAAATGTACAAGGTTTATTAGTAAAAAACTATGAGCAATATTAAAAATATGAGATATTTTGGGTATCCAAAAATGAGTAAATGCTCACATAAGATGAAGAGTTGAAAATGTACAAGGTTTATTAGTAAAAAACTATGAGCAATATTAAAATGATTCCATTATGACACATATGTAAGGAAGGGGAGTTCTTTAAAGGAGGTGCATATTTCACATAAGATGAAGAGTTGAAAATGTACAAGGTTTATTAGTAAAAAACTATGAGCAATATTAAAAATATGAGATATTTTGGGTATCCAAAAATGAGTAAATGCTCACATAAGATGAAGAGTTGAAAATGTACAAGGTTTATTAGTAAAAAACTATGAGCAATATTAAAATGATTCCATTATGACACATATGTAAGGAAGGGGAGTTCTTTAAAGGAGGTGCATATTTCACATAAGATGAAGAGTTGAAAATGTACAAGGTTTATTAGTAAAAAAAACTATGAGCAATATTAAAATGATTCCATTATGACACATATGTAAGGAAGGGGAGTTCTTTAAAGGAGGTGCATATTTCACATAAGATGAAGAGTTGAAAATGTACAAGGTTTATTAGTAAAAAACTATGAGCAATATTAAAATGATTCCATTATGACACATATGTAAGGAAGGGGAGTTCTTTAAAGGAGGTGCATATTTCACATGCTTGAATGAGTTTTAAACTCATAAAAATTGAGATATTTCATCTCTCCTCTCTCCTCATTCAAGTCTAGTTCCAAAAAGTTAGCTTAACTGACCTAAAAATGGTCAAATATTGACCAAACTGATTTAGAAAATTCTAGAATCAGTTTGTTTGGTTAGGAGCTCAATTTTTCCTATAAATAGAAACCTCCCCCTTGTTGAAAAAAATATAGTGTTTATGCATCGTTACTCTACTCCACCTAAGCCAAGAACTGTGAATTCATTTAATAATTCACTAGTTTTTGGAGCTTCCCTCTTTCTTCAATCCCCATTAGTGGCTCCATCAACATACTTAACCAATTGATTGGTTGGGGGCCTCTACCGTGAACAAAGAATCAAGCAATTTGTAAGGTAATTAGTGAATATTGATCTTTTCTATAATTTCTCAATGTTTCTCTCTTCTCAACCCCTCTCAAGCTTGAGAAGCTTAATTGGTATGGTTTTTTAAATGCTATTGAAGTTAATTGGTGAATAGTAGTGAAGAGTTACATAATTTAATAAATGCTATTGAAGTTAATTTTCATTTATGTTTAAATTCTAATGGTTTTTATGTAATTTCTCTCTCTCACTCAAGAAATGGTCATACTCATGACCCATTCTCAATCCAAATCAAGCTTTTCATAAAGCTTTTCCTTAACCCAAGATTAAGCTATGCTTGAGGCCAAATTAATAGCTTTTTCTATGCTTTCAGTTTATGTATATTGATGATTCAATCCATTATGGATTACTGATCCAATTAGAGATCATTTTAATTATTTCCTTAATGATAAGCTTTATCCCTTAGAAAATTTGAGATTTATCAGTCATAGCAGCGGAGCTATGGCGAAATTTTTATAAAAATTATGCATAAAATAATTTCATTCAAAGCATAAAAAGAGGACTTCCTACCATATTCTAGGAATTATCATCCTAGATTAATTGAAAGAATTTCATTATAATCATGGAGAAATTAAATTTTAATATCATGCATAAAGGATAAATTTTTATATCAAAAGTGTTATTTTTACCATTTTTATTTCATGCATAGAAGTATGCATAATGGTTAAATTTTTATATCAAAAGTGTTACTTTTACCATTTTTATTTTCATGCATAGAAGTATGCATAAAGGATAAATTTTTATATCAAAAGTGTTACTTTTATCATATTTGAATTTCATGCATAAAGGTATGCATAAAAGTTGATTATCTTATTATAAAAGTGTGTCTTTTATTATATTGAATTTCATGCATAGAGGTATGCATAAAGGTTGATTATTTTATTATAAAAGTGTGACTTTTATCATAATTGAATTTCATGCATAGAGGTATGCATGCATAAAAGTTGATTATTTTATTGTAAGAGTGTTACTTTTATCATATTGGATTTCATGCATAGAGATATGCATAAAAGATATTCTTTTTATACTAAAAGTGTGATTTTCCTCATAAATGGATTTTATGCATAACTTAGATGCATAAGAGAAATTCTTTTATTCTAAAAGTGTAATTCCTACCAAATTGAATTTATGCATAAGAAGATGCATAAAAGATTGATTTTAATTTCGAAGTGTTAGTCTCCTTAAATGGAATTTATGCATAAATAAATGTGTAGAGAAATCTTATATCAAATATAAGAATTCTCTTAAAAAAGATATGAAATGTGATAAGATGTGATAAGAGGTGTATGAGATGTGATAAGATTTGATAAGATGCGTATGGAAAGTGATTGGATGTGAATGTGAATGAAGAGGTGGATGTGGATGTATGGATGTAGATATGGATATGGATGTATGAATGTGAAAATAGATGTATGCATGAAGATGTATATGCATAGATGTGAATGTGGATGTATAGATGTGAATGGGAATGTGGATGTGAATGTGGATGTAGATGTGGATGTATAGATGTGAATGGGAATGTGGATGTGAATGTGGATGTAGATGTGGATGTATAGATGTGAATGAGAATGTGGATGTGGATGTATGTATGTATGTGGATGTAGATGTGGATGTATAGATGTGAATGGGAATGTGGATGTGGATGTATGTGAATGTGGATGTAGATGTGGATGTATAGATGTGAATGGGAATGTGGATGTGGATGTATGTGAATGTGGATGTAGATGTGGATGTGGATGTATGTATGTATGTGGATGTAGATGTGGATGTATAGATGTGAATGGGAATGTGGATGTGGATGTATATGAATGTGGATGTAGATGTGGATGTATAGATGTGAATGGGAATGTGGATGTGGATGTATGTATGTATGTGGATGTAGATGTGGATGTATAGATGTGAATGGGAATGTGGATGTGGATGTATGTATGTATGTGGATGTGGATGTATGAATGAGGACGTGATAATGGATGTATGCATGTAGATGTGGATATATGGATGTGAATATGAATGTGGATGTGGATGTGGATATGGATGTGTATGTATGAATGTAGATATGGAATGTGGATGTATAAATGAGGATGTGAAAATGGAGGTATGCATGTAGATGTGGATGTATGGATGTGAATGTGGATGTGGATGTGGATGTATGGATGTGGATATGGATGTGTATGTATGAATGAGGATATGGGATGTGGATTTATAAATGAGGATGTGAAAATGGATGTATGCATATAAATGTGGATGTATGGATGTGATTGTGAATGTGTATGTGAATTAAGGTGTCATCGATATGAGGAAATGGATGAGAATGAGTACACATTGAATGGAATGTGGACTAAGGAAAGATAATGTGGAAAGACGAGAGTTCGATTTAGAAACTGTATTTTGTGACTGTTTGTAAATGACTGTTTTATGTCAAGAATGCTGGGGAAGCATTTTGACCGTCTTGTGGATTAAGGTCATGAAGACCTAACTGTTAAAGTTGCAACTGCTGACGGAGAGTCAATGGAGGACGTCTCGCTTAGCAAGGTCGACCGAGGTCTTGACCAGCCTCGGTTCGATTTAAATGGTGAGCTTCGGTACGGTGGATGAGGGACCAAGGAAGCGGCCTATGAGTGAAGCGCTAGGTCACCTGCGAAGGATCCTAGAGGGTGCTGACCATACGGTGCTCGGGCTCTGGGTCGCCGAAGATACCCACACGTGCGTCGTGGAAAATATTGGAACAAGGAGTAAGAGTTGTTTTGTGAAACCGGGCATGGATCTGGTTGCTTGACCTTGCTGGTCTTCAATGGATGAGTCCATGGCTCTTTATATGGATCTGTTGGTTGATCTTGCTGATCTTCAACGAGAGTCCATCTTGATTTTTATAAGTGATTATCTTGCCAAGTATTATGGGCTAGGAACTATTGAAAAGGCCCCTGTGTGGACAGGTGGTGAGCGTTCTAGTTGCCAATGATGCCATAGATACTCTGATGATGGGAAATTATGAATCAACCGGATAAATTGGAAGATTGTGATCAGTGGTACTATGGTTTCATTAAAGGATTGTTTTAAAGTTAGCTGATGCTAAGAAAAAGGCAATTTCATATTGGGTGTGTAAGTGGTGTGGCTAGTTTTATGTTTGCATGAACTTCCGGCTAGGGAGCCTTGGAACTCTTTTCCTTGGTACCCGGGACAAAACCTAAGAAAAAGGGTGGTGTGGCTAGTTTTATGTTTTTCTTAGCTGATGCTAAGAAAAAGGCAATTTCATATTGGGTGTGTAAGTGGTGTGGCTAGTTTTATGTTTGCATGAACTTCCGGCTAGGGGGCCTTGGAACTCTTTTCCTTGGTACCCGGGACAAAACCTAACCAAATTCCAAATTGGATCCCATCACTACAGTGGTTGGGCGGTTGGCTAACCCATGGGATCGGATGGGGTTAGGCTGGACTGATGGATCCGTAAATCGAGACTCAATTTCCGTTATTACGATAGATGAAATAAGTCCCGGATAGTAATTGTTCTATGGATAAGAATCAACGGCTGTGCCTCTTGATGGGGAAAAAAGTGTTGATTCTAATGATCCAAGTGCAAGTTTCTTCCTTGATCTGACCAAGTATCTTTATAGGTGCAGTCGGATCAGTTTGATCATCACTATTAATGGTTTGACTACGTTAGAGTAAAAGTTTTCCTGGTGGAATCACCCGTGCTTTCCGGTAAAGGAAGTTTTTCCGGGTTCGGTTTTGGAACAACCGACGGATTAGTCTCTTATCCGGATATCCGTGGGTGAGGCCCCGAATGTGGGACCCCTGTCCCGCACGAGAAGTGCTACTTCCGCTGCCAGTATCCTGAATCCGTTGCTCAGTGGGAATAGGGATCTCACAGTTGGTATCAGAGCATTTGGTTAATAAAGATCAACTGAGAAGACAAATATGTCAAAAATTTATCAAGAAACACAAAAAGGTTGTAATTGTGTGATATAAGTCATATAATTTGATATTCAAACTAAAATTCGTAATTTGGTAATTGGGTCTTCAGATGGAAGTACCGCAATTATATAGAATCCCTGACTTACTTGAGGCCTAGACATGATGGTATTTACCTTATAATTCCAAGGGCCGTGACTACCCGTATATACCGAGAGTATACTGCAGCTCTTTACTGACAGTATATACGAGTAAATCTAAGACTTGAAATTATAAGCGTTAATGCTATCCAGAGGATGATTTCGAATGTGGTTGATATGATTTTTAATTCTGTTTGAGAATTGATGAATTGATTTGGATTCTGATTGAAAAATGATGATCCCTGAAAATTGGTTAAAATGTAATAAGATGAGCGAAACCTCAATGAGGATGAATGGGACGAGTCCCTGTGATGATATTCATAACTAGAATGATGATAATGATTTCAGCAAATCACTATGAGATTAGTGGATTGTGCTGTCAGTTTGCTACTATTAATACTTGACCGTTAGATCAAGTTAAGGGATGACAAATTGAGAACTTACTTGACTAAAATTCCCGTGGAGGAATGTTCAGAAGGAAATTTTTCGGTCTAATGGACCATTATCATGTTAAAGATATGAATGATATGATCTGAATGAATTGTTGATGAGTTCTAAGGGATATTTATCCCAGTATTCTGTTGGGTTGACCAGAATATAAGGAACCCCAGAATAAAATTGGATCTTAAGAAAAAGAGTTATTCTCTACCTTGCGAGATGAGGACATCTCGCACTTTTTTAAGTGGGGTAGAATGTAAGTTTCCTCCCCAACCTTCGAGGTATATAGGAGTAAGAATCTCCCTTTTGATCTTATAATTATTCCCTCTCTAAAATAAAAGAAAGATTCTGTATTTTTTTAAAAAAAAGGAAGATCCTTTTCCTAGAATACTTCTCAGGAGTCCCACCTGTTTTAAGGATTCAGAACAATGAGTTCAGAAGTGAAAATCGGTGTTTTGGATACCACGGTTTTGGTTTTCATTCGAGTACGGCCCAAAAAGAAGTTCTTTATCTCTTGGGGAGTATAAGAAGTTATCCCCCAGATATTGTGAACCTTATCTGAATTCAATGAAAGCAGGTGACTTAGCCTACAAGCTTCTTTTATCTCCTCATCTCAAAGTTCTTAATGCCTTCTATAGAAAAATGTGCCAAACCCAAATCATGGAAAGACGATAAAACTTCAGTGGCAAGTTACCGTTGGCTTCTAGGTTACGCTAGCTCCTTCCTTTATATAAGTCGTAACTTTTACTTGTCGCTCACAGTAATCTTACTTCCATCGATCTCCTTTCTTTCTTAATCTCCTCCATGGCTTGGCAACAAGAACTAGTTTTATCCATAATGATTCCTCACCTTCAAGACGCAAGTGAGTCTGTGAAGAAGGATTTTATAGAACAGTATGAGCGCTCACTTTTCCCTCACTTGGGAACTTCTGTAGCGCAGACCAAATGGCGGACCTATCAAGACATAACTAGGGTAACACCCTGGGGTCAGCAACATTTTCGTAATAATGTCCGCTTGGCCATGGCTATTGAAGCTTTGGGATTGGGTCCCCGATACTACTGCGTCATGAGATCAAGACATCTTGGGTTTTCTGAGCGGGTCTTCTTACTGGCGTGTTTTCTTCCTCATGAGAAGATATGCCTTTACCCCGTTTTTGGCTTACCTCTCAGAGGTCCTTTTGTTAGATCACCTCATACCATTGAGATAGGTGCGGCAATAACCAGCAGAATCATTCCCGTAGATGAGTTACCCTATACTTGCGCAGCTTGTGAGTGCTGCTTTTGTGATCATATGATGGACGGGCTTATGGAAGTATAAAGAGTTCTTCTATCCTTACTGTATAAGTTCCGAGAATGAATAAAGTTTAAATCTTGTTCTTATTTTGAATCTTGCTCTCTTTAAGACTTTTCTTGGTGGTTAACCTTGATTAAAATTTTTCTCTAAGTCTCATATTCGTGCATCTTGCGAAATTATCCCAGTTTGCGAGATGAGGACATCTCGCATTTTTTAAGTGGGGTAGAATGTAAGATTCCTCCCCCAACCCCCTTTTGATGTCTAGTATGTTCCCCTATCAATCCCTCTTCAGAAATATAAAGACCTTGTTTCTAACTGTTTTAACCTAGAGAGAGAAAATATTCTAGAGAGAGAATATTCAGATTATGAATATTTTTGGATAGAAAAATAACTCATCTTATTAAAATAAGTTCCCCTGAAACAGAAATTCAAAAAGAACTTTCCAATGTGCAATTGGAATTAATTGGAAATGGATATAAAGGACCTTAGCCTACGAGTCTAGATTTTCAAAAAATTTTAGATTATGGTCCAATTAAGGTTCCTATGGGCCAATAGCATCAATCCATGTGTAGGGAGGAGATAAATCCAATTTGTAAAAGAAGATACCCAAAAATGAGTAAATGCTCACATAAGATGAAGAGTTGAAAATGTACAAGGTTTATTAGTAAAAAACTATGAGCAATATTAAAAATATGAGATATTTTGGGTATCCAAAAATGAGTAAATGCTCACATAAGATGAAGAGTTGAAAATGTACAAGGTTTATTAGTAAAAAACTATGAGCAATATTAAAAATATGAGATATTTTGGGTATCCAAAAATGAGTAAATGCTCACATAAGATGAAGAGTTGAAAATGTACAAGGTTTATTAGTAAAAAACTATGAGCAATATTAAAATGATTCCATTATGACACATATGTAAGGAAGGGGAGTTCTTTAAAGGAGGTGCATATTTCACATAAGATGAAGAGTTGAAAATGTACAAGGTTTATTAGTAAAAAACTATGAGCAATATTAAAAATATGAGATATTTTGGGTATCCAAAAATGAGTAAATGCTCACATAAGATGAAGAGTTGAAAATGTACAAGGTTTATTAGTAAAAAACTATGAGCAATATTAAAATGATTCCATTATGACACATATGTAAGGAAGGGGAGTTCTTTAAAGGAGGTGCATATTTCACATAAGATGAAGAGTTGAAAATGTACAAGGTTTATTAGTAAAAAAAACTATGAGCAATATTAAAATGATTCCATTATGACACATATGTAAGGAAGGGGAGTTCTTTAAAGGAGGTGCATATTTCACATAAGATGAAGAGTTGAAAATGTACAAGGTTTATTAGTAAAAAACTATGAGCAATATTAAAATGATTCCATTATGACACATATGTAAGGAAGGGGAGTTCTTTAAAGGAGGTGCATATTTCACATGCTTGAATGAGTTTTAAACTCATAAAAATTGAGATATTTCATCTCTCCTCTCTCCTCATTCAAGTCTAGTTCCAAAAAGTTAGCTTAACTGACCTAAAAATGGTCAAATATTGACCAAACTGATTTAGAAAATTCTAGAATCAGTTTGTTTGGTTAGGAGCTCAATTTTTCCTATAAATAGAAACCTCCCCCTTGTTGAAAAAAATATAGTGTTTATGCATCTTTACTCTACTCCACCTAAGCCAAGAACTGTGAATTCATTTAATAATTCACTAGTTTTTGGAGCTTCCCTCTTTCTTCAATCCCCATTAGTGGCTCCATCAACATACTTAACCAATTGATTGGTTGGGGGCCTCTACCGTGAACAAAGAATCAAGCAATTTGTAAGGTAATTAGTGAATATTGATCTTTTCTATAATTTCTCAATGTTTCTCTCTTCTCAACCCCTCTCAAGCTTGAGAAGCTTAATTGGTATGGTTTTTTAAATGCTATTGAAGTTAATTGGTGAATAGTAGTGAAGAGTTACATAATTTAATAAATGCTATTGAAGTTAATTTTCATTTATGTTTAAATTCTAATGGTTTTTATGTAATTTCTCTCTCTCACTCAAGAAATGGTCATACTCATGACCCATTCTCAATCCAAATCAAGCTTTTCATAAAGCTTTTCCTTAACCCAAGATTAAGCTATGCTTGAGGCCAAATTAATAGCTTTTTCTATGCTTTCAGTTTATGTATATTGATGATTCAATCCATTATGGATTACTGATCCAATTAGAGATCATTTTAATTATTTCCTTAATGATAAGCATTATCCCTTAGAAAATTTGAGATTTATCAGTCATAGCAGCGGAGCTATGGCAAAATTTTTATAAAAATTATGCATAAAATAATTTCATTCAAAGCATAAAAAGAGGACTTCCTACCATATTCTAGGAATTATCATCCTAGATTAATTGAAAGAATTTCATTATAATCATGGAGAAATTAAATTTTAATATCATGCATAAAGGATAAATTTTTATATCAAAAGTGTTATTTTTACCATTTTTATTTCATGCATAGAAGTATGCATAATGGTTAAATTTTTATATCAAAAGTGTTACTTTTACCATTTTTATTTTCATGCATAGAAGTATGCATAAAGGATAAATTTTTATATCAAAAGTGTTACTTTTATCATATTTGAATTTCATGCATAAAGGTATGCATAAAAGTTGATTATCTTATTATAAAAGTGTGTCTTTTATTATATTGAATTTCATGCATAGAGGTATGCATAAAGGTTGATTATTTTATTATAAAAGTGTGACTTTTATCATAATTGAATTTCATGCATAGAGGTATGCATGCATAAAAGTTGATTATTTTATTGTAAGAGTGTTACTTTTATCATATTGGATTTCATGCATAGAGGTATGCATAAAAGATATTCTTTTTATACTAAAAGTGTGATTTTCCTCATAAATGGATTTTATGCATAACTTAGATGCATAAGAGAAATTCTTTTATTCTAAAAGTGTAATTCCTACCAAATTGAATTTATGCATAAGAAGATGCATAAAAGATTGATTTTAATTTCGAAGTGTTAGTCTCCTTAAATGGAATTTATGC
The DNA here is from genome assembly GCF_041138505.1 of Cibotium barometz. Lineage (NCBI taxonomy): Eukaryota > Viridiplantae > Streptophyta > Polypodiopsida > Cyatheales > Cibotiaceae > Cibotium > Cibotium barometz. The sequence continues at coordinate 37,410,916 of NC_141052.1, forward strand.
ATAAATAAATGTGTAGAGAAATCTTATATCAAATATAAGAATTCTCTTAAAAAAGATATGAAATGTGATAAGATGTGATAAGAGGTGTATGAGATGTGATAAGATTTGATAAGATGCGTATGGAAAGTGATTGGATGTGAATGTGAATGAAGAGGTGGATGTGGATGTATGGATGTAGATATGGATATGGATGTATGAATGTGAAAATGGATGTATGCATGAAGATGTATATGCATAGATGTGAATGTGGATGTATAGATGTGAATGGGAATGTGGATGTGAATGTGGATGTAGATGTGGATGTATAGATGTGAATGGGAATGTGGATGTGAATGTGGATGTAGATGTGGATGTATAGATGTGAATGAGAATGTGGATGTGGATGTATGTATGTATGTGGATGTAGATGTGGATGTATCGATGTGAATGGGAATGTGGATGTGGATGTATGTGAATGTGGATGTAGATGTGGATGTATAGATGTGAATGGGAATGTGGATGTGGATGTATGTGAATGTGGATGTAGATGTAGATGTATAGATGTGAATGAGAATGTGGATGTGGATGTATGTATGTATGTGGATGTAGATGTGGATGTATAGATGTGAATGTGAATGTGGATGTGGATGTATATGAATGTGGATGTAGATGTGGATGTATAGATGTGAATGGGAATGTGGATGTGGATGTATGTATGTATGTGGATGTAGATGTGGATGTATAGATGTGAATGGGAATGTGGATGTGGATGTATGTATGTATGTGGATGTGGATGTATGAATGAGGACGTGATAATGGATGTATGCATGTAGATGTGGATATATGGATGTGAATATGAATGTGGATGTGGATGTGGATATGGATGTGTATGTATGAATGTAGATATGGAATGTGGATGTATAAATGAGGATGTGAAAATGGAGGTATGCATGTAGATGTGGATGTATGGATGTGAATGTGGATGTGGATGTGGATGTATGGATGTGGATATGGATGTGTATGTATGAATGAGGATATGGGATGTGGATGTATAAATGAGGATGTGAAAATGGATGTATGCATGTAAATGTGGATGTATGGATGTGATTGTGAATGTGTATGTGAATTAAGGTGTCATCGATATGAGGAAATGAATGAGAATGAGTACACATTGAATGGAATGTGGACTAAGGAAAGATAATGTGGAAAGACGAGAGTTCGATTTAGAAACTGTATTTTGTGACTGTTTGTAAATGACTGTTTTATGTCAAGAATGCTGGGGAAGCATTTTGACCGTCTTGTGGATTAAGGTCATGAAGACCTAACTGTTAAAGTTGCAACTGCTGACGGAGAGTCAATGGAGGACGTCTCGCGTAGCAAGGTTGACCGAGGTCTTGACCAGCCTCGGTTCGATTTAAATGGTGAGCTTTCGGTACGGTGGATGAGGGACCAAGGAAGCGGCCTATGAGTGAAGCGCTAGGTCACCTGCGAAGGATCCTAGAGGGTGCTGACCATACGGTGCTCGGGCTCTGGGTCGCCGAAGATACCCACACGTGCGTCGTGGAAGATATTGGAACAAGGAGTAAGAGTTGTTTTGTGAAACCGGGCATGGATCTGGTTGCTTGACCTTGCTGGTCTTCAATGGATGAGTCCATGGCTCTTTATATGGATCTGTTGGTTGATCTTGCTGATCTTCAACGAGAGTCCATCTTGATTTTTATAAGTGATTATCTTGCCAAGTATTATGGGCTAGGAACTATTGAAAAGGCCCCTGTGTGGACAGGTGGTGAGCGTTCTAGTTGCCAATGATGCCATAGATACTCTGATGATGGGAAATTATGAATCAACCGGATAAATTGGAAGATTGTGATCAGTGGTACTATGGTTTCATTAAAGGATTGTTTTAAAGTTAGCTGATGCTAAGAAAAAGGCAATTTCATATTGGGTGTGTAAGTGGTGTGGCTAGTTTTATGTTTGCATGAACTTCCGGCTAGGGGGCCTTGGAACTCTTTTCCTTGGTACCCGGGACAAAACCTAACCAAATTCCAAATTGGATCCCATCACTACAGTGGTTGGGCGGTTGGCTAACCCATGGGATCGGATGGGGTTAGGCTGGACTGATGGATCCGTAAATCGAGACTCAATTTCCGTTATTACGATAGATGAAATAAGTCCCGGATAGTAATTGTTCTATGGATAGGAATCAACGGCTGTGCCTCTTGATGGGGAAAAAAGCGTTGATTCTAATGATCCAAGTGCAAGTTTCTTCCTTGATCTGACCAAGTATCTTTATAGGTGCAGTCGGATCAGTTTGATCATCACTATTAATGGTTTGACTACGTTAGAGTAAAAGTTTTCCTGGTGGAATCACCCGTGCTTTCCGGTAAAGGAAGTTTTTCCGGGTTCGGTTTTGGAACAACCGACGGATTAGTCTCTTATCCGGATATCCGTGGGTGAGGCCCCGAATGTGGGACCCCTGTCCCGCACGAGAAGTGCTACTTCCGCTGCCAGTATCCTGAATTCGTTGCTCAGTGGGAATAGGGATCTCACACTCTAGAATTCACTCACCATATTTTAACAACTAATCAAAAACTTAAACCAGCCAACATTGTGTGAACATGCAAACCATATATTCAAAAGATAAGAGCACATAAAGAAATAAAGATTAAGATTTGAATACACCTGTTGTAGTGCCCTGTTGATGTTGTTCGTTTGCATTGATGCATTGCTGATTTTGTGCAGATTGCTCCTCCTTGATCTTTGTAGGCGTAGCATGTCTCCCCCCTTCCTAATTTGTGTGCACGATAGGTGGACTATTGGGGCGTGTTTGATGCTCTTGTTTTTTTACGGAGATCTCTGCAAAATTTTTATTAACAAACAAGAAAAGAAAAGAAAAGAATAAAATTTGCCATTGGTGCCAAACACCGAATATAGCCGAGGGAAAAAACCCAGTGGGATAAAAGTGCCCTGGCTTGTCGATCTTATTATGGAGTCACTGAACTTACCTTTGCACTGGTGGTGGATCCGCCGTGTCCTCGTCTGCTGGAAAGATGGTATCAATTTCCTCAGGATGCAGAGACAACCCCTCACAAAAACCTGTTCGTCGCTGGAGAAGGTGGTAGAGGAAGGAGTGCTTCCTCACTAAAATATGGCATTGGTTCTATGGGAAGGTTAATCAGACAGTTTCGATTTTGGAACTGCGCAATATAGATACTCATATTTATCCAATATTAACATGTTGAGGCTTGGGGAAGGAGGGCTTGCAAGATCGATGGTTGCAAGTCATTTAAGCTTGTATCCCTCCATTGTTGTGCTTGAACCTCCTCAGGTAATCTACGTTGATTTGGTCCTCTCTCTGGTATTCTCACATTAAGAAGATTATGGCGTTGGGGTGTAACTCCCACAATTTGCTTCATTAAGCCCGTGCCATATCGTCTAAAGTAAGAGCGGCATATCCAACAAATATGTGAAGCTTCTTCTAATACGAGCCGTGCACACTCTTGACAATGTGGAAATGGGTGATGCTGTTGATAGAATAACGTGACAAAGTGATGCCCACAGCAATTTTCACCTAAGGGAGCATAGAAGTACCTAGAATGTGTTTGAAACGGAGGAGCACTATAACCCCCGCGATGATCTGGTCGAGTACTATCGGGGTCAATGCATGGTGGACATGTATCTCGCCAAATATCCATCAGGAGTTATCTAGACGTAGAACAATGAAATTTAGAACACTCATATCCATCATGACAATTCCAATCAAAAACAAGATTATCTCAAAGAGAACACATCTTCTAAAGGCATAAGGAACTACATTATTCAAACATTGATTTACCAAAGAGCTTTAATTGTAGTGTTAATGCCTTATCTTTGGTTTTTGGTATATCCTTTTTAAGAGGTGGAAACTTTAGCAATTGTCTTGGAATTTGAGCAAGATAAGAGGATTTAGGCATTGAAATGCTAGAATCTATGCTCAAATGAGACTCATTTGGACATGTCGTAGGTACACAAGTTGATGGTTGAATTGTGTAACAAGGAGAAATCGGGACAACCGGTGTTTCAATACATGTTTTAGGAAGATCAACACAAGTAGTTTTGTAGGTGCTATCACAGCCACCTTTCCTTTCTTGAAGAGTTTGTGTTGATTTCTTTTGCACCCACTGATATGGACAATCAAGGGTGGCTTTTGGAATCTTTCTGAAACACTCTTTTACCCCTGCCAAAGCATGGCATTTTGGAAGCCAAATTGCTGTTGCACCCTCATAATAGCCTTGTGCTTTAAGAACATGTTTTGGGACCCATCGAGTAACAATCCGAGGCTTAGGCTTGGAAATGATGTGCTTCTTAAGAGGCTTAGCAACTGGACTAGATGGTACAAGTTTGTACGCATCTTTGGGTAGCCACATTGATAATTCCTCTTACCTGGCCTTCTTTGAGCAGCAACTAGAGTAGTTGGAACATGCCAGCCATGGCCCTCACTTGAGTACTCATCAATTATCCACATCATTTGTTTTGGAGCTTCAAGAGCAGATTTTGATTGTGGGTTTTGTAAGGTAGAAACATCACCCTTTTGACACGATAAAGCTCGTGGTGTAGCAGATCCCAAGATGCAATCAGAATCAATTTGCAACTTGTATTGTCTATTCTTCCAATCTAATGAGCAATTGGTAGCACTTAACCACGATCTACCGAGAACAACCTCTACTTACATCCACATTCACATACATCCACATCCACATTCCCATTCACATCTATACATCCACATCTACATCCACATTCACATACATCCACATCCACATTCCCATTCACATCTATACATCCACATTCATATACATCCACATCCACATTCCCATTCACATCTATACATCCACATCTACATCCACATACATACATACATCCACATCCACATTCCCATTCACATCTATACATCCACATCTACATCCACATTCCCATTCACATCTATATCCACATTCACATACATCCACATCCACATTCCCATTCACATCTATACATCCACATCTACATCCACATTCACATACATCCACATCCACATTCCCATTCACATCTATACATCCACATTCCCATCCACATTCCCATTCACATCTATACATCCATATCTACATCCATATACATATATACATCCACATCCACATTCCCATTCACATCTATACATCCACATTCACATCCACATTCACATACATCCACATCCACATCAACATTCACATTCATACATATACATCTACATGTATACATCCACATCACATTCATACAACCATATTACATTCATTCTCGTTCTAACACATCCCATATACATCTTAACACATCCTAACTCATCTTAACACATTCTATCACATCTCATACACATCTTATCACATCTTTTTACATCTCATACACCTCTTATCACATCCTATCACTTTCCATACGCATCTTATCAAATCTTATCACATCTCATACACCTCTTATCACATCTTATCACATTTCATATCTTTTTTAAGAGAATTCTTATATTTAGTATAAGATTTCTCTACACTTTTATTTATGCATAAATTCCATTTAAGGAGACTAACACTTTCGAAATTAAAATCAATCTTTTATGCATCTTCTTATGCATAAGTTCAATTTGGTAGGAATTACACTTTGAGAATAAAAGAATTTCTCTTATGCATCTAAGTTATGCATAAAATCCATTTATGAGAAAAATCACACTTTTAGTATAAAAAGAATATCTTTTATGCATACCTCTATGCATGAAATCCAATATGATAAAAGTAACACTCTTACAATAAAATAATCAACTTTTATGCATACCTCTATGCATGAAATTCAATTATGATAAAAGTCACACTTTTATAATAAAATAATCAACCTTTATGCATACCTCTATGCATGAAATTCAATATAATAAAAGACATACTTTTATAATAAAATAATCAACTTTTATGCATACCTTTATGCATGAAATTCAAATATGATAAAAGTAACACTTTTGATATAAAAATTTATCCTTTATGCATACTTCTATGCATGAAAATAAAAATGATAAAAATAACACTTTTGATATAAAAATTTATCCTTTATGCATACTTCTATGCATGAAAATAAAAATTGATAAAAATAACACTTTTGATATAAAATTTATCCTTTATGCATACTTCTCTGCATGAAAATAAAAATTGATAAAAATAACACTTTTGATATAAAAATTTATCCATTATGCATACTTCTATGCATGAAAATAAAAATGATAAAAATAACACTTTTGATATAAAAATTTAACCATTATGCATACTTCTATGCATGAAATAAAAATGATAAAAGTAACACTTTTGATATAAAAATTTATCCTTTATGCATACTTCTATGCATGAAAATAAAAATTGATAAAAATAACACTTTTGATATAAAAATTTATCCATTATGCATACTTCTATGCATGAAAATAAAAATGATAAAAATAACACTTTTGATATAAAAATTTAACCATTATGCATACTTCTATGCATGAAATAAAAATGATAAAAGTAACACTTTTGATATAAAAATTTATCCTTTATGCATACTTCTATGCATGAAAATAAAAATATATAAAAATAACACTTTTGATATAAAAATTTATCCATTATGCATACTTCTATGCATGAAAATAAAAATGGTAAAAGTAACACTTTTGATATAAAAATTTAACCATTATGCATACTTCTATGCATGAAATAAAAATGGTAAAAATAACACTTTTGATATAAAAAATTATCCTTTATGCATGATATTAAAATTCAATTTCTCCATGATTATAATGAAATTCTTTCAATTAATCTAGGATGATAATTCCTAGAATATGGTAGGAAGTCCTCTTTTTATGCTTTGAATGAAATTATTTTATGCATAATTTTTATAAAAATTTTGCCATAGCTCCGCTGCTATGACTGATAAATCTCAATTTTTCTAAGGGATAAATCTTATCATTAAGGAAATAATTAAAATGATCTCTAATTGGATCATTAATCCATAATGGATTGAATCATCAATATACATAAACTAAAAGCATAGAAAAAAGCCATTAATTTGGCCTCAAGCATAGCTTAATCTTGGGTTAAGGAAAAGCTTTATGAAAAGCTTGATTTGGATTGAGAATGGGTCATGAGTATGACAATTTCTTGAGTGAGAGAGAGAAAAAACCATTAGAATTTAAACATAAATGGAAATTAACTTCAATAGCATTTATTAAATTATGTAACTCTTCACTACTAATCACCAATTAGCTTCAATAGCATTTAAAAAACCATACCAATTAATCTTCTCAAGCTTGAGAGGGGTTGAGAAGAGAGAAACATTGAGAAATTATAGAAAAGATCAATATTCACTAATTACCTTACAAATTGCTTGATTCTTTGTTCACGGTAGAGGCCCCCAACCAATCAATTGGTTAAGTATGTTGATGGAGCCACTAATGGGGATTGAAGAAAGAGGGAAGCTCCAAAAACTAGTGAATTATTAATGAATTCATAGTTTTTGGCTTAAGTGGAGTAGAGTAACGATGCATAAACACTATATATTTTTCAACAAGGGGGAGGCTTCTATTTATAGGAAAAATTGAGCTCCTAACCAAACAAACTGATTCTAGAATTTTCTAAATCAGTTTGGTCAATAATTGACCATTTTTAGGTCAGTTAAGCTAAGTTTTTGGAACTAGACTTGAATGAGGAGAGAGGAGAGATGAAATATCTCAATTTTTATGAGTTTAAAACTCATTCAAGCATGTGAAATATGCACCTCCTTTAAAGAACTCCCCTTCCTTACATATGTGTCATAATGGAATCATTTTAATATTGCTCATAGTTTTTTTTACTAATAAACCTTGTACATTTTCAACTCTTCATCTTATGTGAAATATGCACCTCCTTTAAAGAACTCCCCTTCCTTACATATGTGTCATAATGGAATCATTTTAATATTGCTCATAGTTTTTTACTAATAAACCTTGTACATTTTCAACTCTTCATCTTATGTGAGCATTTACTCATTTTTGGATACCCAAAATATCTCATATTTTTAATATTGCTCATAGTTTTTTACTAATAAATCTTGTACATTTTCAACTCTTCATCTTATGTGAGCATTTAAGGGACTCCCCTTCCTTACATATGTGTCATAATAAAATCATTATACCCAAAATATCTCATATTTTTAATATTGCACATAGTTTTTTACTAATAAACCTTGTACATTTTCAACTCTTCACCTCATGTGAGCATTTACTCATTTTTGGGTATTTTATTTTTACAAGTTGGATTTATCTCCTCCCTACACATGGATTGATGCTATTGGTCCATAGGAACCTTAATTGGACCATAGTCTAAAGATTTCTGAAAATCTAGACCCTTAGGCTAAGGTTCTTTATACCTATTTTCAATTAATTCCAATTGCACATTAGAAAATTCTTTTTTTGAATTTCTGTTTCAGGGGAACTCATCTGAATTAGAAGAGATATTTTTCTATCCAAAAATATTCAAAATCTGAATATTCTCTCTCTAGAATATTTTTCTCTCTCTAGGCTAAAACAGATAGAAACAAGGTCTTTATATTTCTGAAGAGGGATTGATTACAGGGAAAGATACTAGACATCAAAAAGGGGGTGGGGGAGGAATCTTACATTCTACCCCACTTAAAAAATGCGAGATGTCCTCATCTCGCAAACTGGGATAATTTCACAAGATGCATGAATATGAGACTTAAAGAAAAATTTTAATCAAGATTAACCACCAAGAAACATCTTAAAGAGAGCAAGATTCAAAATAAGAACAAGATTTAAACTTTATTCATTCTCGGAACTTATACAGTAAAGATAGAAGAACTCTTTACACTTCCATAAGCCCGTCCATCATATGATCACAAAAGCAGTCCTCACAAGCTGCACAAGTATAAGGTAACTCATCTATGGGAATAATTCTGTTGGTTATTGCTGCACCTATCTCAGTGGTATGAGGTGATCTAACAAAAGGACCTCTGAGAGGCAAGCCAAAAACGGGATAAAGGCATATCTTCTCATGAGGAAGAAAACATGCTAGTAAGAAGACCCGCTCAGAAAACCCAAGATGCCTTGATCTCATGACACAGTAATATCGGGGACCCAAACCCAAAGCTTCAATAACCATGGCCAAGCGGACATTGTTACGAAAGTGCTGCTGACCCCAGGGTGTTACCCTAGTTATGTTTTGATAGGTCCGCCATTTGGTTTGCGCTACAGAAGTTCCCAAGTGAGGGAAAAGTGAGCGCTCATACTGCTCTATAAAATCCTTCTTCACAGATTCACTTGCGTCTTGAAGGTGAGGAATCATTATGGATAAAACTAGTTCTTGTTGTCAAGCCATGAAGGAGATTAAGAAAGAAAGGAGATCGATGGAAGTAAGATTACTGTGAGCGACAAGTAAAAGTTACGACTTATATAAAGGAAGGAGCTAGCGTAACTTAGAAGCCAACGATAACTTGCCACTGAAGTTTTACTGTCTTTCCATGATTTGGGTTTGACACATTTTTCTATAGAAGGCATTAAGAATTTTGAGATGAAGAGATAAAAGAAGCTTGTAGGCTAAGTCACCTACTTTCATTGAATTCAGATATAAGGCTCACAATATCTGGGGGATAACTTCATATACTCCCCAAGAGATAAAGAACTTCTTTTGGGCCGTACTCGAATGAAGACCAAAACCTTGATATCCAAAACATCGATTCTCACTTCTGAACTCATTGTTCTGAATCCTTAAAACAGGTGGGACTCTTGAGAAGTATTCTAGAAAAAGAGTCTTCCTTTGTTAAACAAAACTTTCTTTTATTTTAGAGAGGGAATAATTATAAGATCAGAAAGGGAGATTCTTACTCCTGTATACCTCGAAGGTTGGGGAGGAATCTTACACATTTCATCACTTCACATACATTAACATCACATCTATCCATCCATTCATTCTCATCTATTTGATTCGCATCACATCTCATCACATCTATTTACCTCTCATTCTCATCACTTCTATTCTCATCACATCTATCCATTCATTCATTCCCATCTATCTGATTTGCATCCCATCTCATCACATCTATTTAACTCTCATTCTCATCACATCTATTCTCATCACATATTTCCATCCATTCATTCTCATCTATTTGATTCGCACTCGGGGCCTCCCCCACGGATATCCGGACAAGAGACTAGCCCAGTGGTTTCTCCTAAATCAAACCCGAAAAAATTTCCTCGCCCAAAAGGAACGGGCGATTCCACTAGGAAAATCTTCTAACGGGGAATCGATCTGAGTCAAAGTCTTAACCATCCAGACTGATCCGATTGAACCCAAAAGTCACATGGTCAGATCAAAGAAGAGACTTACACTTGGTCCATAGAATCACTGCTTTTTTCCTCCTTTTACGAGGCATAGCCAGCTGATTCCCTCCCAGAGAACAAGGGTCTTCCTAGGACTTAATCTAACTAACGTAACTAATCATAGCTTATTTTTATCGCAGGAATCCCCCGATCCAGCCTAACCGGCCCATGGGTTAGCTAACCGCCCAACCACTGTATTGGTGGGATTCTTTTATAAAAATTTGGTTATGTTTTGCCCAGATACCGAGGAAAAGAGTTCCCAGGCCCCCTAGCTAGTGTTTCAAGCAAAATTTAAGGTAGGTATACCATGTACACCCAATATGAAATTGCCATTATAACAGATTCGGCTTTTTTTAAAACAATCTTTCAATGAAAATCCTAGTATTGCTTATCATAATCCTCCAAAATATTGAGTCCATTGTATTACAAAATATATCATCCGAACTCTTTGTTTTGAAGACCAGCTAGTCAAGCAACGAGATCCAATATCAAATTGAGTTCACAAAAGTCATTCTTCTCAGTTTATCCGAATCTTCCTTGACGTACGCATGGGTGTCCTAGCAACCGTGAGCCTATGCATCACCTGGTCAGAACCCTCTAGGATCCTACTTAGGTGTCCTAGTACTTCACTCAGGAATCGCTTCATTAGTCCTCGCCCATCGTACTGGAAGCACACCATTTTAACCATACTGAGGCTGGTCAAGACCTCGGCGGGCCAGGCTTTGTCGCGAGCGACGTCCCTCGATGACTCCCCGCCAGTTTTTTGCAAAACGAGTCTCTCCTTAGTTAAACACATACCAAGTTCTTCCTCTAGCATTTTGGCGTAAAACACTCCTTTAAAAGAAAACAGAGGTTCTATGCAAGTAAAATTCCCGATTTGAGATTGGTTCCGCAAAACCCTTTTTTGTTAATCCATATTTTCTTAATGAAAATCATTGATCTCTCATCAAGGTAATCTACCCATCATTTAACTGAATTTCTAACTAGATTCTTGGTGATTTCGGTCAAGGAAAAACTATGCTAATTCAATGGTAGTCTATTCTTTGTATTAAGAACTGGAATCGGTCACGAAGTTTTTGCTTCATTCAGATCAAGAGATGGACAAGTAGTTTATTAGCCGTCCCTCTTACAGTCTTGGTCTAACCAAAAGTTTTCGGTTTACTTCTAACTTTGATTCCAAGGATTTTCTTCAGATAACATCTACTGAACTTCTAACCATAAGAAAATTCCAACTTTATGAATTTCATTCTTTCCTAACCATAATAGGTTAAGAAATGGTTCTAAATGAGAATATCTGATTTTTATAAAAATACTCTTCTAATTTTGGATAAATATCAATTTGGTGATTTATCCACATAAAATATCTAAGGATATTCTTTCTACCAATTTAATTTATCAACCCTAATTCTCTAGGTAGAATTATGGTGAGAATTCCTCTTTTGTCACTAAAATTTAATTTAAACCTTTCTCTACTTAAAATACCATAAAATTTCTTCTTTTAATTAAATAAAAATATCCATTTTTTAATATGCTTAAATTTACTCTTTTTGCATTTACATGATTGAATTCCAAATGTCATGGGAATTCCTCTTTTATCATTTAAAAATTTCTCATGCATAAAATAAATTTGTCTAAAATTCTAAATAAGCATAAAGTTGAACTTTTTTTGTGATTAATCATTAAAACTCTTAAGGAAAGCTTGATTTACATTAAAAATAATTAATTAGAAACTTCTCAAGCTTGAGAGGGGTTGAGAAGTGAAATCATTTGAGAATATTAACAAAAACCATAAATTTCTTCTTACCTCAAGGTTTGGCTTGCTTCTTTATCTAGAAGTGAAGCCCCCAAACCAATCAATTGGTTTAGTAAGTTGAGAAAAAAGCTCCACAAGAGTTGTTGAAGGGAGAGAGAAGCTTGAATCTCTCCAAAAGTAGAGGATTTTTAAGGAGTAATAGAAAATATGATTATTTTAATGTAATACTGGATTGGTATAGCTCACACATGAGAATACAAAAGATGAGGGTCTATTTATAGGTGAGGGAGGCCACTAACTGAGTCCAACTAAGTTCTAGAATTTTCTAGCTTTAGTTTGGCTGAATTTGGACAAGATTTGGACCAGTTTAGCTCCCAAGAGAGAGAACAGATAAAAATATCTCAATTTTTTTGAATTAAAAACCCTCCCACACATGTGAAGGAGGCACCTACCTCAAAGGTCCCCCTCTCCTTACCAAGGTGTCAAAAATTCATCATTCCTCCAAAATATCTCTTTTTTTTTAGTGATATCTCTTAATTTTTAACTGATAAACCTTGTACTCAGTCAACTCTTCATCTTATGTGATCATTTACTCATTTTTTGGTATTTTCTTTTATTCATTGGATTTATCTCATCCCAACACTTGGATTAATCCTATTGGCCCATTGGAACCTTAACTGGACCATAATGCAAATTTTTTTGAAAATCTTGACCCTTAGGCTAAGGTCCCTCAATCAACGAGATCCATGCCCGAATTCAGAAAACAACTCTTACTCCTTGTTCCAATATCTTCCCCGACGTACTTGTGGGTATCTTTGGCAACCCAGAGCCCTAGCACCGTATGGTCAGCACCCTCCAGGATCCTTTGCAGGTCACCTAGCATTTCACTCATAGGCCGCTTCCTTGGTCTCTCATCCACTGTACCGGAAGCTCACCATTTAAATCAAACCGAGGCTGGTCAAGACCTCGGCCGACCTTGCTACGCGAGACGTCCTCCGTTGACTCTCCGACAACAGTTACAACTTTAATAGATAGGTCTCCACGACCTCATTCACAAGACGGTCAAAATGCTTCCTCAACATTCTTGACATAAAACAGTCATTTAAAAATAGGTTTCACATATAAATACAGTTCCAACAATATTTCCATCTTTTCTCATTACTCCACATCCTCTCACATTAGTCCCCATCTTTTCTCATCTTACGACAATTTTTATTTTCTTCATCGATTCCTATCACATCACATCATTCCCACATCAAATCACATCACATCATTCCCACATCAAATCACATCCAATCGCATCATCCACACATCAATCCACATCATCCATACATCCATCCACATCAATCCACATTATCCACACATCCATTCACATCAATCCACATTATTCACACATCAATCCACATCATCCATATGTCCATCCACATCATCCACATCATTCACTCATCATACACACACCAATCCACATCATCTACATCAATTCATATCGTCCACTCATCAATCCACATCATTCACATCAATCCATATCATTCATACATCCATCCACATTATCCACACAATTTCATAAGTATTCCCATTCTCATCTAATCACATCTTTTTCTACCTCAACACTTAATTCCTCATTTATCCTCATCAAATCTCATTTACTTGCATCTACCCATACATCTCATCCACTTGCATCTACCCATACATCTCATCACTTCACACACATTAACATCTATCCAGTTTACATCGCATCTTATCACATCCATTTCACATCATATCACATTCATTCACATCCTATATCATTCATTCACATCCTGATTCACATGTTATCACATTCATTCACATCCCTTATCATTCATGCACATCCTGATTCACATGCTAACACATTCATTCACATCCCATATCATCATCCTGATTCACATGCTAACACATTCATTCACATCCTATATCATTCATTCACATCCTTTATCATTCATATCTATCCAATTTACTTCCATCTCATCGCCTCTATCCTCGTTCATATCCATCACATTCACATCCACTATATTCTTCCACATACATCCACATCCATACTTATCACATACACATCCATATCTATCCTTTCACATACATCAACATCCATCTTTTCACATACATACATCCACATCCATTCTTTCTCATACATCCACTTCCATCCTTCACATACATCCACATACATTCACATCCATCCTTCACATACATCCACATCCATTCTTTAACATACTTCCACATCCATCCTTTCACATGCATACATCCACATCCATTCTTTCTCATACATCCACTGCCATTCTTCACATGCATCCACTTCTATTCTTCACATACATCCACATCCATCCATCCATTCATTCCCATCTATCTGATTCACATTACTTCTCATCACATCTATTCACCTCACATTCTCATCACTCCTATTCTCATCGCATCCATCCATCCGTTCATTCCCATCTATGTGATTCGCATCCCATCTCATCACATCTATTTCCTCTCATTCTCATCACATCTATCCATCCATTCATTCTCATCTATTTGATTCACATCACAACTCATCACATCTATTTACCTCTCATTCTCATCACTTCTATTCTCATCACATCTATCCATTCATTCATTCCCATCTATCTGATTCTCATTCCCATCTATCTGACTCGCATCCCATCTCATCACATCTGTTTACCTCTCATTCTCATCACATCTATCCATCCATTCATTCTCATCTATTTGATTCGCATCACATCTATTCTTAGAATGCAAAAGAATCCTTATTTTTTATATAAAGATTCTTTACACATCTATTCATGCATAATTTTAATTTTAAGGAGAATAACACTTTGGAAATAAAAATAATTCTTTTATGCATCTTTCTATGCATAAATTCAGTTTTAATAAGAATAACTCTTTTGAATTAAAAATAAATTTCTTTATGCATCTTTCTATGCCTAAAATCAAAATTGATAAGAATAACTCTTTTGGAATAAAAGTAAATTCTTTATGCATCTTTCTATGCATAAAGTCAAAATTGATGAGAATAACTCTTTTGGAATAAAAGTAAATTCTTTATGCATCTATCTATGCATAAAATCAAAATTGATGTGAATAACTCTTTTGGAATAAAAGTAAATTCTTTATGCATCTATCTATGCATAAAATCAAAATTGATGAGAATAACTCTTTTGGAATAAAAGTAATTTCTTTATGCATCTATTCATGCATAAAATCAAAATCTAATGAAAATCACTCTTTTATAATAAAAAAATAACCAATATGCATCTTTCTATGCATAGAATTTAATTTTAATAAAAATAATACTTTTTTAATAAAATTATTTCTACAATGCATTTTTCTATATATAGAATGAAAATAACATTTTTAGAATACACAAACAATGGGGATTACTCTTTTTGAATAATAAAAGATAAAAAAATTTCATAAAATTTAAGAAAATTTTGCCATAACCTCCTTTGTATGGCTGACCATTTTTCAAATTTTCTATCCTAAAATTACATAAAAATTATCTCCAATTGGTCTAAAGAATTCCAAACTAATCAAATTCTACCGTTAAAAGAGAAACAATATGAAAAGTTTAATTCCAACAATTAGATTACTTAACTAGGATAAAGAAGGGCTGAATTTAAGAAGAAGAGAGGGGGAAAGCCTTTCCAACAAGACATAGCATCTGCTTATCATTTTAAAGATAACAAAAAATCAGAAAACCATTAAAAGAATAAAGAAAAAGTAAGATTTCTTACTTACATGAATTTCTGGGAGCTTTCCTTTGGCTTGATGGTTTGAGGGATCTACTCGTGTTTGCAACAAGAGTGGCCACCACTTCTTTAGAAGAGGGAATGGTCAAAAAAATAATGAATTATTAACAAATTCACAGTTTTTGGCTCTGGGGAGGAGCAGAGTAACAGTGCATAAAACACTATTAAGCTTTAACAAAGGGGGAGGCTTCTATTTATAGGAAAAATTGAGCCTCTAACCAAGCAAACTGATTCTAGAATTTTCCAAATCAGTTTGGTCAATTTTTGACCATATTTAGGTCAGTTTGGCTTACTTTTTGGATCTAGTTGCGTAGGAGAGGAGAGATGAAAATATCTCATTATTTGTGAGTTTAAAACTCACCCACACATGTGAAATAGGTGCCTCCTTCATGAGGGGAATTCCCCCACACTGAGGTGTCAAAAATGCATCATTTCACTAAATATCTCTTCTTTTTTAACTAATATCCTTGTCCTTAGTCAACTCTTCATCTTATGTGAGTATTTACACATTTTTGGGAGGGTTTTCTTTATTTCTTCATTTATCTCCTCCATACATTTGGATGAATCTGATTGGCCCCTCAAAACCTTAATTTATTTTTTTTTGAAAATTTGGACCTACAGGATAAGGCGTTTTGAATATATTATAATTGATTTCTAATGCACCTTCTGAAAATCTTTTTGAACTTCTGTTTCAAGGGAATTTATTTTAATAAGAAGAGATATTTTTCCATCCAAAAATATCCAAAATCTGAATAATCTCTCTCTAGAATATTTTCTCTCTCTAAGCCAAAACAGGTAAAAACAAGATCTTTATTTTTCTAAAGAGGGATTTGATTACAGGGGAAGATACTGGACATCCTGAGAGACTGGGGAGGAATCTTACATTCTACCCCACTTAAAAAACGCAAGATGTCCTCATCTCGCAAAGCTAGAGAAGAATTCTTTTCCTAAAGATCCAACTGATTCTGGGTTCCTAACCTAACAGAATCCCGAGATAAAGATCCCTTATATAAAACTCATCATTACATACAATTCACTCATATCATAACATTCAAATCCTTATCACAATAATGGTCCATTAGACCGAGATTTCTATCT